>NC_133666.1:614953461-615553461 GCF_037893015.1 Macrotis lagotis | reverse complement strand
ATATTAATATATTAAGACAAGAGGTCCTGAGTTTTAGTCTTGCCTCTAACAGCCAGGGACTATATGACTAAAGTTACCCATTTATTGCCACAGGTAATTTTCTAAATTTATAAATTGCAAAGAAAGTGCCAGCCTTCATTGGTAGAGGGAGTATGTCAGTAAAATTACAGGTATAGTTCCTATTCCATCCTGGATGCTTTAGGGGACATAGTGGATATAATAGACTATAGCATGAAATTCTAGGATACTTTTGAAAAAAATGGTCCATAAATAATGTTCACTGATTCACAGAATTTGAGAGTAAGCAGGAATCTCAACAGCCATCTAGTGTAACTCTATATGAGTTACTTACTCTCAAAAAAGGAATCCTCAATATGACATCACTATGAATACTCATTCACTGTTTGCTTTTGAAGACCTCTCAGGAAGAACCCCCTTCTCCAAGTTATAGTTGCCTCTGCAACTGAACTCTAGAAGACAAGATCCCAACTCTCTAAAAAGGTAATTTTAATTCCTGGAAGGAATAAGCATTTTATATCAAGGGATAATACATTCATAAGGGTACCAAGGAGAAAGACTCATGCCTCCCCTAAACTAGCATCCTTCCAGCATAGGATTATGCTGAGAAGGAGCCTGAAAGAAGTGTGGATGGATGATGGATTGTTCCCCATGATATTAATTAAGCAGAGGTCCTATCCTTGAAAAGCCCCTTGGTGTGAAGGGGAACATACTCCTGCTACCCAGCATATAGAATATGCCCATGGATCTGTGTGTATATATAACTATGCACATATGCCACTGCATAAGTATCTTCAGGCATATGTTCATTTGTCTACCTATTGAACATGCGCATGGGTGTATTTGCCTGTGCTTGAGAAAGCTTCAGAAGTTTCAGCTTCTGCATGGTATTCTCAGAGATCCTCCCAGTGGCTTAGCTTTCTCTAGCCTAGAGCTCTGGAAGCCTCTCTCCCAGGGCTTTCCACTTGGAAGAGGACTCTGGGTACCATATGTTGGCCATGTCAAAGCTTCTCCTTCACAGTGGGTCTTGGCACCAGGGCCAGCTCCTAGGGAGTAGCTGTCACCATTTGTTAGGAAAAAGAATCGCCAAATAGCACCATGATATTACTGGCAGCCAACAGGCCTGTAGAGGAATAAACTAGACCCAAATAGAGCAGATTTTCCTCTTTAATCTCTCCCTACCTCCCATATCTATCTCCCCTAATCAAACATCCCCTTACCCTTCCCAGCTTCAGAACTGGCTGATTTTCCATGTGGGCAGACTGAACACACAAATTCCTTAGTCAGTCCTTAGAGCCCCTCTCTTTTGGTGCTTCCCTTATAATCCTGGGGCAGTTAGGTGCTGCAATGGTTAGAATGCTGAAGTTAGAAATAGGAAGATCTGAGTTAAAATCCAGTCTTAGATATTAACTAGCTATGGGACTCTGGGAAAATCATTTAATCCTGCTTGCCTCAGTTTCCTCATCTGTAAAATTAACTGAAGAAGTAAATGGCAAATATGTCTAGTACTTTGCTAAGAAAACCCAAGTAGGATTGGGTGAAATGATTAACATGCTGAAATGACTAATAATAACATCAATTTACAATCCAGAGGATATTGTCTCTTGGTGTGGTATAATAAGAAGACACAGGTTTGTGCATCAGAGTGACTTGAGTTCCAAACCTACCAGCTAAGATGATTATTACCTTTGTGACTTTGGGCAAATCTCTTAACTTTGGTTGCCTCACCTACAAAATGAAAAGCTTGGTTTAAATGGTTTCTGAGATCTTTTCCAATTCTACATCTATGAGCCTAAGTTTCTGATGCCCCAAAATGATTTACCTATATTTGCATGTTTAGGAAACAGGAAAGTCAAGGCAATGCTTGAACCCAGGCATTTTGTTTGTTTTTTTTGTATTTTCAGTGATGGAATAAACACATTTAAAGTGTGAAAAACAACGAATTTATAGTTCAAAGAGTCAAAAGTCATCCCTGTCACTAACTACCTCTGTGATATTGGGTAAGTCATTTTACCTCTGATTCTCATTTTCTTTGCCTGTAAACTAAAAATTTTAGATCAGATGATCTCTGAAGTCCCTTCTAGATTTAAATCGATAATATCTGATGACGTGATAGAAATTTAGACAATTTAGTCCAACTCATAATCTCTTCTACATTAGGGTTACAAAATGATCTTCCAGTTTTTGTTTAACATCCCCTCCTCCCAGACCTCCAGGTGAAAGGGAGGGAGAGAGTCTATTAATACCTGAAGTAGATTATTAGGTATTATATCTAATAGATATCTTTTATTTAATATTAGAATATTATTAAATATCCTTATAATTATTAATTATTCTCTTAGATGATGCTAATTATCAGAAAGCTTTAAACAAAAACTAACCACTTTCCCCCTTTCTTTATGTCCTTACTTTTAACAGATTAATCCTAATCAGTCTCCTCCTTTTTTTGTACTTAGAATCATGTAATTTCTGAGCTAGAAGAAACTTTGGTTTGGGGTAATTAAAAGAGCTTTACAATCTGCTAAACATTGTTCTTTTCCTGTTTAATGTTGGGATCTATATATGGATGGATGAGAACCATAGATCATATATCAAATTGTACATCATTCCCTGGACAATAGATGTCACAGGTTTCTGAACCATGATTACATAGGTTCCTTAAGGGTAGGGACTATCTTTTTGCTTATATTTGTACTCCTAGAGCTTTCTAGTTCCCCACCTACTCACTCATCCCCAACACAGTAAGTACTTAAAAATGCTTTATCTATCTTTATCTAGGTTGGAGTGGGAGGGAAATGTTCTACTGAAAATCTTCTTACCATGCAATTTCATTAAATGACTTTTCTTTGAATTAATTGAATCTACTGACTGGGAAAAAAAAAGTAAAACACATCACTGGGGGCTCATGATTTATTATTTTTAATGAATATGAACACACAGATTACCTTGAACCTAAGATAACTATTCTATGAGCCCTAGGTACTATATTAGTTTTATATCTCCTTTTTCCATTAGGGATGGTCAAAACTACTCTTTTAAGTGGTTAGAGATCTCTTCCAGTAGTTCTAAAATTATTTCATTCTAGATGTTGCCACTATATGCCAAAATTAAATGAAAAGGTACATAGTGGATATGAGGTGAGCATATGTAACATAACTCCTCAGAAATTTTATAGAGGAACTATAGGTATTCCATGAATACTTAAATGAACAATTCACTGGTATCTTTGTGATGTTAAAAGCAGAGAATGGATCAACTCCCCTCTTCAACTATCTCAAACTGATAAGGATTTTCACAAAAGTTACTCCAGAGACTGTGCAGGCTGCTTGGGTAAGGAAAGTAGGCTCTGCTTTGTATCATGGGATGCCATATCTACACTCATGCGATCACCTATTCATTTTAATATTTAAGAATTTAATATTTGAGAAAGTGATCAGTTGATTCAACATCCATCCATTCTTCTTGACCCAGAGGTCAGGATCAGAACAGTGGGATGAGGGGACAGAAATGTATACTTTGCCTTTCTTTCTCTGACTTCCCTTAATTTAGAGCAGACCCCAAGAATATGACATTCATTGCCCAAAACGTAGAACTTGTTACTGATTAAAAGAGCTTATTCCATGGTTAGATAGTTCCAATATGTCAAGACTAAATCTGCCTCTGATGCTTCTAACCATTAATCCTAGTTTTCTCCTCTGAGGAAAAGCAACAAAAGTCTATTATTTCTTTAATCTTTAAAATTTATTTATTTTTTTAAAAGACAGCTCTTACACCCCACCCCCAGTATTTTTTTCCTCCAAGCTAAATATCCACAATTATTTGAATGGATTTACTGAGTGCATAATCAATCTCTCATCATTTTGGATGGTCTCCAACTTGTCAGAATCTTTCCAAAACTGTGATTCCAGGAGCATGATGTAATACTCCAGTTGCATTCAGACCATAGTAGAGGACCATCTTTTTTGCCTTTCTGTATATGTTACCTCTCAGACCATTATATTCTCCAGGGTTTTTTTTTTAAGATAAATATTCCCCTCTTGCTTCTATTTTATGATACATATATTCCATGTTCCTTCCTTGATAAGTATATGAACCTTCTTGTCTGCACAAGAGCTCTCTGAGAATAATGTTAAAGAAAACAAACTCAATGGGATCCCTATGAAGAGAGGTTATCTGGTCATTTCATTTCTGTTCAATTCTTCCTGTCCCATGCTGGGATTTTCTTGGCAGAGATACTGGAATGGCTTGCTATTTTTTTCTCCAGATCATTTTACAGATGAGGAAACTGAGGCAAATGGGGTTAAGTGACTTGCTAGGATGACACAGCTAGTAAAGTATTTTGGCCTGATTTGTACTCAGGAAGATGAGTCTTCATAACTTACTATTACTACTAATGATAGTGAGGAGACAACCATGAAATTTGAGAATTCCTTAAAGCAACTCCAGTTATTTCCAGTGGAGAAGAGATAGTTCCTTATTTTTCTTGACCCAGAACAGTGGAGGAAAGGGACAGAAATGTATATTTTGCCTTTCTTTCTCTGTCTTCTCTCAATTTAGAGCAGAGCCCAGCTCTAGATCACACGTGTGAATGGAAATCAATACATACTGGTTGAGTGATAAAATGTTGGATCTGCAATGTTGTGGTAATTCACCCTTGCTGAAGAATGAAAACAACAGTAAAATTAAAAATAATCATAATATTTATATAATGTCTTAAGGTATCTTTTAATGTACATTATCTCTCTGATCTTCTCTATAATGCAGTTAGGGAGCTCAGTGGAAAGAGAGCTGGGCCTGGAGTCAGAAAGATCTGAGTTCACATCTTGTCTCAGCTACTTACTAGCTGTGTGACCATAAACAAATCATTGAACCTCTGTTTGCCTTATCCCTTGGAAAAGCAATAACAAACTACTCCAATACCTTTGTTAAGGAAACTCCACAGTCAATCTGGTCAATATAGTCATGAAAAGTTAGACATGATTGAACAATTAGACAACAATATTAAGGTAGATGCTATGATTATCATCATTTTGCAGTTAAAGAAATTGAGACAAAATGAAGTTAAGTAACTTGGCAAAGGTTACTCATCCAGAGAGTGATTAGCAAGGTTGGATTCCGACTCAGGTTTTCCCAGTTTCAAGTCCAATATTCTAATCTAATACAACATTTTGCTTTCCTTTTCAAATGACTTTAAAAGCTTTGCCAAATAGTCCTCATGATCTGCCTGCTTCATTGACAATGCTGGATCAGATGCTATTAGTCAATGGACAAAGGAACAGGCTAGGCTGTGTGTCAAATTAAGACCTATATATATGTTATAATCTTAAATAACTCTCAAGTAATCATTCACACAAGTGCCCTTGGGCAGGAACACTTACATAAAAATAGTCCTTCATGGGAATGAGTAATGCCCATATACACCTTCTAGTGTCACACATACTCATATACACACTTATATACACACACACATGCATGCACACACATACACACACACGTACACCACTCACATACACGATGCTTAATCACAGATTTATTTTCTTGCTGAAATGGACAATTTGCCCTGAGGATCTGATTTCGAGTATAAACCAAAAAAAGAAGCAAAGGACCCTGTGGGTCTTTTCTCTATGGATCTTATCACATGGCCCAGACATGCTGGCCAAGGTCAGATCAATACAACAAGGTCAGAGAAACTGATGGTACATAGCCCAGTCTGTTGTTGTTCAGTGACAACCTGACACCCTGGAGCTGTCTCCCTGTAGCCTAAAGTTTCACTTTATTGCATGCTCACAGGTTTATCCTGAGATAAGCAAAGATACAGAAAGACATAGAAGATATATAAAAAATGCCCAAATAGTGCTTTGATATTACTCTATAATTCAACATTTCAAGATTTCTGAGGAATGGCTTCATCTCCCAATGCATATCATCACTCTTAAAGCCTAGAGAAGAGAGGACTTGGGGGTACTGACTAGGAATCAGGACAGAGGTTTAAAAATAGACAGAGTGCTGGGGTTAGTGTCAGAGAGAACAGAGTTGGAATCCAACCCCACAAATGAGTGATCCTGAGCAACTCACTTAACTGTTCCTTGTCTTAGTTTCCCCATATGCAAAATGAGAATTGTAATAGCACTGGCCTCCAGGGCTTACTATGAGGATCAAATGAAATGATGTTTGTGAAGTGTTCTGAAAACATTAAAGTGTCATATAAATATTAACTATTGTTAGCTATTATTTTTACTCATTTGGAGAATATAATGCTAGAGGAGAGATTAGAATTTTTCCCCCTTTTGACATCAGACTGAAGAAGAAAGATGAATTACAAGAAACTGAGGATAAGAAAAAATTCTGAAAATAAGAATTCCCCCAAAGTAGAATTGGATGCCTTAGATTAATCAGACTTGAAACTATTCTAGCAAGGACTAGATAGCTACTACTACTATTACTACTACTACTACTACTACTACTACTACTACCTACTACTACTACTACTACTACTACTACTACTACTACTACTGCTACTACTGCTACTACCACCACCATTACCACCAATAACAATGATAGTCTTGTTTTTGTTCAGTCATATCCATGACCCCATTTGGGATTTTTTGGTAATGATAAGAGAGTGGCTTGCCATTTCCTTCTCTACCTCATTTTACAGATGAGAAAGTTGTGGCAAATAGGCTTAAATAACTTGCCCAGGGTCACACAGTTAGTGTCTGAGACCAGCTTTGACCTCAGAAAGGTAAATTTTTCTGACTCAAAGTCCAGCACTATCCACTGTACCACTGAGTTGCCCCTACAAAAATCATAACAATTAGTTAGCATTTACTTGGTGATTTAAGATTTACAAAGAATTTTGCAATTTTTTTTTCTTTTATCATCCCAGCTACCTTGGGAGATAGAGGCTAGTATTATCCCCATTTCATAGTTGAGGAAGTTGAAGTAGAGAGAAATTAAGTGACTGATCGAATGTCACAGAATCAATTTGGTAGTCTTCTTGCCACCAGTTCCAGCAGTCTTCCCCTCAATCTTCTCCATACTACTTAGCTTCCTTTATATTATATAAGGGATTTTGTAGAAAGTGTTCATAGTTCAGGTAGTTATAATTGACACAATCTCCCATGATCCTTTATTTTACTGAAAAGAAAACTAAGGCTGAGAAAGATGAAGCCACCCACATGAGGTCATACAGATAATTTATATCTGAGGTGGGACTCGGAACCTGCCCTTCAGACTGCAAGTCCACTTTTCACCACTTAAGATTATCTCCTTACACCTTAATTTGAACACTTGGTACTAACTTGTATCCTATTTGTGTGGACGTCATATCATCACAATTAGACTGTAAGCAACTTGAAGGCAGGAGTTCTGTAATTTTTCATCTTTAAATCCTTGGGGTAGAGACCAAAATTCCACATAGAGCTCAAACATCCATTATTTAATGAAATTTTGTGATATAGAGATTCATATGTTTAATTTCAAGTTCATTTTATTTAGGCATTTGATTTTAATGACTGTCTTGCTTGAAAAAAGAAATCTCTTAAAGATACATAGTTTCAAATGGAAGAACCAGTAATTATTATTGATTGTGCTTACTATAAACAATGATTCTGATTTTTCAGTCTTGTCTACTAATTATACATTTGGTGATTACACATCTATCTTCTCTTAAAGAGAACGAGGTTAGGGTCAGAGTAGGGCATGATCACTGAAGGCCAAGTTCCGGTTCCAGTGTTTAGCTATTCCAGATGGGGAGAAGATGGGAACATCAAGAAAGATTGCAACATAGTCAGGGAAGTCCTGATTTCATGGTGGTGGTTGGTCTTTTTAAATTTTTTTTAAAATAGTACTTAAAATTTTTTAAATAGTACTTTATTTACACATTCCCCAAATTATATGTAAAAACAATTTTAATTTTTATAAAAAAATTGAGTTCTAATTTCTAGTCCTCCCTTCTTCCCTGCCTGAGATGGTAAACAGTCTGATGTGGGTTGTACATGTGCAATCTTCTAAAAAATTTCCATATTAGTCATATTATACAATAAAATTTGAACAACAAAGAAAGAAAAATAGTGTGCTTCCATCTGTATTCAGATAACATCAGTTCTTTCTCCAAAGATAGCATACTTTTCATCATGAGTCTTTTGGGATTGTTTTTGCTCATTGTAATGCTGAGAATAGCTAAGTAATTCACAGTTCGTTTTTTGTACAATATTGCTGTCACTGTATAATATTCTTCTGGTTCTGCTCATTTCACTTTTCATCAGTTCATGTAAGACTTTTCAGATTTTTCTGAGAGCATCTTCCTCATCATTTCTTATAGTACAATAGTATTCCATTCCAATCATATACCATATGATTGCTCAGCTATTCTCCAACTGATAGGTGATTTTCTAATTTCCAGTTATTATCTAGGTAGATGATCTTCATTTGTTTTCAAGCCTTGGGGGTGGGGGGTGGGAAGGGTGGTTTTGAAAGCAGGATTGCATCTGGGTAGAACTCTATTTCACCCTGTAGCCTCATGGTAGTCATTTTTTCTTAAATCCTAGTTGCTTTTCTCTATGACTGCCAATAATCTATCTTATCATCTTATTCTATATGAGCCTCCCTGGTTCTCCTGGTAACAACAGGAGAGAATATTCCTGATGGAAAGCAAGACATTCTGATATAATGAGCATTTCACTTCTGGATCAACCTGAGCTAATGGAGGGCTTCTGGTTCCAGATTCCATGTGTTGTACCCTTTCTTCATGAATTTTAAAGCACATACCTCTTCCATTCTTTTGGGAGTGAGAATCATTGGAAGGGTCTTTTCTGACTGAACATGGTTGGCATATCTTATTAATGTGACAATGCTTTCCAAGGTCTACCAGGTCTTATGATCTTCCCTGCCTTACCTCTTTGTCCTACAATCTCTTCTCCACTCAGGACTGTCACCAGTTCTAATATAACTTAAGACCCCTTGGACTTAACTTTCATACCTGCTTCTGAGCCACTATGATTTTCAGGTCTTTTTCATCTATTCTGTACCAGAATTTTACAATCTTCTACTCCAATTAGAATGTGAAATGCCATCTCTTTGAGAGCAGAAACTATTGAATTGTTTCTACTTGGTATGCCCATTATTTAGAATAGTTCTCAACATATAGTAATTGATTAATAAGTTAATTCATTCATTTCTTTATTCATTCATGCATCCATCATCCATCCATCTATGCAATCCATCCAGCCACTCATCTGTTCACCTTTCACCTTGGGATATATGGAAATTAAAGAGATATTCTGATTTTGTGTCTCGGGATAGAAGTCAGAACTTAGGAATTATCCATGTCTGCCCTGAGAGTAGGATCCTGGAAAGTTTCCCACTTATGGGGCAGTACAATCAGACTATACTTATATCATCCTAGACTGCTTAGGGATCGAGATATGTAGATTTGGGGTTAGGGTGAGTTATATACAGCTGCTTTGTGGAGAAGGGTGAGGGAGGGGGCATAGTGAGGATTGACTGTCTGTCCACCTGCTCCCTGGCCCAGTGGCACATGTGGATGGCCATTTAGTGCAGCTGCCCAGGCAGGGGAACAGGGTAGAAGAGGCAGGCAGAAGCTACAAAGCTGAACAGCTGTGCTTTCCCACTTTCCAAATCACTAGTGTTTAAGATAAAATAGAAACTCCTAAGTCTAATGTTTAAGACCTACAATCTGTTGTCAACCTAACTTTGTAGCTTTATTTCATGTTTTTTTTTTCCTGCTTCTGGCTCTAAACCTCTCTATCGTATTATTTGCTAGACCATGATGAAGTTGTTTCCTTTCTCTGAACCTCAGTATTCTCAACTGTAAAATAGCAATGATAGGTCCACTGCCTACTTCACAGATAGGAAGGTGCAAAGGACTATGACTATGGGAATAAATGACAACGTTATTCCTGACATTGATGGTCTAAATTGTGTTCTTAATTGACTGGACTATCCACTTGTAAGCCCCTTATGGGAAGGGACTGTGCCCTGTTTTGCCTTTGAATCCATAGTCCAGAGGCATTGACTCCAAGGAGAACAACTATTACTTGAGAAGCATCTGTTGAGTTGCTTGTATTAAATAAGGCCAGGTTCCAAAGCCCATAGTGTTTCCAGTCTAGGAACAGGGAGAGAGACAAGGCCATGAATCTCTATGATCCAAACCCAGAAATGAAAAGCAGAAGGGAATGGAATCTCTATATGCAGGGACTTTCTAAAAGAGATGGAATCAATGACTGTTCTGAAAAATTTCAATGTTTAGACATTGATTCTTTATGAGGTTAGTCCCCACCACCTAGATGAGGCTTCTCAGTTTTGTTCCAGAAGAGCAGGTTGTATGTAGAATCTGGGTTAAGAAGACAGGAGACTGAGTATAAATAGGGGAAGCTCACCAGCTGTCAGGGAGAGCTGCACCCAGACTCCATGTAAATAAGCAGAGTGACCTGGGAACGCCTATTAGATGCTACTAGTCCTGCTGAGACCTTAGGAACATTTCCAGGGTGGCGTGAGATCACTCAGTCACAGAGGCACACAACACAGAGCAGGATAGCTCTTATAAGAGACAAACGCTGACAAACACTGAAAGTCAGAGCTGGAAGGAACAATGGATGATAGACAATGGAGAAAAAGAACTGGATTAAGAATGAGAAGGTAGAACATAGAAAAGAAGAGCTATTATATTTAACAACCAACTCTCACAAAATGATACCACCCAATGTACTTTTAAGTTTAATTTGTATTATTATAATTTTCTCCATCTTTTTATCAAGTCTATTCAATCAATAAAACAATGAACTAAGCTCTGATTTATAGTCTGACAATTCCCAAGGAATAAATTTAACCATTCTGTGGAGATTTTAAGTTGGATGCAGTACATACCTTGTTCTGTCCCTTTTTTCTTTTAAAGGAAAAGAAAGATATGAGACTTAGAGAAATCATGTGACTAGTACATGATAGGTCAAGACTTGGACCCACGTTTTTTAAGCCTTTTGAAACAAAGTACAATACCCCCCCCCCCCGCCTTTGTTTTCCGGGATTGCACTCTACTCTTAGCAAAATTCAGAAACTAATAGGAATTGTTCTGCCATGAACCTTAGAAATAAATTGGTCTTTTTTTCAAAGGGAATCTCATGAAAGCCTGTGAAGAGAAGGAGATCACTGCCAGAATGGAAAAGGGCAAATGTCTCAAGTTTCAAAAAAGACCAGAAAGTGGTGTCTGTACACTATGATGACAAGAGTTTGACTTTAAATATTGTCAACATTCTGCAACTTATACCAGTAGAGGGAGGATCTGTGACTCTTTATATATGTAAAGTATTGTCTCTTTAAGATACAGCTTTTTGATTTGGAGCAGTTAGGGGCTGAAAGGGTCAGAAAATAATTTTGTGTGTAGAATGAAGACATAAATGTACTGGTAAAGGATACAAGATATCTCATCTTTCATAGATCTGCAATTTGATGCCTGGAAGGAATAGAAAAAGAATATTAACTTAATAAAAAACAGCTAAAATTCATATATATATATATATGCAAATTTCAGAGGAATATGAGCATTTGTAGGAAAAAGTTAATTGTAGCAGAAATATAAAGGCTTATATCTTCTGATAAAGGATGTTAGGGTGATACCACTTTTCTATGGGAACAATTGATTTAAAGGATACAGAGAAAACAATTTTAAGAATTAAAATCCAATTAAATGTAACTATAAATAAATGCAGTTTTCAGATACAGATAGTGAAAGAAGACAATTTTGAGAATTGATAAATTACTGGAGTTACAGGACAGTTCATTTGGATGGAACTGTTTTGAGATTTAAGAGAGTAAGTCTCACTATTTGAAGACTGATGACTGAATAAGGATTGTTGAATTCATAGGAATAATTTGAGAAAAGAGACTATTTGTAGCCAAGTGAGTCAAACTACTAATATCACCTTGACCATTGTCTCCCATTAGACTGCTGTAGAAATTGCTCAAGTTCTTGAGCTGAAGTCTTCAAAATAGCAACACCTTCCCATCCCCACATCCAGACCACTGACTCTGTTTCCAGTTTTTTTCCAATTTCTGAAGCAATTCTTGAGGAGAACAGCATTCTGGAGATAGGTCCCAATACTCTCATCCCACTAATAGCAACTGCTAACCAAATCCACAAAAAAGACTGGTCAATTCAAGAGCCTTGATAATGGTAGCTCTCTCATTTCCCCCATTACCCAATCATTGGGCATTCTTCTAGTTTGACTTCCATGGCAAGTCAAGGAAGCAACAAAGGACCAGTCATGCCCATTTATTTCCTACCAACTGATGGCTACAGAGTAGTCACGCTGGTTTAGCTAAATCAGAAAGCATCTTGAAGTCATTTGTACCAGGTGAGTTAAACCACTTCTACCACCACTTCCTCTACCATCATATCTTCTCAGACTCTTATGAAGTCTAGGACCTTGGATCCATGAGTCTTGGGGAATATCAGTGACTCTTTCCTTTCCCAGTCTAATAACCTTCCCCCAGTCTAATAATCCTGTCCCCATTGTGAAGAATAAACCTTGTAAAGAAAGAGACCACCATTCTCACCACCACTACCATTAACTAATGACCAAATATTACCAACAGCAAGCCCTACCTCCTCAACAATAACAGCTAATGAAGATCCTAAAAAGAAGCTCCTCATCACCATGTCCTTAGTACAGTCAAATGATTCAAGATCTGAAATGGTTTAATCACTGGAAATTTCATTAAAAAGCTGCATTATTGTTTGCTTTGCCACTAAATCCTAGGGATTATGGGACCTTTTCATATGATTTATAGCTGAAATCTCCTAATGTCTCCTAGATGAGAATTGAAATTCAAGCCATTAAAAAGTATTAAACTTGGAAATTAATGTTGAAGAGGCTAAAGAAACCTGGCTAGAATGATTTAAAAATAAGAACTGAAGAGGGAATGCAGGAGGAGAAGCAATGTGTTTCAGCCTGTGAAGAAACGAATAGTGAGAGCAGTCAGTCTGAAAAAAAAAAGCCAGATTCACCTGAAGTATATATGCAATACATCATGTTAATAATATAAGACAAAAAACCCCCCACAAGACTTTATCAATAAATACTGATGCAGTTTTTGTAAAAATCCAAGATACATTTCTGTTAACAAGTCTAGAAAGCATAGGAATAAATAGACCTTTCCTTAATGTAAAAAATAATGTCTATCTAAAATTGAGAGCTAACATTTATATAATGGAGAAAAGTTTGATGCCTTTCCAATAAGATCAGGAGTAAAACAGGAATGTGTATTATCAAAACTGCTATCTAACATTGGATTAAAAATGGCAATTATAGCAATGACAGGAAAGAAATCAAAGGATAAGCATACAAAATCATAGCTTTTTTTTACAGATGGCACAATGATTTATTTAGAAAATCCTTGAGTCAACCAAATATTAATTCAAATAATAGGTTCAGCAAAAATTGTTGTATATATAATAAACCTATATATAATCAGCATGTCTGTTTATTATCAATGAAACCCAGCAGGAAGAGTTAGAAAGAGAAATTCTATTCAAAATAACTATAGAAGCAAAGAAATAATTTTGAGACTATCTACTAAGATATATCCAGGAATTATGTGACTTCAATTATTAAAGCAATTCTTTGCAAAAATGACAGGCTTAAAACATTGAAGAATTATTAATTGCTTATGACTAGCTTGAATTAATTTACTAAAAATTATGAAGCAGTTAGGCATCACAGTGGATAAGAGTTCCAAGTCTAGAATCAGGAAGACCTGAGTTCAAAATCAGCCTTAGACATTTATTTGCTGTGTGACCCTGGTCAAATTACTTAACCCTATTTGCCTTGGTTTCCTCATCTGTAACATGAGCTGGAAGAGGGAATGGCAAACCACTCTAGTATCTTCACCAAGGAAACTCCAATCATAAAGAGTTATACATAACTAAAATGATTACTAACAAAAACAAGTGAAAATTATAACGCCATTAAAAATTTATTCTGTGCCATGCTAATCAAACTGCCCAAAATTATGTAATAGATTTAGAAAAATTATAACAAAATTCAATTGGAAGAAAAACAAAGGTCAAGAATAACAAGAATCTCAAATTATACTGCAAAGTAACAATTGCTAACACAATTTGGTCCTGGCTAAAAATAAATAGAAATCAGAGGAATAAATTAGACTCTTATCATAAACAAACAAGAGAGAATTCTATTACAGCTTTCAACAAACCTAGAGACCTCAATTATTGGGGTAGGAACCCATTATTTGACAAAGCTTCTGGGAAAAAAAACTGTAAAGCAATCTGGAAGAAATTGGTTATAGACTGAATTATCACACTGCATAACATGATAAATAAATGGATGCATGACAGACCTACAAATTGGAAGTTTAAGTAAATTGGAAGAACAATTGGCAGGGAAGGAACTAGTTTATGACTAAACAAGTGATAAAAAAGATTACATGATATAAGATTAATCATTTTTGCTAATAGATTATACAAGTTTTTACAAATGTAGCAGTTGAAATTAGAAGAGAAACAAGTAACTAAGAAAAAAATATTCACAGTAACTTTCTCTAATAAAAGTCCCATATCTAAGATATATAAGGAAGTGATTCAATTTTTATAAGAATAAGAGCCATTTCCCAATGAATAAAATCATCAAAAGATATATATGTAGTTTTTGAAAGAAGCAATCTAAGTTATTAGTAAACATGGGGGAAAGGGAATTCAGCCTCTCCAAATTACTAATAATTAAAGAAACCTTGATATTCTATATTCATCAGATTTGTAAAGATGACAATGGAAGAAAATGACAAATATTGGAGAGACTGCAGGAAAATTACTACTCTGATGCATTTTCGGTGAAGCTGGAAATTGGTTCAGCTTCTTGCGCAAAGCAAATTTTTAAAATTTATTTTAAATGATGCCATTTTTCCCAATTATATGCAAAGATAGTTTTCTATATTTAGCCTTTTGTAAGCTTTTGAGTTCCACATTTTTCTACCATCTTCCCTTTCCAAATTCCTTCCCATGGCAGAAAACAATCTGGCATAGATTATACATGAATATTTGTGTTTAATATGTTTCATTAGTCATGTGAAAGAAGAATTAGAATTAAGGGGAAAATATGATAAAGAAAGTAAAAAAATAAGAACTTTTAAAAGGTCAACATAATTTTCTTTCTGCAAAACAATTTGTAATAATGGTCTCAAGTTGCTACACACTTCATAGGTTTTTGACCCCACTATCCACCACTATGTCTATGGGCCAAAGAGAACAAAGGGAAAGGAAAAGAATCCATAGGTACAAAAATGTGTATAGCAACTTTTTTAGTAGTAACTCTAAACTGGAAACTATCAAGGTACTGACATTAAGAGAATGGCTAAGAAAATTGTGCTATATGAACTATTATTGGGTCTTAAGAAATGTTGAAATGAACAGTTTTGATGAAACTAGCAAGACCTCTGTGAACTGATGCAGAAGGAAATGAGAACTAGGAGAACAATTTACTCAATGACAACACTATAAAGAAAACTAAGTTCAAAGCATTTTAGAATTCTCATTTATGTTATTACAAATCACAGATCCAGAGGATTATAGATGAATCATACTACCAAATGGGAGAATTTGAATTGATCATTGTTCTAGTGTGTGTTTGTGTTTGTGTGTGTGTGTGTATGTGTGTGCTATACATTTTATTGTTTAGCATAGAGTTTTGTAAAAGCATGTTGGAGAAATAATAGATGCTTGTAAAATAATAAATTAATAATAATGTTTTCAAAGAAAAGATTCAGTTAAAGATATGGACTACTTCAATAAAAACTGAAGTTCATTAAAGTTTATTTTTTTTTTGGACCATGTGGAAATAGAGCTATGAGATATTTTGGTGCCTTAGCTCATTTGAGTATAGCTATTATCTGATTTATGAGGGTACAACTAAAAATAGAGAAAACACATAACTATTTGGAGACTTAGAGTTTAAAAAAAGTACTATTTATTTCTAAATAGAAACTTAGTGAGCTGCTAACTTTTAAGTGAAAAATGAGCCACTTCACCCCAGGAGGTGTTGATTTAAATCAGGAGGAGAAAAATATAGGCGATAGGATATAGAAGGGAGAGGCTGATACTGTTTGGTGCAAAGATTAAGAAAGCTGGCAGAAGAATCAGCAGGGATGAAAAGCAGCTTCATAAGAAATGTCTGAAGAGACACCTAGTAGGAACCAGCTGCCATAAAACTCAAAGTGTGTGAATCCTGATTGGTTGGTGAAAGACTCATTGGACTAGAATTCCATTTCTAGTTTTCAATTTTCCCAGAGTTTAACTGAGGTGAAACTTCTAAAAAAATGTCTTTGGCGTTTGGTGTTTCATTTAATAGGGAAGAGAAGATAGGCGAAAGAGATTTTGTAGATACTGTTTCTATAAAGAGATATTGAGAATTAATTGGATAATGAAGAATGAAGCAAAAAAATGGCTGAATGAATGAATGAAAAATGATTTATTAAGCACATTCTATGTGCCAATGCTATGACCATGCTGATCATGTGAGATATATAAATACAAAAATGAAGACAATATTTGTACTTGAGCTTATATCCTAATAAGTTGGGAAGCAATCCAGTTAGAGAAATTATGCCCAGGGAGGGATAGTTTGATTTAGGAATTTTAGGATGGTGAGTGTAGACATATAGGGGAGGTAACTTTTTCAAGAAGTGATAGTCATTATGGGAACAGGTAGGAAAGGCAAGATGTAGTTATGAAGCAGTATAACCAGGGAGAGTATAAAAATGGAATGGACTGCTTTAAGAGATAATGATTGAGAGTCATCAAACTAGATTTAATATTGAGCTCACTCATCAGGAGAGAGGAACCCTTGGAGGGATGCTTCAGGTTGGTTGTAGTCCTTCATTCTCAGAGGACCAGTGATAGAATTCATTTGGTTTGCACTGGTTCAGCAGAACCAATACCTAATTTTAGGTTGAGTTTGGTGAACATGTTGTTAAAATGGCACTTGTAATCAGGGCTCTCTCTAAGGTGGGCAATATAGAAATCATAATTTGCATTCCTTACTCTTTTTTAACATTCATCTGTGCAACAGCATTTTCTGGGGGCCCATAATAATGTTCATTCAATTTTCAGAACTCTACTTGTAATATATATTTATTCATTTCTTAAAACTCTTTATACCTTTGAAGAAATACTACATTTTAATTCCCTCATTTTTTCTTATTGCAGTAAACAAACATATAATATAAAGAGAAAATGTGCCAAGTAACCAGAAGATGACAAACTGTCCTTTGTTTCTTTTTTAGGTTATACTCCAAATTCCCTGTGCAACCCGCCCCCCCCCCCCCCAAGCTATTATGAGTATGCTGGTGTTTTCCCTGAATGATAAAACTGATAGGAACTGGGACACAATGAATCAATGGAAATGTAGATTTCAGAAACCATGGAAGTAGAAGAAAGGAAGAATTAGAATAGGTAGAATGAGTTTGGTTGTACATATCTTCCAACATTGGCTTCTGTGGTCATGTGGCTGCTTTTGCTACATAAGGATAGGCTTGCTTACTGTGAGTAATATAACATACTCACTGCAGAGGATCAAATTAAAATCATCATATTGGGATTAAGATCAGGTATGAAAGTTTAAATCACTTCACGGCTTGGTTTCTGATGGTAGTATAGAAAGGAACCATGTGAAATAGGGCTGGAAATGTAGTTAGAACTCAAGACCTATAGGGACTTAAAAGCCATTTCCAACGAGATGAGCTTTCCACATCAGACCATAGGGAGTCTCAGTCAATGAAGATATTTGAGCAGAGGTATGGCATGGTCAGATTTGTACAGAAAGAAGATTATTTTGGCATCTTGTGCTCATAGTATGTATCAGAAGGGGGTGGGTGAGAGAAAGAAAGAAGGAAGCGTCATTAAGAGAATATTGCAGTCATCCAGATAGGTCTAAAGGAGGACCTTGTCTAGGGTAAAGAATAGAGGGAATGGAATAGATGGCATGACCTGGAAAGGCACCCCCAAAGGGGAGTAAAGTTCTCACAAAGTGGAAGCCAGTTAGAGGAAGAATATACCTTCTCAACATTACAGTTGTGTGTAGAGCTGGCCCTGAATGAAGGTCAAAGCTGGCTGTTGGATAATTTCTCCCCTGGATTCAGACTTGAAGAGGTGTTGGAGAGAAAATTGGATTTAACACTTCAGGTCTGTAGGTGTGAGAAGCATAGGCCCGTGTGGACCAGCCAGGAGGGAAGTGACACAGAGTCTTTTATAAATCACAAATGTTAGTTTGGAAACAAGGGGATGAGCCATAGAAAAACTAAGGCTTTTAACCAATTGAGAAGGATGAAGATTTTGGTCCCTCTTAGATGTCATATGGGAATTGCAGGAAAGCCCTGGAATCACCATCCCTTCCTTCCATCTTTCTGTTTTGACTGGAAAGCCTGAGGATCTTCCCCACAAAGACTGTTTTTTTTTTAAACTAAGGAAAAGAGGTCATTGATAGCCTCATTTCTTAACTAGTCTTAATGACTGAATGGGTGTTGCCTCAGTCAAACTTAGATTTGGTAAAGACCTTAATTTAAAAAGGTCAAGGTCTCCCACTGTATCCAAGACCATCTCCAGTCTTTCTGATCTATATCTATCTTGCCACTGTACCCAGAAAGCTACAGAGGAGAGAGTGAGATTGGTGACTTTGCATAGACCTTCCTCACTTAAATCCAATTCACATGCAAGTCATGGCATCACCTTCTGATGTCACGGCCCTCTTCAAGAAGAAAGGAGAAACAACAAGCTCTTACCCATGGACTTTCCTTCCACAAATCACTAGCAGTTGCTGCTTGAATACCTTCTGATCATGGAGAGCTCATTATCAGCTAATCTCTTAGTGTCATTGCATAATAAATGGGGAGGACAGGGCTGGTTAAATTCAAACTAGAACTTTGAAGGCCAATTGGAGAAGGGTTCCCTGTGAACAACAGTTGAATATAGGTCAGTTAGTCCTGAGAAATAGGAGAACAATGTTCAGAAGGGATGGGTGATAGTTTCTGTTCCCTCAGCTAATTGAAAGGAAGTTGGATTTAGACTGATGAACCTGGAGTGACAGAGGTGGGTGCTGAGATAGTTATCCAGCATAGCAAGAGGACAGATCCTAGAAAAGCTGGTTGGAGTCCTGGGGATAGTTCTCTTTTCTTGGTGAACGGCAGGGTCACTGTTGAATGGATTCACCCCAGAGAGGAGCCCAAGTCTTGTAAAACATCTGGACTCCTCAGTGATAAGTGAGATCAAGCTCGATGGAGAGTACTAACCGTGGAACAGTACAGACCTATGAATGGCAAACTGATATCTTGGTGTTGAAGCTATTGCCAATTGTATCATTTTGATGAATAGCTCACAATTCAAAGATGAAAGGTTTGAGAGAAAAGACTGTACTGACAATTGGCCCATCAAGAGACAGGTTAGGATGTATCTGATTGTCACATTATGTCATAGCTTAGCATAGCCTAGTGCTTGCCGGACATTGATACTGTTCTGTGGTGCCTCCGCTGATATGGGAATAATTGAAGTCATTTAAGATCCAGAGACTCCCGCAGCAGCCAAACCATCTCCAATAGTCCTGTTTCTAATAAATTGAACCCTGAGATGGAATGATTCCGGTAAAGGAAAATGAGAAGCATGCTTTGCACAGCAGACCCCTCACTATAATAATCAATACTGTGCAATTCACACCTCCAGTCATTTGGTTGGTTGGTGTGGTCCTCTTTAATACCAAAGAACCAAGTAGTAGTTTTTTTTTTTTAATCAGAAGAATTACTATAGTAAAGGGAATTATCCATTCATTTTTCAAAGGAATATCTTGTATTCCTACACAACTCTAATTGGCCAAGGGGCATATCCAAGAGCTATGGATGAAATTCTTGATTTCAGGAATGACTTCCTAACAAAGTTGCCCCAGACTTGAATGGGCTACCTTGGGGAATTCTAGAGGTAATTTGACAGCACAGTGGAGAGAACAATGGATACGGAATCAGAAAAATCTGAGTTAGTATCCAACTACAGCTACTTCTTGGCTATGCGACGCTGAACAAATCACTTACCTCTGCCACTTTTTTTTAAACTGTAAAATGTGAATCAGAATAGCAGTTTCCTTTAAGGGATATTAGGATTTAACAAGATAATTGCATTGCTTGCCTTCTCAAGGAGGGGAGAAGGATGAGAGACAGGGACAGAATTTGGAATTCAAATTTTTTTTTAAATGTTAATTTTTTTCATGTAACTGGGAAATATTTGACAAAATAAATAAAATATATTAGAAAAGCATCTGTAAAGATCTTAGTATAGTATTTGGCTTATACTAGATGATTACTTTTTCCCCTCCTTTCTTCCAACCTTTCTTTTTCCTTCTTTTTATGGGAGACATCTCTCTAAAAGTATATGTTTTCAAGCAGATGTTATCAGGAATATTATTCTATATGTTCTAAAATGTTTATAGCAGCTCTTTTGGTGACAAAGAACTGGAAATTGCAGAGATATTCTTCAATTGGGGAATGGCTGAACAAATTGATTGTGGTGGAATACAACCGTGCTATAAGCAATGATGAACTTAGTAATTTTAGAAAAACTTGGAAAGAATTGAATGAAATAATTTAGAGTGAAATTATCAAAATTAAGGTAATATTGTATACGAGAGCAGTCATATCATTTTAAGAATGACTTTAGCAATAAGTTAATTTGTTCATTATAAATACCCAAATTAACTAAGAGGACATATGAAGAAAGATGCTTTATGCATCCAGAAAAAGAAATGTTATTCTATACATATCTCTGTTTATCATTTCTTTTTCTGGATGCATAAAAAGTCTTTCTTCACATACACAAATACATATGTGTATGTGTATATTTAAACACACAGATATTTACACATATGCATACAATGCATATAGGTATGTATATATTCATACACATGTATTTTTACATGTGTATGTAATATTCATGCATATAATATATGCAAATATAAATAAATGTATAAGCATATATATACATAAACCTATTTGTGTTCAATTGTAGTCATCTCTAGGATGGAGGCTGAGGGAGAAAGAAAAGGAAGAAAAAGAAATTTGCATGATAATTTGCTGTATATTTGAAAGGACTAGCAAATTGTATATAGTGGATTTGCAATTTCATGTACAATCATCTTTTTTATTTTTAAATTGTGCTATGTTACGGAATTGCTTGTTTTAGTCTACAAGCTTGAAAAACAACAAGCAAAAGGAAAACTGTAGCAGAGGGGAACTTTGTTCAAGTATAGGTTGGAAAAACATGATTCAGAGAGTCTTTTTTAACTCTGAAATTCTATAGTTTTGATGAGTTGCAAAGCTTTTTTTCTTGTGAGATAAATTAGTGTCTCTGTAACTTTCCTTGGTAGTCCTAATTTTCCTGGGGACACAAACAATTAAGTCTTTTTTCCTTGACAATATTGCCTATTACTTAAAGGCAAATTTTTTAAAGATCATCAGACTGCTTCCTCATCAGCATATTGCTGCTGGACCTCAATGAAGGCTTTTTACATAGTTCAGTTCAATTGAGATATAGCCAAAAAACAAAAAAAATGAAATGAAACAAATAAATAACTCTTCAATGAACCCATTTGACGACTCAGCTTTCAGGGTTTTTCTCCCACTAGCCTCAAGGTCTATCACAGTATCTTAAGTACAGTAGACTCTTAATACATTTGTGTTTAATTACATTGAGTTTTATTGAATGGAATGCTCTTTGCTTGAGGTACCTTGGAGACAAATAGAGATGTTAACACTGGGGATGATGAGTTGCTTTATTCTGTGGGAAGTGATTCAACTAGAGGCATTTATACTAAAGAGAGATTCGATATTCCTTCATTTATAGAGGTTTCCACATTGGACTCAATGTTAATTTTTACTTGGACTTTGAATTCCCCAATGTAGATTTAATAGGTTCTTCCTGGGGAGGAATTGTTGTTCCTTGATTGTCTTGAGATATGAACTTTTTTCCTTTTACTTACTTTGAAGAGCTTCTTCAGAACATGTTATTTCTGTGAAATAGACACCAAACCAAAAATGTTGCTTTCAAACTCCATTTCCCCATTGATTTCCATTTTATAAAGAAGAATATATTTTCAGGGAAGGAAAACTTAGGAGATAATGGGAACAAATGAAAATAGAGATGGTAGAATCCTTTAGTATGAGGGGAACTGAATATGAAGTCAGAACCAGTTTCAAATTTCATTTCTCACTATTTATGAGCTGGGTAGTTAAATTAATCTTTCTGAGACTCAGTTTCTTCATCTGTAAAATGAAGGAAATATAGAGTGGAAAAAGCACTAGATTTAGAGCTAGTGGATCTAAGATTGGATCTTGGGTCTGCCACTTATTTGACCCTTCATGAGTTACATAATTTGGTCTCAGTTTACTTTAAAATGAGG
The DNA here is from genome assembly GCF_037893015.1 of Macrotis lagotis. NCBI lineage: Eukaryota > Metazoa > Chordata > Mammalia > Peramelemorphia > Peramelidae > Macrotis > Macrotis lagotis. Next base: position 615,530,980 of record NC_133666.1, on the reverse strand, counting down.
AGTCCTTTCTAACCCTAAGTTCAATAAACTTTAAAACCATCAGAGAATAGAAGTGCAAACTTCCTTACAGAGTTTTCATAGGAATTTGTACATGACAGAGCAAAATGTCTTAAAAACCTTGAAGAGCTAAAAAAATATCTGGTTTTACATCATAGAACCAATGGGAAATAACCAGTATTTTCATCAGAGAATTCTTGTCATTCCTAAAGCATTTAACTATATCTCTCTTTTTTTAAATTTTTATTGAATTTTACAATTTTCCCCAGTCTTGCTCCCTCCCCCTACCTGCCACAGAAGGCAGTCTGATAGTCTTTACATTGTTTCCATGATATACATTGATCAAAATGAATGTATTGAGAGAAAAATCATATACTAAATAAAAAAGAGACAGCAAAATTACATAATAACTTTTACAAAAAAATTAAAGGTAATAGTCTGTGGTCTTTGTTTAAACTCCACAATTCTTTCTTTGGATACAGATGGTATTCTCCTTTGCAGATAACCTAAAGTTGTCCCTGATTCATAACTATATGTTTCAAAGGACCCTTGTTTTATTGTTTAAATCAGAAGAATGATTCAATTAAGGGAAATTTCAGGTCAAGGAGGAGGGGAGGATCTGTGGTAGGTCTGAAAAGGGAAGTAAGAACAGAGAGCTAAAATTAGGAAAAAGGGAATGGGCTTCTTCCCAGAGTGCCAAAGTTTAGAGGGTGTTGAACTAATATTTGTTCTTCAGCAACATGGAAACAACTGAGCTTAGCACATAGCAAGACTACTTAGTTAATATAAGAAGTTTCCCACAGCTTCCTTCTACTTGATCTAGGTGACCCATAACTTTCTCTCAATTACCTATAAACATGAGATAATTTATTTCATTTCTTAATCTTCTGAATAATTGTTTTTATCTACCTTTAATTAAATAATCAACTTGCTTCTTTTCCCTTCTCTGCTTCCCAGGAATACCTTATATATCTATTTTTTGGTCCTATTTGTAATCACTGATGATTAAGCTCAGATTTGTAGGATATGTTATCTTGAGACTATACTTTGATTTCTTTTGCTATGGGGGAACATTGTATTCTATTGTCCTTCATGATGTTTTGTGAATACAGAATAATTCCGTGTTGTTAGAATTGTTTTTACTTTGTATTTGAAAGTATTTTGACAGGCAACAAGTATGAAAAACATTTTCTATATCATAAACAAGGCAGTCATATGGCATAGTGGATAGTTCCAGGCCTGTTTTCAGGAAGACTCATCTTCCTGAGTTCAAATCTGGCATCAGATACTTACTATATGACTTTGAGCAAGTCACAACACTATTTTCCTCATCTATAAAATGAGCTGGAGAAGGAAATGCTAAATTACTACAGTTTCTTTGCCAAGAAACCCAAATGGATCATAGAGTCACACAACTGAAAACTGAATCACAACAATAACAACAAAGGTATTGCATTGTGTTAAGTAATGGAAAGATGCAGATACATATAAGGAGACAATCTCTGACCTCAAGGGATTACTTTTTTGGTGTAGCTAGGTGACCCAGTGGAGAAGTGGACAAAGTGTTGGAGTTCCTAAGTTCAAATCTAGCCTAACTATGTGACCCTAATAAAGACATGTAAATGGGATCTGTTATTATTTTTAAAGTTCTTTGCAAATTTTAAGCAACTTCTCCAGTGTCATATGCTTCATACTTATCTAAGGTGGGATAAGAATGTCTTCCACATTCCAAATCCAAAGCCTAATTCTACTACAACTCTACGACTCTGAAGACTAAGAGTATTTAAATAAATTATGATTTTACTTCTCTTGTTGATTTTTGAACAAATAAAATATATGGTTAATATGCTTATCTGGTATTTAGTATAGCAGCCTAGACTCTGTCTTGTGCATGAATCCAGGGTGTGGTGAAATATGGTGTTCATAGGGAAGAGGATAAAGATTTTTCAGCATTTAGGGGTTTAAGTTAAGATTTTGATTCAGTAAATTCACAATCACCACATCTGTCATTTTTTTTTTTTTAGATTTTGCAAGGCAATGGGATTAAGTGGCTTGCCCAAGGCTACATGGCTAGGTAATTATTAAGTGTCTGAGGTTGGATTGAACCCAGGTACTCCTGACTCCAAGGCCCGTGCTCTATCCACTGTGCCACCTAGCCGCCCCCACACACCTTTCATCTTAACACCTTTTTTCCCTGAGATTATTTCCAATTAATCCTATACACACATCTATGTGTATGTATGTATATAGGTTTATATATGTTATTTATAATTATATATTTTTATATTTTTATAGTTTTTACATTATCTTATTTCACTAGAATGTTTACTTCTTAAGATCAGGGACTGTTTTTTTTTTTTTTTTTTTTTGGCTTTTCAATGTATCTTCATTGCTTAGACTCAATCACCGGTACCTAATAAGCACTTGTTGGCTTGTTAACTTGATTAGTGAGAAGAATAGTTATCACCCATGCAGTTAGAGTTAGGGATAGAGGTCACCATCTCTTTGAGAACCATAGAGAACTTGACACTCCCTCCACACTTCCTCTAGTGATAAGTCAAGTGTATAACCATCAGGCTCAGTTCAGAATGACAGGTTCCAGAATATCATCCTTTTTTTTTTTTGCTAGTGAATAATGCAACACCTTCACATTGTTATGTTTCATCTGACCAACTAGATTCTTGTCCTTCATTAGTAAGAAGATTAAAATAACGTTATTATAATCAACTTGATGGCAGTGATCACATTTTATATTTGGGAGGCAGGATGCTTGGACTTTAGTTCTTACTCTACCACTGACTTTCTTTGCTATCTTGGGCAAATATCTTTGAGAATCAGTTTCCTCACTATGCATTACTCTTAGTATTCCAAAATCCTTTCCAGTTCTAACATTCTGAAACTAGACATCGCTTTCAGTCTGGCATTCTCTACTTTTTTGTTCTGAAGTGTTTTCTAGCTTTGACTATGAGCCATGAAGAGTAGATTCTATTCTTGCATTTAACTGGTTATTTGATCTTGGACAAGTCGCTAAGCTGTTACCCTCTCTGAGTCTCATTTTCTCCATGGGGGAAAAAAGGAAAGATTTGGAAAAAATAGTCTCTAAGATCCTATTCAGCTCTTCCACTTCCATTTTGTGCTCATTGATTAGGAGGTAGTGAGGAGGGGTTCCACAAGCTGTTATCTTGTTCCACATGGAAGGCTTTCATATTCTGCCTATGAACAGGTCCCTTGAAGTGAAGGAGAAGAAGGACAGAACTGAGCCTTCAGTGTCTTCTCTAGATCATGCCTCTTTTTAAATTTCCCTCAGTGAAGTCTGCTTTAAACCCAACTCAACCTCCTTCTGACTTTGAGGCAACATTGAGCAGCAGCCCCAAAGTCAGCACTTTTTTCTTATCCTGAGGGTCAGCCAAGGGTTGCCTGGGCTGGAGCAGGTGTGCAGGAGTGAAGAGTTCAAGAAGGCTGGGTCCACATGGGGGAATCAGGGCAACTCTAGAGGGGTGTGGGATGGGTCACTGGGAGAGTGCTGAGGCTGACAGCAGCTGCCATCTCACTCTAGCCCTGGAAATGACTCTCAGGAATTCCGCAACCCCATTCCCATAATGACCTTCAGGTTCAGGTTCTGATGTGAATGTTCCCAGCCCAGGCTTTAGCAAAACCTGCACAATTGAACCAATACAATTAATAATATTGGATGTATTGAGTAGAGTATTAGAAGGTTGTCCTCAAAGCCAGAAAGACCCAGGGTTCAAATCCTGCTTCTTCTCTGATTGACTTTGATCCTGGACAAATCACTTAAACTTTTGGTGTTCTACAGAAATGTCTGAGACTATAAGTTAACGAGAAGGTGCTGATCTGCCCTGGTGGAGGCAGTTTCCTCCTCTGGAGATTCCCTCTATCATTGAAATGATAGCTGTAGTTCCTATCCCCTATTAAATGTCTATTGAACTTTGAAGTTTGCAAAATGGTCCTTGCACCATAGTCCTATGAGGTAGGTGGGGTAAGTAATTTCATAACTTTTACAGAGGACATTAGACAGGGTTAGATAACTGCTAACTGACAGATCTGGGATTTGAACCCAGGACTCCTGAATATAAGTTAGGTCTTGTTCCAACAGCATTTCATGTTTAACCTGGGGTTTAGGAACTTGATATCTTTTTAATCTATCTGTCTGTCTGTCTATTCTATTTCTATAGTTATTCTATTTTTATTGTATTATATATTTACATAAAATAGTTGTGGAGAACTATTTCAATATGATTGGTTTCCTTTGTAATTCTTTGTATTTCATTTTATACACACACACACACACACACACACACACACACATATATATTTAAAAACTTTCTTTTCTTGAAATGGGTTTTATAGGATTCACCAGATTGACAAAAAAAGGAGTTCTATTATTTAGAAAAGCTTAAGAACCTTTGCCCTAAACCACGATGCCTCACTTGATCATGATGCTAATAATGAGAAAACTCTCCATTTAAAGGAGTCAGAGGCAGTGTGAGTAGCTAATAGCAGCCTAATCTAAGAGCTTGGGCTCAGGTCCTGCCTCTGACACCCACTAACTTTGTGATTCTAGGAAAGACATTTAAAGTCTCAGACATCTAGGCCAAACTCAAATAAAAATAGGTGTCAAACTAAAATAGAAGCAGGGTTCACTAAATTGCCCATAAAGATACCTGTTTATTGACTTGGTTTTAAAATATAATATGATTTGTTTCATTTTATTTTTATTTTATCAAATATTCCCCAATTCCATTATAATCTGATTCAGTGATTGGGAGTGTTAGGAGCCACATGTCTATGACTTATGCTCCAGGCAATTTTCTGACACTACAGTGCCTGGCTTTGGTAGAGGGTATTTACTCATTTGGGAGTTGATTCCCCATATTAATGAAATCACAAGTCCAGTCCATATTCCAATCTGATTTTATGATATCAGAGGGCTCAGAGCTGGAAAGGATGTTACTTTCTACAATTTCTCAGACCTTTTGTCTTGGCTATGATTGAACTATGATTCAAACCTTATTTCTTTTCCTCTAAGTACTCTTTACTTCTCCCCTCTTTGAAGAGTTTTCCAAGCAAGGTCTAATGGAGTTAGTCAAATTTTAGTTATACTTTTAGGGATACTTCATATGGCATAACCCACTGACCATCCCGACTGCCTTTTTCTATGTGTGCATCTATTGGTCAATATCCTTCCTTCAGGATAATTCCCATATTAGAAACAATGTGTTATTTTTTAAATTTAATTTTTATTTTTCCCAATTACATGTAAAGATAGTTTTCAACATTCATCCTTTTGCAAGCTTTTGAGTTCCATATATTTTCTACCACCCTCCCTTCCCTCCCACTCCTGAGAGCAGCATCCAATCCAATATAGGTTGTTCATGTGCAATTTTGTTTAACATATTTCCATATTAGTTAAATTGTGAAAGAAGAATTAGAACTAAGGGGGGAACAATGAATTCTGCATTTCGACTCTATTTTTTTCCTTGGATGTGGGCATTTTGCATAACAGGTCTTTCAAGGTTGTCCTTGATCACTGAACTTCTGAGAGAAACTGTGTCCTTAATAGTTGATCAACACACAATGTGGCTATTACTGTGTGCAATGTTCTTCTGGTTCTGATCACTTTACTCAGCATCAGTTCATGCAAGTCTTTTCAGGCTTTTCTGTTGTCTGACCACTCATGATTTTTTACAAAACAATAATAATCCATAACATTCAGCCATTCCCAATTGATGGGTATTCCCTCAATTTCCAATTATTTACTACTTCAAAAAGAGGTGCTATACTTATTTCTGTACATGTTGGTCTTTCCCTCTTTTTATGATTTCTTTGAGATATAGACTTAGCAGTGGTATTTATTGGATCAAATGACATACACAACTTTATTGCCCTTTGAATGTAAGGACACAATATGTTTAGATCACGGGAGAATGGGATTGGACCATCACCTCTCATGTTCTTGATGCTGCCTTGGGATGAAACCATGATCTTACTGGTATAGAGAATTTCTAATTCCTAGAAAGAGTCAATGATCATTTATTAAACTCTATTATGTGCCAGTCACTATGCTAAATTATCTGCCCAAGGTCACACAGGGAGTTCCTAGCAAAATTAAGATTTGAACTCAATCTTGCAGACTCCCTGACTCCTAGTATGCTTTTTCTTTTGTTGATCATGTCACACTTATTTTTGAACAAGATATATAGCTTAACATTGGAAATCACGATCTACCTGTCCAAGAAGAGACAAGAGTGTGATAGGCTACCAAAAATGCTAATAGAATTTTCCCCTGCATAACAGACAACCAAAGTGTGGAGAATTAAGGGAGTATTATTTCTAATGTACTTTGCCCGATGAGATTACCTTGGGAGGCTGATGTTTTGTTCTGACTGAATACCACTTAGAGAGACTATTGGCAATTAAGAAGGCATCCAGATCAGGGCATTGATGATTGATTGAAAGAACTGTAGCCTGTTAGCCTGAAGGAAAAAAGACTTAGAGGGGATGTGATAGCTACTTTAAATGTCTTGAAGGGTTTTCTTATTGAGGGAGGATTAGGCATACATTACTTGAACCAAGAGGGCAGAATTAAGACTGAAAAATGGGGTGAAGGAAATGGGAGAGGGAATAGTGAGAACAAATATTTAGAAGGTAGATTTTGACTCAAAATAAGGCACAGATAACAATTATGGTTATTCTAATATGTCCAGAATAAAAATCATTAATTTTCCTCTTTATTCTGAATCTCTTCCAAACTTTCCTATTTATGTTGAGGCCACTATAGACCTTTTAATCATCCAGGATCATAAAGCTAGAGGCACCTTTTATTCTTCCTCCTCCTTCCTTCCATATCTCATCCATTATCAAGTTCTGTTAATTCCTTTCTTAAGAATATTTATGAAATGAATCAATCCATTTCTCTCCTTTGTTGTTGAATCACTTTTCAGTCCTGCCTGACTCTGTGACTTCACTTGGGGTTTTCTTGGCAAAGATACATTAGTGGTTTGCCATTTTATTTTCCAGTTCATTTTATAGATAAGGAAACTGAGTCAAATGGGGTTAAGTGATTGAACTTATTTGAAGTTCAATATTCTTTTCTCCAGCCTGGGTACTCTAACCTCTGTATAGTATAGCTGCCCCATTTATCTCTAGCTGTTAGATGGCTTAGTGTATAGAATGTTGGGTCTGGAGTTAGGAGACATGAGTTAAAATATGGTCTCCGACATTTATAAGCTGTATGACCATAGCCAAGTCACTTAACCTCTGTTGCCTTGATGCACTGGAAAGAAAATGACAAATCATTCTAGTATTTTTACCATGAAGATCTCATGGTTGGTATGGTCTAAAGAGTCATAAAAAGTCATATGTGACTGAATAACTGAGCAACAACAACAAATTTCTCTCCATCTGCAACCTAGTACAGGACCACTCTTACAATAGCCTGTGGGTTGATCTCTATGTCTCAGGTCTTTCTCAACTCCAGTCCATTGTCCATTCAAACTCAAATTCATTTTAAAGCACAGATTTGACCATGACGTTCCCCTCATTCAGTAAACTCAGTAGCTCCCTATCATCTCTAGGATCAAATATAAATCTTCTTTTTGACATTCAAAGCCCATCTTAATCTGACCCTCTCCTACCTTCCCAGTTTTCTTACCCCATATTTCTCCCTCTTCTCCATGCATTCTGTGATTACTAGTCTCCTTGCTGTTCCTTGGGGCAAAATAAGAACCCCCAGACAAACAAAAAAAAATCTTCATATTATGGATATTTTCATTGGCTGTTCTCTATGCTCTAACAATCCCCCTTTTTTATCTTCACCTCCTGATTTCCTCTTCCTTCCAAGTCCCAGCTAAAACCCCATCTTCTACAAGTAGCCTTTCCAGCTACACTTAATACATGTGCCTCCTATCTATTCTATAATTCCACTTTATCCTGTCTATTTCTGCTTTGTACATAGCTGTTTGAATGTTTGTACATAGCTTGTTTTAGACTGTAAGATCCTTCTTGTATCTTCAGCACTTGTATACCCTACTTGAGGTTGCTTCATAGATGCTTCTAGACCAACTGGCTGGGTGGACTACTGCAGTAGTTTTTTAATGGAACTCCCTGCTTATAGTCTTTTCCTTCTCCAATTTATCCAACACAGTTGCTATAAAATTGCCCTTTTAAGTCAAAATTCTGACCTAATCACTTCCCTGCTCAGAAAGGTTCCTAACTTCAAGGATCTTATACAAGTCCTTTAGAATAGCATTCAATGCCCTCCATTAAGAGAGTGACTCCAAGTATCCTTTCCAGTCATCTTTCATTCTACTCCTCTTCATATACTCCATATTCTAATCACACTAGATGACTAAGAAGACTATTTCCTATACTACTTTTAAGGTCACCTCCAATCTTTGTGTATTTGCACAATTCCTATATCCACACAGTGAATTTGCTCCCTTTTCTCTTTTGCTTTTCATTATGTTTATTTTGTATCAGAATTCAACTCATTTTCTGACTTTCCATGAAAACTTCCCATTTTTAGGACCATTTCCCTTCTCATTTAGCCTTGTGCCACACTCTTCTGTGAACATCCCCCACCCCCACAATTGATGGAATATAACTTACTTGAGCACAGGAACTGTTAAATTTTCATTTTTGCACCTGTTTTCTTTTTTCTTTTTTTAAGTTTTTGCAAGGCAAAGGGGGTTAAGTGGCTTGCCCAAGGCCACACAGCTAGGTAATTAATAAGTGTCTGAGACCAGTTTTGAACCCAGGTACTCCTGACTCCAAGGTCGGTGCTTTATCCACTATGCCACCTAGCCGCCCCTTGCTTCTATTTTCTTAATGCCTACAGTTCCAATGGGCTACTGAGGACACAAATAGTAATCATTGAGTAAACATTGCATTGTATTGAAACTATATTGAATTATATTGAAATGAGTTAATTGAAAATGAAATGCCATTGGTCTTGCAATAATATCTGTTAATATCAGAATATCTCTGTAGGCTGAATTACAAGTCCTTAGGGATGTAGAAACAGTGACAAATGTGTAGAGCACTGTGACAGACAGGGAATCTAATACTAAAGCTCAGACAAAGTATAAGTCCTTACTTTATGGGTCTTACTTTTGGTAGAGGAGTAACTATAACTCATAATGTTATACGAGAAATGGATGAGAGAGGTAGACAGAAATGGCTTCAGTATGAATTGTTCAAAGTAGATTTTTTTCAGTTTTAAGTCTAATTATAAGACTTCTGAGGTCCCTTCTATATCTGAGTATAATTCTAAATATATAACACTGTCATGCTGTGTAAATTTCTTTATAAACCATAAAGTGTTATGTAAACCCTCAACTATTAATCTTGTTTTCTTACCACTTTTTTGATTAACTACCTTTTTTTTCTTCAATTACATGTCTATTTCCCTTTATTTTAGTTCCTTCAAGGCAGGAGTTCGAAGTTTGTTTTTTTAGTCTTTATTTTCCTGCAGCATTGAGACCAGGTGTAGACATACTCTATTTCTTTATCACATGTTCATCATTGTTTAAAATGACTCTGTAATTTAATGATCATGAGAAACTGATTTTATGAGTCCATAATTTTGAAATAATCCTGATTCAAATAATCTACGATTTCAGTCACTCATTCCTAAGATCCAAGAATTTAAAATTTTAATTTTCCATGAAGGTATAATTCAACAGCTTCATAATTCCATAGTTTTGAGGTTCTGTAGTGCCATAATTTCCTGACTCCATGTTTGTGAACTTCAATAGTGCCACAGTCTCACAAATCTATCATTTCCCAGTCTGTTTGTCCATAGACCAGTGGTTCTGTGCTTCTCATGGACTTTTATTTATTCCAGTCCAAAGAGGATACTGTTATCTGCTGGCCATGCCAGGGTGGTTATTCTATTTTTGCTAGGAATAGGAAGGTTTTGGATTAGAGCAACTTACTGGACCTGGTATGAATTAAGAATGTCCTGTTTTTATGGAGATAAACATAGTGCTTGTAGAAGGGCAGAGAGTTGAGGTAAGGTTGCTGAAAAAGAAAATTCAGAAAGTTCCCTGGAAGTCAAATTCCCAGGAATAAATCACAGCAATGCAGTCAAATGAGAGAATATTTGTAAACCACTCAGCAAAATACATGGCACATGGCTCTTAAAAATTCTCCTCTGAGATATGACCCCACACCTTTAAGATGGACTAATATGACCAAAAAGGAAAATGATAGATGTTGGAGGGGATCTGGGAAAAGTGGTATACTAATGCACTGTTGGTGGAATTGTGAATTGATTCAACCATTATTTTTAGGGTTGTGCAAGGCAATGGGGTTAAGTGGCTTGCCCAACGCCCCGTAGCTGGGTAATTATTAAGTGTCTGAGGCCAGATTTGAACTCAGGTATTCCTGATTCCAGGGTCAGTGCTCTATCCACTGTGCCACCTAGCCACCCCATGATTCAACAGTTTTGAAGAACAATTTGGACCTATTCCCAAAGGTCTATAAAATTTGACATATACTTTGGTCTAACAATACCACTGCTAGGTTTAGATCTTCCTAGCACAAAATTAGGAAGCTCTGGAACTTTTCCCCAAAAAACTTTAAATGAAACTTCTAACTAGACCCTAAAGTGACAGAAACCACAAAAAACAGAGAGAAGCAAGTTAACAACTCAAGATATCAGGAAAGGACTTCAGAAAAGGTCTGTCTATGTGGGTAAAAGGGAAGGTAGCTCAGCATAGGCAAGGGAGTTGGGAAGCCAGAGGGAGGCTCTTTGTCATAGCATAGCTCAGGTCACATTTCTTTTTTTTTTAAATTTTTATTTATTCTTTCTTTCTTTTTTTTCATGTCACATTTCAGTAGGTTAGAGTTACAGCAGGCAAGCAGTGAGTATCCCAACCCCATCTTGGAAGGCAAAATTTGAGACCAGGAATGCTGATGAAACAGAAGGGTTTGGGTTGTACCCTAATGCAAGGAACAAATCATGAGCACTTGAATTACAAAGAGCAAAAAGTCAGGGACCAGACCCTTGACCACTGACACAAAAAGTTTGAGTCTATACCCCTGGTGCCCCAGGAGCCGAGTTCAACTTTCAAAATAAGTAAAAAAGCAAAACAGGTGCTAACCATAGAAAGATACTATTCTGATAGGGATGATAAAAAATGTCATCTCAGAAGAGGAAAGCAGTGACAAAAGTCTTGCATGTGAAGCATCAAAAAGGTTTTGAATTGGTCTCAAATCCTCAAAGACCTTTTGTAAGAGCTCAAAAGGGATTTTAAAAACCAAAGAATGGGGTGGCTAGGTGGCGCAGTGGATAAAGCACTGGCCCTGGAGTCAGGAGTACCTGGGTTCAAATCTGGTCTCAAATACTTAATAATTGCCTAGCTGTGTGGCCTTGGGCAAGCCACTTAACCTCATTTGCCTTGCAAAAACCTAAAAAAAACCCAAAGAAAAGGAGAAGAGGAAATATTGAGAGAAGAAATGAGTCATGCAGGAGAATTATGAAAAATTGACTGAAAAAAACACCTTTAAAAGTAAAATTTGCCAAATGGAAAAAAAAAATCAACTCCTTTAATAGTAAAAGTGACCAATGGGGAAAAAACCTATTCTTTTAAAAGTAAAACTGACCAACTGGAAAATGAAAGTAGACATTAAAATAAGCAGACATTAAAATCAGACATTAAAATAAAGGGAAAAGGACCCATTTGTACAAACATATTTATAGCACCTATTTTTATTGTAGATAAGAAATGGAAATTGAAAGGCTTCCCATAAGTTGGGGAATGGTTAAATAGTTAAACAAGTTGTGGCATATGATTGTATTAGAACATTATTGAACTGTAAAAAATGATAAGCAGGATAATTTCAGGAAAAACCTGGAAAGACTTATATGAACTGATGCAAAATGAAGTGAAAAGAACCAGTAGAATGTTATACTGAAATAGCAATATTGGTCTTATGAGAACCATGAATGACAATTTTTTCAGTTCTATAATGATCCAAGACAATCCCAAAATGACTAATAATAAAGCATACTATTTGTATTCAAAGAAATAATTAATATTCTTTGAATACAGACTAAAGCATGCTATTTTTTCACTTCCTTTTATTCTTTTTTCTTTTACTTGAGTATTCTTGTTAAAAATGATTAATATGGAGACTTTTCACATGATTGTAACCTATATCTGATTGATTATCTTCTCAGAGAGCAAGGAAAGGAGGGAGGGAGGGAAGGAAGAAAGGAGGGAGGGAGAATATATAGATTTTGGTACTCAAAACTTTTAAAATAACAAATGTTAAAATTGTTTTGATATGTAATTGAGGGAAAATAAAAAAATTAAATGCTTATTCCCTTCTTTTTTCCCTTTCCAATTTATTCCAATTCAATCTAATCCAATAAGCATTTATCAAATAACTACTGTTTGCAAACCATTTTTTTCAGACATTAGAGAAATTAAAAAAAATTCCTTCAAAGAACTTATATTCTATAGGTGGTTGTGGCAGTGGTGATACAACCTGTAAATGTAAGTATATTCATAGTAATTTGAGAAGCGAGAGAGTACTAATAGTTAGAAGGATCAGAACAAGTGTCACAGAAGGGGCAGAAGGCAGGCTGAGCCTAGAGTAAGAATAAGGGTGCAATGGTGAAGAAGAAGGGGGACAGCCTGATCAAAAAGAAGCAAAAATGGAAGCATCCCCTCTCTCTGTGTACATACATATGCAAGTGTCTTTGTGTTGTTGTGAGTCTGCATATGTATCCATGTGCATGTGTAAAGATGCATATACGAATCTATATGTGTATGGGTATTGTATATATATATATATATCTATTCATGAGAGTATATATGTGTTTGTGCATTATATACTTGTTTTATGTGCCTATATGTGTATTTTATGTCTGTATGTGTGTGCATGTATTTAATTTGTATGTATATGTCTGCATCTGCATGTGTGGGTGTCCATGTGTATGTGTGTGTGTGTGTGTGTGTGTGTGTGTGTGTGTCCATATATTTGTTTTGTGGGTGTGTGAAAAGGGCAATCTGGGCTAATTATTCTCTTTCATGCTAAACTACTCAAAGCAGGCAGTATATTGATTATATATGAACAGATAACCCATATTCAGATGCTTTTAAAATGGCCCCTCTCTCCTTCAGCTGAAGTAGACATGGGACAGTTCTTGGGTCTGTTGCTTTTGGGAAATTGAAAGGACAAAGGGAAAAGGAGAAGAGAGTCTGTTTTCTGATCCTGTTTCTTCCTCTGGATCATTGTGGTATCTTATGATACTGGTGGTGGATCATTTCTCCTCTCTCAGTATTTGCTTCCCTCTTTGTAAAATTGAAAAAAATAGTTCTTATCTGTTCTTCCTTTTTCATAGGATGGTTGTGAGGAGTTGTTTCTAAAACTTGAACAGCTAGAGAAATGAAAGCTCTACAGTTTCTTAAAAATGAAAATGCCCTGTATTTGCTCCCCTATAACCATTTCCAGCCAATCTGATGTCTTTTTAAATGTACCATATGTTCCATGACTGTTGGTCTTTCTTCTGTAGATAAAAGGCCCATCTGTCCTATCCACAGCAGGGAACACTGTCATGTCTTATGTAGTTCTGAGGGTCTTTGGGCCCATGGCAAAGGACACCCGGAGGCCCCAGGCCACCTTTCTAGCTTAGCTGGCATTTTATAATGAAAAGAAGCATACCAGCAGTTAAAACAGAAGTCTTGAGGGTGGGGTGGCTCGAAGCAATTAATTAGACTCAGCTTTGAGGGGATATTTGACATGGTGACCTTGAGATCTGAATAACATTCTTCATTTCTTGGACAGTTTCTATTTAATAGCACTGATTTTTATGGAATCTTCTACTTTATTGAGCTTTGTTTCTTACAAGAACCCCTGTAAGGATAGTATTATGAGTAGAATTATTCTCATTCTGTGGAGGGAAAAAATACAAACTGTGGTTCAGGGACATGTACGTCATGTGTCTGGTGCATGTAAAAGTCATGATTTTCAAATTAGACCTCCTGAATCAAAGTTTTGTGCAGTTTCTGCCATAAACCAAGCTTAGTTTCTGCTTCAGTGGATCTTGCTGGGGTATTTCCCACATTACTGAAGACCACAGTCTACCTGTGTTGTATCATCATGTATGGACTTGTTTTTCTAGAAATCATAGTATCATAGATTAGAGTTAGAAGGATCTTAGAATCTAGAGAGTTCAATACCCTTCATTTTTCAGATTTAGAGGTGAGTAATTTTAAAAGGCAGGATGAAAACTCAACCCTTCCTGACTACAATTTAGTGTACTTTTTCTTACTTCTGCTTCCTAAGGATCTGTCCAAGGTACTAGAGGTCTTTTTATTTGTACAATAACCAACTCACCTTATTTTCTGGCACACAAATCTTTGATGGTGTCTTTCCTCCCACTTCATAAGCATGAGTTACGTTCTGAATATCCTATATCTGCTTATACCAAACAGATATAGTTTATTTTTCTTAAATGTTCATTATTCACTAAGCACTTTGCTGAACCAATCAACCAGTCTATACAATGTACACACACATACATATTTATCTGCATACATATATGTACACAAGACATGCACACATGTGTAGGGTGTGGATGTGTGGATTAACATCTCCCATCTCATATTTATATGTCTGTGTACTAATGGGCTGTTCATCTAAATTCATGTCACAATTAATCTATATTTTGTATCCACTTTGTTTATCTACTGTGGATGATTAGGTTAATCTCTTGATTAATTTTTTGATTTTATTAAGATAATTTTTCTGTATTCTGGAGGGACACACCATTAGCATAATATATTTATGAGAAAAATATTTGTTTTAATAAGCATTTGTTAAGCCCTACTCTGTGCATCATCCCTTGTTGCATGGGAGTGAGGTAGGAGGAATTGTTTATAATGGTCCCTGCTCTCAGGGAAATTTCAATAGTGCATAGAGCTAGCATGATGTAGAAGAAATGCTTGGAATTAATAAGCTTGATTCTCTTTTCTGACTCTGTCATAAACTATCACTTCTGAAAAGATAAAGCCATACCTATGCTATATTGGTTAGTTGATTGGGGGGGAGGGAAAGGTGAGAATATTTAAGATGGTGATGCTGTTGCTGAAATTAAGGTAGAAATTAAAGAGGAGTAGGGCCTTAAAGGGGAGGAAACATCAGGGAAATACTCTGAATGGAGTTGTGCGAGAATAAGTGGAGGTACAGAAATAAATATTTTTTTGTTTGTTTTGGTTTGTGAAGTGTAAAGGTCTTGAATGCCAGAATAAAGGAGTTTGGATTGTATTATTCCATTAGCATATCTTATTTGTCCAGAATCAAAGAAGAGATAGGAAGATGATCTCAAAAAGCTGAAGAATTCACAATTCCCTTTCTGTGAGTGACGTGGCCACATAACACACTTACTTCCTGAACTAGAGTTTAAAGATAGTAGTGAATTCAACATAATTAATATGGATATATGTTTAACATAGTTATACATGTATCACATATATTAGATTGCTTTCTCTTGGGGGAAGGAGGGAAAAAGATGTGAAACTCAAAATCTCACAAAAATGATTATTAAAAACTATATTTGTATGTAATTAGAAACATAAATTAATGGAAAGAAAAGAGAATCTGTGTTCCCTATTTCCAAAATGATCCATCCAAACCAGGAAAATGTGCAGAGAAGAGAACATCCTGGGGTGTAGGACAAGCTCTATTTCTAGTACTCAGTATGACCGTACAAATATCATTCCCTCTCTTCCATGGTCCTGATTTTCCTATCTTTATAACTAGATGGTTGGTCTCATTCATCCATGTATGTTTGATTTTTGATATCCTATGACTATGACTGGAGATCCTAGAAATAAGGTCAGCAGATAGTGGGATAAATGATGCTGACACTGATGTTGGTGATGAACATTTCTAAGTAAGTGGGAAAAAACTTTGCTTTGGTGAGGGTGGAAGGATGGGGATGGTGTCAAGTCGTATATAAAGTATCCTTCCTCCTCTTTCTTTACCTGCCAATCCTCCAGTCTCTACCAGGCCCTGAGTGATGTCTTCAGCAGGGGAATGGGCTATGCCAAACTATCCACGCTCTTCCAGGGTGCTTGATGTCTCTCAGTAGTTGCCTGAAAGATGTCTGGTGATATGATAGGACTCAGTCCAGGAAAAGGATCAGGTTTGGTCCAAGGCTGAGGAAGATGGGCAGAGAACAGAGAAGATAGCACCTCTCTTGTTTTGGCCCCTCTGCCTCTATTCATGCAAAGCAAGGTGACATTAGATCTGTTGGCTCTCACACTGCTGACTCATGGCTCTTGCAGTCTGTGAAAACACTTCGGCCAGTATCCCAAACACTGACTCAGGACAGATGGGTTTATTCCTCTGTGTCCAAAGTTAGGGCTTAGTCAGTACCCAGGTTCAGGGCTCAGACTGGTTCCAAGGTGAGGACTCAGTCTTTAAATAGGCAAAAGAATTCTTGTTTGTGTGGCAATAACTGACTCAGACATGAATCAAACTAGCATCTTTGTTTTCAGTAGGGCAAAGTTGACCAGACCCCAGATGTGATATGTTTAATGGGGAGGAAGGGCAGGATAGAGACACAGAAATTCAGACAAAGATAGAGGCAGAGTCAAAGAGACAGAAAAAGAGAGATAAGTACAGAAAGAAAAATGTACAGAAATAGAAAAACAGAGACATATTTAGAGACATTCAGAGAGACAGAAACAGAGAGCTAAAAAAAGAGAAGAGAGGCAAAGACAGAAAAAATGTGTGTGTGTGTGTGTTTGTGTGTGTGTGTGTGAGAGAGAGAGAGAGAGAGAGAGAGAGAGAGAGAGAGAGAGAGAGAGAGAGAGATTGATAAGGATATAGAATCTGAACAGAGAAGTAAAGGAAAAAAATGAGTGAAAGCAGAGGAAGAGAGGAGGAGGATGAGGGAAAAGGAGAAAGAAGGGCTTAGAAAGAGGTAGTAATAAATACGTATGTTCTGTCTTATTTTGTAAACCAGTCCAGTGTGTGTTCAAAAGTCAATGTGGGACATTGCATGTGATAGTGTGGGACATATGTGAATGTATCACTTTGTAAACCTTAAAGCACAGTGCCATCACAGACTGTTATTGTGTCTTTGTGTCAGTATGTGTGTGGCATTTCTAGTGGGGGTAAGCTGGAATGCCAGTCTGGGTGGGCAGCTCAAGTCCTGATAAGATGGGTGGGCTCAGCATCCAAAACAAGTGTCTGTTCAGGCTCCAAGAGGCAGCTGCTGCCTCATATGGGTGACCATATGCTCAGGATGATGAATTAATCCTGTTCGCTTGAAGAAACATGCTTGTTTCCCAACATTGCTGCACTCTGTGAGAGACCTGCTGATGTAGCCTTTGGTAACTCAGCAAAGCATTGAGCCAGGGACAAGACAATGGATGGAACATTCTTCCCTATATTTCTTTTCTGGTCAACCTGACCATTTCTTCTTGGATTCAGCTTCTCAAGACTTGGGGTGGTAAACATAGCTAGAACCCTAAATGGGTCTTTGACTGAGCTCTAACCTTGTTCTGACCTACCTAACCTGAGTCATGGCCTGAACCTTGAACCTGATCAAAGACAGTCCCAGCTTAGCAATTGTGTACCAGACTTGAATCATAGGTCAGTCAATGGTCTGGTGAAAAAAAATAATCCAACATGGATTATTATATAATGGATTATTCCTGTCAATTCTTTGACCACTAGATAATCAGGAGTTCAGAGGGAAAACCAAGAATGAACTGATGAGTTTGTTTGATAATATAGCTTAAACCTTTTAAAAGAAAAAATAGCAAATAAGAATATTAAAAACACTTTGCTAACATTATAGAATTATAGAAATTGTAGGTATTATCATTATCAACATAATTCTTGTCATTTAATATTTTTACTTAATTATATATTTTAGAGAAATGGTAGAAGACATATTCACTAGTTATGAATACTGAATTTCTTATTGTCATGATCCAGCCTGAAGGCTTTTGCAACCTGAGGTTGGGTGGAGGCCGGGGCTGGGTAGAGAATCTTGAATTAGTTCTAATCTGGCAAAGAGTTTTGATTCTCAAGGCAATGAGAAGGAAAACAGAAGTAGAGAGGGTTACCAAGGCATGATTACAGGTTTTGGTAAATTAATGTCAGGGTCTTTTGCCAGAATCTAATCCATATAGTATGGGAAGAGTACATAGGAGTGACATGCTGAGAGGATTGAACAGCACCATTGACCAGTTTGCCAGGATAGACATAAGGAAGCATAGGGGATATAATCAAATGGAAGGAGAGTCTGCATAGTAGCAAGTATAGGAAAATGCTTTTATTTAAATAGGGAATGTTAAAAGAGGTTTGATTTTCAAGCAGGCTCACAAGCCTCCGCTATCATTGATAATGATTTGGAGAAATTAACTAATGTTCCCCCTGAAATTGCCATGTGATCTGATCAAACTGAGACTGCTTCCAGTCAGTCCCCATGAGTCGTTTTGGATGGTCCGATAGGAGTAACTTGGCATAGCTCTATCTAATTTCTGAAAGCTTGATTCTTATTGGTCTGAATTAGATTATAAGCTCCTGAAGGGCAGGGATGGCACAATTCCCAGAACTTTGAACAGTGCTTACATAACTTGATTGACTGACTAAATTTTGTAATTGTTAAAAATAGCAATGACATTTTTAGGGTGCCTTAAATTTTGCAAAGTACTTTACATAGGCTACATTGAGAACTTAAAACTGAACTAAGATCTTTGGGATACTAGGTGTCTCAGTGCTGACACCATGGAGTCAGGAAGACCTGGATTCAAGTATACAGACTGATGATCACTGTGTGACCCTGGGAAAGTCACCTAACTTTGTTTGCTTAAGTTTCCTCATTTGTAAAATGAACTGAAGAAGGAAATGACAAACTTCCTCAATATCTTTGTTAAGAAAACCCTAATGGGGTCACAAAGAGTTAGACATGATTGAAACAACTCAACAACAACAAAATTGTTTATTTGAACACCACAAAAACTATGAATTTGGTGCTATAGGAATTATTATCATTCTTATTTTGCTGTTGAGAAAATAGTGTCAGAGAGGTTAAATGCTTTTTCCATGTAATGGATACCATATGTGTCAGGATTTGAACAAAAGTGTACCAGGTGTAGCATTCTTCATCCTCTGATTACAACCCCATTTATGAACCAGGAAGACTTGTAAGCAGAATCTACAGTATTGGTTTCATGTTTATAATCAAGTGTAAAATTGTATGGTGGATTTTGTGAGTGACCACTGTGCTCATTATTATGATTCCCATTTCTGTTGGTCGTTAAGAACTGTATACAAGTTTTCTTACAAGGACATTGTGGAATAGGTAGTAAAAAAAATTGCACCCCATTCACAGGAGAAATTAAGATTTAGTAAATTTAAGAGACTAATCTAGGGTCACACCAAAAGGAAGTGCTAAATTATGATTGAAAGAAAGTCTTTTTCTGATGTTGATTCTGGCATTTTGTCTATTACACATGGGTGAGATTTTGATGAGTTTTGAGAAGGAAGAGAGACCAGAATAGGATCTAATTAAGATTTTCTGGAACAAGTAGGGCATTCTGGGTCTTGAAGAAGGAATAGAACTTAGATAACAGCAGAAGAGGAGGAAGAACCCTCCAAGGGAGGTAGGTAATGACACTGCAAATTGAACAAACAAGTGCCAAAGTGGAATAAACATGGTATAGAATCTTGGTTTATTGGAGTGGCATCCAGGTAATGTTATGGAGGAAAATGGTGGTGGGGTAGTTGGACAAGCATTTATTAAGTGACTACAACATGCCAGGCACTGTGGTAAGCACTTTACAAATATTATTTCATTTGATCTTTACAACAGCCCTGGTAGGTAGATATTATAACTTTCATTTTACAGTTGAGGAAACTGAGGGAGATGGATTTAGTGACTTGTCCAGAATGGCATAGCTGTTTGAAAACAAATTTAAGTTTAGGTCTTCCTTAGTTCATGTCAAGTGTTCTATACACTGTGCCAACTAGTTGCTTCTTTGCTTCTTTTTTTTGGCAAGGCAATGGGGTTAAATGACTTGCCCAAGGTCACACAGCTAGGTAATTAGTAAGTGTCTGAGGCCAGATTTGAACTCAGGTCCTCCTGACCCAAGGGCCAATGCTCTATTCACTGTGCCACCTGGCTGCTCCCCAGCTAAGAAGCTTTAAAACCATTATAGTTTGGACAATGGGAAGGTAAAGCTGAAGTCTGAGTAGCTTGGAATGGATCACATAGATGTAATATTCCCAGGAAGGAAGGGAATAGAACTTATCAAGGTACAAAGAGAATATGACTACCATATATCTAACTAGGACCCTGAACCCAGATGAGGGTGAAAAATATAGTGAAGAGGAGTGAGGCATGGGGAAAGATGGAAGTATAAAAGGCTATGGATCAGAAATAAGTATGGGATGAACTATTATAGAATCAGAGTTGGAAAGGACCTCTGAGGTCATAGAATACAATCTAAAACTGATAAAGAAGATTTGCTAAAGCATTGCTCCCAAAATAGTTATCTATGGTGCACTGTATATATTCAGTAAAAACTCAATATTTTGTAAGACAACCTGTTCAACTCTTAGAAAACTTTAGTTTTTAGGATCTTTTTTTCTGATATCAAGTTAAATTCCATCCTACTGTAATTCCCCCCCACACTCCTTATTGTTCCTTTAGGTTTGGGGATGTAGCATATTTAAAAAGTTTTGATTTCAAGGGATAGTAGGGTTTAATGGCAGGTCAGATTAGGCTTTGGAATAGGATTTAGGATAATAAAAGGAGGGAATAAGGAATCAAAGGTATATAGAAGATTATATAAAGTTGAACTCAGATGTAGGGTCAAGATTTTGAAGGGAAGAAAGGAAGACCAGAACATAGGTGATGACCAGGGAAATTGGAGAGGGGGCAGTGGAATAACTGTAAAGACTATAGTGAAGAGTGAGGCATGGGGAAAGATGGAATTACAGAAGACTATGGGTAAGTCTTTCAGATTCATGGTGTGTGGAGGTAGTATATTTGTGAAAGAGAATGAGATTATTAAGGGTGTGCCATGCTTCCATATGTCTATGGGAGGGATGATGGAGGTATAGGATGTTCATGGATTCTGAAGTAAAGGTATCCAAGATGAAATCATCATACAAATGGGAAGACTCCAAATCTATGGCTGAGGGATATAGAGGAGAAGACTGAAATCCAGGAACCAAAATCTTTGGCTAAAAGTAGTGAGACTGACCTTAATTTTAACATAGCTAATTGCTATGAGGATATGGATAAAGTCATCTATCTGAATATATTGAGCCTCAAAGAACGAGAAGTCACTGAGAGAAGTTGGTAAGAGGATGGTCTGGAAGTAGTGTTGAGAAGTAAGGAACAGGGGAATTTCTCTTTATTCGTACAATATATTTGTTTAATGTGGGTGGTGAGGAGAGATGAAAGAAGTCAATTTAGTTCTGGAAAGGATAGAAAGATAAGGAGAAAGTTTATATATAGCTATATAGCTAGCTAGCTAGCTAGCTAGCTAGCTAGATAGATAGATAGATAGATAGATATAGCTATAGAGAGATAGAGAGAGAGAAATGGAGAGGAAAGTAGGAAGAGGAGAGAGATTAATTAAGTGAGGGGCCAAAGAAAATGTAGAATGGGGAAAGGAGAGGGAGAAGAAATAGTTGGAAAAACTGACATAGGGAGAGATTGTAAGAAAAGGATAGTGATAAAAAAGCAGAGTGAGAAAGGAAAATAAAGGCAAGGACAGAGAGAGAAGGGGAAGAGGAGAGGAAGGAAGAAAGACAAAAGAATAGGAGATGCAGACATTAAGGGAGGGATAGAAAGAGGAGTAGGAAAAAGGGAGGACATGGATTAACTGATTTTAATTGCAGAATTTTTGGACTGGAGGGAACTCAGAGGTCATCTAATCCAGTCCTTAGCTGAGGCACTGTAAATGAGGTTTTTTTGTCTGACTTCTTACATGAAGGTATCTAAAAGTAAGGTGAGATGGCTCAGTAGGTCAGGGATCTTCTTTTTCCTAGGAGTCTTTAAGTAGAGGTTGCGTGACACTTGCTATTGTTATGGGGGTGGAATGGGTCTCAGACCAGATGTCCTCAATAGTGTTCATTAATTCTGAATTCCTGGGCTTTTTTTCTGCTCTAGAACTTATTCCACACAGCTTAGAAACTTTGGAGTTTCAGTGCCAATTATGGACCTAGATTTTTCACTTCCAATTCTACCTAAATTGTTTCCCCCAGAGTTGGGCCCCAGAGAATTCCCATTTAAATATGCAAATCATTACTTCTTGGTATCAATTGACAATGGACTCTGGTGGATTTGTGAATCAATTGACTATGATACACTGTATTGCAATTAGAGCTCAAATGGATCCCTTTTAATTTATGTCTTTTTTCAAAAATGCTTTCCTATTTGGAAAATTCTGAGACTAATTGTCCTCTTCTTCAACCTATTTAGCCCAGAAACTGGCAATGAAATGCTACAGATATGAGAAACCCCAAAAAAGACATGAATTGACTCTGGTGGCCATAATCCAACAAGATTTATCTCCTTTTTCTGTTCTCCTTTGTCCTGATCTCCTGATCTTAAACTTACTTCCCATGTAGTTTAACCGTGTGTGTGTGTGTGTGTGTGTGTGTGTGTGTGTGTGTGTGCGAGAGAGAGAGAGACAGAGACAGAGACAGAGACAGAGACAGATAGACATAGAAAGACAGAGAGACAGATTGAGAGAGACAGTATCAGAGAGAGACAGAGAGGGACAGAGAGAGAGACAGAGTCAGATAGAGACAGAGACAGAGATAGAGAGAAACGGAGATGGAGAGAGCTCTTATATTTAGTGAATTCTCCTGTAATGCATTGTTTTGGTATGAAGATAACCTTGAACTCTAAAATGCATGCAATCATGGGGTCTTAAAGATCCTATCAAGATAAAAATGCTTTTGTATATTGGTAACAGATTTTGTACTTTTACCTGAGGACCAGCCTGGTTAAATAAAAAAAAAAGAAACAAACAATCCAACACAACTCCTTACTAGAAGGTTAGTGGTAAAATCGGATGATAGACTCAGATTTGGAAAGGAGCTTAGGCAGATTATCTAGGTTAGAGCCCTTATTTTATAGATGAGAAGATTGAAGTCCAAAGAACTTAGTAGAATTGCCCTGAGATGCACAGGTAGTAAATGGAAAACCTGAGTGGTGAACCCTGGTCCTCTGATTTCAAATCTACCCTTCTTTGTTCTATAGTCCTTCATTTTAATCATCTATCTATGCATATCTATCTATCATCAATCTATCTATCTATATCTATCTATCATCTTATGCTTGTAGAGTTGTTGCATATCATCTATTCCTCTCTCCCTTCCCTCCTTCCCTAGATTGTGAGTTCAATGAGAGAGCAGGGACAGTTTTTGCCTTTTTTGTATCTCCTATCCTTAGCATAGTGACTGACTCATAGTATTAATGAGTGTTTGTTGATGTGACTTACACCACCCTGAATGAAGTATTTATCTGACTAGATATGAAGAAGTTGTGACTTCTATGATCACTACACATAGTGCCCAGGTGATAACATCATGAATATTTCAAATTATTGAATGAAATGAATATAAAACCAAGTGTCATAAGTATGCTCTTTCTCCCCAGATACTTGTCTCTTCCAGGGACCGTGACCAGCATTGGACAAATCACAAATCTCTGGTACTTTCATATAGGCTTACCAAAGCAACCCACTATTTCCAATTGGCATGAAAATCAGGCTTTTCTTTCATGAATCAGGATGCTGACTGACTGAAGTGTTTTAGTGAATTGTAAACTAAGTCACAGAATTAAGGGTCATAGAAGCTTTGAGGCCAAGTAGAATGAGTCAAATTTCTCTTCCATATGTCAGCCCTTCAAGTATTTAAAGATCAATATCATGTCTCCCCGAGTCTTCTCTTCTCCCAGTTGAACACAGTCCACAGAGTTAAATCCTGAAAGGGATATTAGAAATCATAATGTAATATTCTTATTTAAAATGTGAAGAAACTGACACCCAGGGAAGGCACAAAGGTCACAGATCTGCTCAGGGCAGCTAATGTAGTTAGCTGAAAGAGTTTAGATTTGAATCCAGTTCTTCTGATCCAAATCTAGTACCACAATCCTCATGTGGTCCTTGAACATACTGATTATTTATCACCAGCTTATTCATTTCCTTCTAAAAATGTAATATACAGAATTGAACAAAAGGCTTCACATAAGGTCTGAAGAAGTGAGTATGACTGCTGGTCCCTCCTCCTGGTACTATCTACATCTCTGAAAGGAACCTGTCCCCCTGTCTCAAACACTTGAGACCAAGGTTCAGATATCAGCAATAAATATATGTTTGCTATAGCATTCATCACCATGTCTTCAATCTTGCTTTTCAATTGAATAACCACATCAACTCTAAGGTTTTGAAACTTGGATGCCATTCAAGGCCCATGCCTTCCAATGCAAGCAATTCAACTCGACTCAACAAACATTTATTAAAAGTACTTATTCTGAATTCAGAGCCCTATGCTGGCAAGAGTTAAGTAATAAAAACTCCCTGACCTTAAGAAGGAGAATGCACTTTAAACTTTATATGTTTTTCATTGACTAGAAAAGTTCTTTGTACCAAGTTGACTTAAAACTTTAAAAATATATTTTAAATATCACATATTTTTCCAATATATTTCTTCCTCTTGCCCTTTCAGACATCTATCCCATATAACAAAGAATAAGAAAGAAATAGTTCAGAAACAGCAACCAATACTTCAGTCAAATCCAACATCTTCATTGTTCCATGCCCCTAGTTCCCCACCTTTTTACAAAAGAAAGATAGTAAAAGGACTAGACCACAGTGAGTGGCAAAGATAATACTTTAATGCAAGTTCAGTGCTCCTATCTCCTTTAATTGGACCCAGGTTTGATCATTAAAATCTGACTGCATTCAGTTCCTATTCTTATTCTACAGGTGTTTTAAAAATATATTTACATTGTTGTGGTCATTGTATTTGTTGGTTTTCTACTTTTGTCTATTTAACTTTGAATTTTAGTTATTTTTGAAGTCTTCCCATACCTCTCTGGATTTTTCATAATTTTTAGTAGTTTCATACTAACCCATAATTTATTTAACTGTTCCTTAATTGATGGTTCTCTACCTTGTTTGCAAATTTAACTGTTCCTTAATTGATGGTTCTCTACCTTGTTTGCATTTGCTATGACCAAAAATCTATTATAAAGATTTTGGTGTATTTGGGCTTCCCTTTGGAAATGCCTATCAGTGGCATCTCAGTCAGTAGATTTTTATTAAATGCTTTTTGAATGACTTGAATACACAATAGCTGACATTTTTATATGACATTTGAATGTTTACAAATTGTTTTACATACATTATCTCTTTTGATCCTCCCAACAACACAAGGGAATGAATATAATTTATTATCTTCATTTTGCAGGTGAGGAAGATGAGGCTAAGATATGATGGAATCAAGCTCAGAAGGTATTGTAGAGAAAGGACCTCTTTCCATTTATTTTAACCCCAAGGTCAAATTCTTTGTCAAAAACCTGTAAGTTGGCCTGCCTGGAATTCTAGGAGCCAGGATGAAGGGAGGTACAATTGAAGGGGTCTTGACTTCCTTAGTCAAGAAGTTACTTTTTTTCCCTTCTGTCTGATAACCACAGTTTGCTCATTACCTGTGAAAGTCGCAGCCAGGTCTTGTGGCTCTTTCCAACATTTGGTGGATAGCAAGACCACAAACCACAAATAATTTAGACCAATTTGTGTATAAGTATTTTAGTTGTATTAATGGTGGGAGGAAGAAGAGGAGGAGAAGAGGGAGAAGGAAGAAGAGGAAAAGAAGGAAAAGGAGGAAGAGAAACTATTGGGTTGAGTTTGTCCTCCACAGTTAGCAAGCAGATGGTTAAAGTTGTTTGGGGAGAGGAAAATGTATTTTAGATCATCTACCTTGCTTGATTATAGAAGCATGGAAGGGGCAGGACATCTAACAACTGAATTCTCATGTAGATCACACATGACAATCAGAGTCCTTCATGACTAGAATTTACAGGTAAATTGATCTGCAGCTGTGAAAGGAATTTTAACACAGAATTCTCTATAACAATGTAGGGAAAAGTCTCTTCCCTTCTCCAAATAAATAAGCAAACACTAATTCTTTATGAATATTAGTTATTTATGATATAGTATGATATTAAAAACATTCACATACACACTAGTCTTGGAGTTCAGATATTACTTAGAATATTAATTGGTTGTGTGACTTGGAATAAGTTGCATCATTTATTACAATGGAAAGAAAATGATCTCTTGAATTAGAAACCTTGAGTTCAAATCCAGCTAATGACATTTGCTACCAGTTTGATCTCTGTTGTTCATTTATTATTGTAGTCACTGACTCCTGACTTCATTTGAGGTTTTCTTAGCAAAGATACTGGAGTAATGTGTAATTTCCTTTTCTAGTTCATTTTACAGATGAGAAAATTGAGGCAAAGCAGTTTAAATGACTTGTCCAGGGTTGCATAGCTAAGTAAATGTTTGAAGTCAGCTTTAAACTCAGATTTAGTGCTCTATACACTCTAGCTATCTAATGAAACCTTACACAAGTTAGTTAACCCATGTGGACCTCAGTTTTCTCATGTCTAAAATGTGAAAGGAGAAGATGGCCTTTGAGGATCTTTCTAGTTCTAGGTCTAAAATTATTTTGTTTTGTTTGAACATTTTTATAAAGTGGTGCTGATAGCCTATTAACAACCTCACAGGTTGATTTAAAGAAAATGACTTTGTAAATTATGGAGTGTTCTATTTAAGAGTGGTTGAATTATTGGAGAGGAGCTAGAATGGATGGAGTGCCAGATCTGAAGTCAGGAAGACTCATCTTCCTGACATCAAAATCTGGTCTCAGACACTTAGTAACTTGTGTAACTTCAGGATAGTCATTTAACCCTGTTTGTCTCAGTTCCCTCATCTGCAAAATAAACTGGGAAAATGTATCTTTGTCAAGAAAATTGGTTCATGGAGAGCCGGCATCACTGAAAAATGTATAAAAAACCTAGAATTATTCCAGATCATATTCATATGTAATCACACATATAAATACATGCATACATGTAAGAATTATATGTTCATAAACCATAGACTAGTTGACATGTGAACACATGTACAAAGAAACAGTACTCATTTTTTTTGGTTAAGATTCCCAGATTCAGATATCTCAATCTACCTTGCCTGAGGAAGAAAAAACTCTCTGGAGATGGAGATGGGAATTTTTTCACTGGCTCAGGATATGGATCTTGGCTGAGGCTGAGATTTCATTTCAATTACTCAGGTGCCACACTGGCGTAAAGGGAAATCAATAATAAACTGAGACAGAGACTGAACCAAGTTTGACTTGTTGAAACAGCAGGTGTGGAAGTTCTGTTGAAACTACAGACTTCTGGAGAGCTCAGAAGGTCAACTGCCTGCAGGATATCTCTACCTGGATGTCCTGCTGACTTCTCCCACTCAGTGTGACCAAAATTGAGTCCATTATCTTTCCCCTGAAGCTGCTCCTCTTCTGATTTCACTTTTTTTGTCTTTGTTGCTTCATGATTTATTCTGTGTTCCATGTTTGAAAATTTGGAGGTATCACCCTCACCTCTTCCATCTAATCGGTTACCAGGTCCTGCTGATTCTATTACTCAAATCTCTCAGATCCATCCTTTACTCTCCTGTCACACTACAAAGAGGTTGGCCTTTATCACTATCTTTCTGGCTCACTGCCATAACTACCTAAAAATGACCTTATCTCTTTTCTTTCCATACTCCAACTCATCCTTTATAGGTTGTCAGGATAATTCCATTCTACTGGATAAGTATTTGTTATTCAGCTACTGTTGCATGCATAGATAGCATTGCTCTAGACCCTGAGATTCCAAAGAGAAGTATAGAACAGTATCAGCCCATGAAAAACATATTTTATTGGGGGGGGGGAGCATGTACATAGAGAATTATGGGGAAAGGATCAGGGAAGGCTTCCCAAAGAAGGCAACACCTGATCTAAGGCTTGAAAGAAGATGGAGGTTCTGAGAAATTGGGTTGAGAAGGTCATGCATTTAAGACTTGGGGAAGAAGCAGATGAAGGGTGGAGTTTGGGGGTTGTTATGTTTGGCTTGACCACTTTTGAACTGTATGAATATGAGCCAGATACAACTACACTAGACATAAAAGAAGTTGCAGTAAATGGTGATTGCAATACTTTAGCTGCCTCCCTTCCAGGAAGATGGCATAGTACAACCCAAAGAGTCCTAAAAAATGATGATGATTTTCTTTCATTTGCTGTGACATCAGGGAGGGATGCCATGACAAGTAAGTAAATTGGATTTTATTGAGTGGATGCTGTGCTCAGTCACCAGTCTCATTTTCTCCTTTGGAACATCTGGCCAGATAGTGATCAGGAGGACTGGAGATGATCTTGCTTGTGAGGCAGAGTTAAGTGACTTTACCAAGGTCACACAGCTAGGAAATATGAAATATCTGGGGCTAGATTGAAACTAAGGTTCTTTTGACTCCAAGGGACCAGTGTTCTATCCACTGTGTTAATAAGCTACCCTTTTGGAAAAGACATTGTTGAATCACTTGAAAGTCTATGTTATCGGGGTGCCTAGGTGGCATAGTGGATAAAGCACTGGCCTTGGAGTCAGGAGTACCTGGGTTCAAATCTGGTCTCAGACACTTAATAATTATCTAGCTGTGTGGCCTTGGGCAAGTCACTTAACCCCATTTTCCTTGAAAAAAACCTAAAAAAAAGAAAGTCTATGTTGTCTTTCCAAAGGAGAATTTATACACAGACTAGAGTTTTAGATCTGCTGCAGACTGGCAACAATTTGTCTTTCTGATACTTTTCTGATATTTTTTCTCACAATAAATATTTGTCCTTCATTCTTTTGTTAATTAATATTTTATTTTTCCAAATACATACTGTGAAAGCTTTTACAACATTAATTTATATGCATAATGTATATTATTAAGTTACAAAATTTCCTTCCACTCTCCCTTTCTACCTCCCCCTTCCCTCAGCAGCAAACACTGTATATACATGTTTTTGATAAACATGTTTACAGATTAGTCATTTTCAGTATGAGGTATTAGGATTAAGGGAAAGAGACACATGAGTGATAATTTTTATTAAGTGTTCATCAGATTCTGGAGAGTTTTGTTTTTGTTTTTGTTTTCCTCCTCTGGGTGGGAATAGGATTGTCCATAGTAGGTCCAATATGGTTTTCCTAGCTCTATGAACTGCTGAGAGTTGCTGCTTCCATCAAGGTTGATCATCTCACAATATTGTTGTTAATGTGGACATTGTTCTCTTTGTTCTGCTCCCTTCACTCAGCATCATCCTGTAACTCATTCCATGCTTCTCTAGAGCCTGACCATTTATGGTCTCTTATAGAAAAATAATATTCCATAGCTTGTCTAGCCATTCCCTAATTGATGATCATCCCCTCAATTTTCTATTCTTTGCCACTACAAAAAGAGTTACTATGAATATTTTGGAACTTGTGGGACTTTTCCCATTTTTAATGATTTCTCTGGATATAGACCTAGAATTGGAATTCTTGGGTCAAAGGGTATGAACAATTTTATTGCTCTTTGAGCATAGTTCCAAATTGCTCTCCAGAATGGTTAGATCCACTGACAATTCCACCAGCAGTGCATCCATGTCCCAGTCCTTCTACAATCTCTCCAACATTGATCATTTTCTTTTTTTCTTATCTTGGCCAATCTAATAGACATGAGATGATACCTCATTGTTGTTCTAATTTGCATTTCTCTAATCAATAATGGTTTGGAGTATTTTTTCATATGATTATATATAGCTTTTATTTTTTCATTGGTAAACTGTTCATATCCTTTGACCATTTATCAATTGGGGAAAGACTTGTGACCTTATAAATTTGATGCAATTCTCTATATGTTAGAAATGAGATCTTTATCAGAACTCCTGGTTGTGAAAATTCTTTGCCAGTTTCCTACTTTCCTTCTAATTTTGGCAGCATTGATTTTATTAGTGCAAAACCTTTTTTATTTAATATTGTCAAAATCATTCATTTTGTAATTTATAATGTGCTCTAATTCTTGTTAGGACATAAAGTTATCCCTTTTCCTTATCTGAGAGATAAGAGTTTTTCTTGGCCTATTAATTTATCTATGGTATCATTCTTTATGTCTAAATCCTATACCCATTTTGTGGAATAGGGTGTGGGATGTGGATCTATGCCTAGTTTTTGACAAACTATTTCTCAGTTTTTCCAAGCAATTTTTGTTAAATAGTGAGTTTTTATTCCAGAAATTGATGTCTTTGTGTTTGTCAAGACTTAGATTTCTGTAGTCATTTATTGCAACTTCTTTAGAACCACTGATGCATTACTCTGTATCTTAGCTAGTACCAGGAAGTTTTGATGACTGCTGCTTTATAGTATAGTTTTAGATCTGGTAGAGCTAGGCCACCTTTCCTTGCATTTTTTTTATCAGTTCCCTTGCTATTCTTGCCCTTTTGTTGCTCCAATATGTCTCCTTGTAAATCACTCAGGTTTTCTTCTAGGAATTTGGATGCCATACAAGTACATACAAGTTTAATATAAGATATAATAATATTTTAATATAATAATAATTTAATAATGATATAAGTTCATTATCAATGGTGTCTTCTAAAAAGTTGTATTTTCCTTCCTTATCTATTTTAATGCTATCTCTTTTTGCTTTTGCTTTATCTGAGATCAAGATAGATATGCCTGATATATTTTTTTACTGCAGCTGAAGCATAATATATTTTGTTCCAGTCTTTTACCTTTCCCTGTTTGCATCTCTCTGCTTCAAATGAACATATATCTTGTAAACAACATATTGTATTTTTAATTCATTCTGCTATTTAGTTTTTTTTGGGGAGAGTTCATCCCTTTCACATTTACAGTTTAGCTTACTAATTCTGTATTATCATCCATGCTATCTTTCCCCAGTTATATTTTTCTCTTTTCTTTCCTTTTATTCTTCCTCACCAAAGTTTTACTCCCTTTCCCCTTTAACTTTTCTTTTAAAATTTGATTTTCAGTTTATTTTCACTTATACCTTAGCCTTCCCTTTTATCATTCCCTTTTCCCTTTATCTTTCCCTTCCCATATCACCCCCTTAAACTCGAGTTGGAATGTATCTTATTCCATCCCTGGGCCAAATTAATTAAATAGAATTTACTCAGTGTTCACACCTTCCCTTCTTTCCCTCTAAAATTATAAATCTTTGTGCCTCTTCACCTGATGTTATCAGGTATCATCAATCACAGTTATATTATTTGATTGTTTGATAACCTCAAATTGTTATCAGAGTATTATCACAGATGGCTTGATAAGCAGCATCTTCTCAAATTACATCAAATTATAATTATAATCATGTTTTACCTTATGCCCTTTTCAAATACCTTCCAAGGACACACAGTCCTCCTCATAAACTAAAGTGTCATCCAAAGCCAAATCTTGAACCATTTGTACCCTTTCCCCCAGGCAGATTTTCTTTCACACACAAGGATTAATTGAACCATGATTTAATTAACTACAAGAATCTTAAAGGGCTCTAAGTACTGGGAGGCTCTGAGGGTCTCACTTGAGAACTTCACAAATGATTGTGAATAATGGGAGACTTTGGCTCAGAAGCAGTTTATAATGCTCTCATCAGAGAAAGTGCTAATCTTTGTTAGCACAGCAGAGTTAAAGTGGTTCAAAGGATAATGAGACATTTAAATTTGAGGTTAATACCCCTGCTTTTCATCAGAGCTTTTATCTCAAACATAGTGATGTTGTCTTGGACCTCTTTAATGGAGAGACAAGACCAAACTAGACCCATTTCCTTTAAATCCAATCTCTTTAATTACATTATATTATCCAAAGAGAAGTTAAGTTCTCAAGAATTAGAAGTGTTATATCTTCCCTTTTAAGATTGTATACAATTTGATGGTCTTGTTTTGTTTTGTTTTTTTCCTTCCCCTTTTCATTTTTCTTTTTTATGCAACTCTTGAGTCATGTATTTGGTGATTGAATTCTCAGTTTTGGTGTTTTTGTCAGGAAATCCTGGAAGTCCTCTATCTTGTTAGACATCCATCTTTTCCCTGAAAGAGTATGCTGAATTTTTCAGAGTAGTAAATTCTGGGTTGTAATCCCCAGGTCCTTTGCCTTCTGATATATAGTATTCCAGGTTCTCAATGTTGAGGCTGATAGGTGCTATATGAGTCTGAATATGTTTCCTTTGTATTTGAATTGTTTCCTTTTGCTGCTTGCTGTATTCTTTCCTTTATTTGAGAGTTTTGGAATTTGGCTATAAGAGCCCTTGGTGGTCTCTTTCTGGAGGGGTTCTGTGTATTTTTTCAATGGTTATATTGTCTTCTTATTCTAGAAGATTAGGACAGTTTTCCCTAATAATTTCCTCCATGATGTTTTCCAGGTTCTTTTTTTGATCTAGGCTTTCTGGTAGTATGATGATTTGGATTTGTAGATTATCTCTCCTGGATCTATTTTTCAAGTCGTTTATTTTTCCTAAAAGTTTTCTTCAGTTTTTTCAGCCTTTATATTTTGTTTGATAGAATATCATAGTCTCATAGATCGATTGGTTTCTATTTATTCAATTATAATTTTTAGGGTTTTATTTTACTCAATTACCTTTTGTATTTTCTTTTTAAAATTGTTAAATTCTCTGGCCAATTTTTCCTGCATGAATCTCATTTCTTTTTTGCATTTTTCTTCTTTCTCTCTTCTTTGGTTTTTAAATTCTTTTTAAGCTATTTCATAAGCTTTTGGATTTGATTCCAATTCATAGGCTCTTTTGAGACTTCCACCGTGAGTGATATTTTACTGCTTTCTTCTTAAGACATGGCATTATTATCATCATTGTAAAGTATTTTTCTATGGTAAGTGCTCTTTTAGCATTTTTGCTCATCTTTGTTGTTTTAGTTCTGCTCATGACGTATAGGAAGTATAGATCCAAGCTTTTGTTGCTGGGGCTGGGGTCTGGTTTCTGACTTGTCTTTGGCCAAGATGTTGCCTATGCAGTTCAGGCCTTGCTTTTCCAGATTTTTGTTTTCTCCTTTATGTCCAGATTTAGCAGTGGTTTGTTTCTGGTCAGTTCTTTCTTTTACCCTGATGTTCCCAGGGTTCAGATTTTATCTGGGGTTGTGTCTCTCCCTACTGGCTTGCTATCTAGCTGCTGAGACTTATGCTGTTGTCAAGCTGTCAGGACATGGACTGAACTATGGCTAAAACTTTCCTCTGTCTTTCCCCTTTCTCTTGCCTCCTGGACTTTGCTTCCACTTCCCCCCCAAAGACACAGACCTTCACTGAAGATCCTCCATGATGTCTACCCCTGAAAACTTCTTAGAATCTTCTCTTTTTCTTGTTGAGATCTGTAGTTAAATGTCAGTGCAGAGGTTTCATTTAGCTTTGGAAGGGAAAAACTCCTAGAGCATGCTAACTACACACTGCCATTTTGGCTACACCCCAAAGTCAAAATCAGAATTCCCTTCATTCTTTTTTTTAGGTTGTTTTTTTTTGGCAAGGCAATGGGGTTAAGTGGCTTGCCCAAGGTCACACAGTTAGATAATTATTAAGTGTTTGAGATAAGATTTGAACTCAGCCACTCCTGATTCCAGGGCTGGTGCTCTATCCACTGTGCCACCTAGTCACCTCAGCACTGTGCCACCTAGCCTACCCTGTTCCCTTCATTCTTTAAGAAGACTACAACATCAGGGAGATG
Organism: Macrotis lagotis; assembly: GCF_037893015.1. Lineage (NCBI taxonomy): Eukaryota > Metazoa > Chordata > Mammalia > Peramelemorphia > Peramelidae > Macrotis > Macrotis lagotis. The sequence goes on along the minus strand of NC_133666.1, from coordinate 615,497,162 downwards.
ATGGCATGACAAACACATGAACTAGATTTGAATGAGGGGTGTTTTGCTAAATCACTAGTCTAACTTTCTCCTCCAGAGCCAGCTGGTTCCCGTGGTCAGATATGGATCAGGATAAAGGGATTTGATCCTAGGTGAGAGGCAACCAGGGTTAAGTGACTTGTCTAGGGTCATATAACTAATAAGCATCTGAGGTTGGATTTGAACTCCTGTTCTCCTGACACCAAGGCCAATGCTGTAACCGATAGTACAATACTACTCTAGCTAATTATCAAACTGAATTAATTCATACTCATTCATATCTTTCTTCCTTATTTTGACCCCTCTCTTTGGAATTATTTTTTTATTATTTAGTAATTTCAATCATGTTTGACTGTTCATGATAGCTGCAACTACCCAATAATACAACCATTCTTAAATAGAATACTTTAAGGTTTACAAAGTGGTTTTCTGTAAATCAGTCTGTGATGTCATTAGTAGGATATTAGCACCACTTTATAAACCTGTTCAAACAAATAAAAGCCATGGCCAGCCTTTTCTTGGCAGCTATTTTTAGTTCTCCAGCTTATTTTTTGGGTGAGGAAACAGGTAAATGGGATTAAGCAATTTGCCCAGTGTCATAAACTAGTACATATCTGAAGTTGGATTTGAATTCATATCTTCCTGACTCTAGGCTTAGCATTGAATTGTTACCCATCTTTTAACTCTCAGCTCAAATGCCACTTCTTCCAGGAAGGTTTCTGATTTTCCCTCCATTGGACCTCACATAATACCATGTTGCATAATGCATAATACATACATATATATATCACATATATAATATATGCATATATTTCTGACTTCCCTATTTCCATTTGCTACTTTGCACTTATTATTCTGTTCCTCATCAATTAATTCATCAATGGGTTGATATTTGAGTTCTTTCTAGGGTTTCTAGCTCACTGGCAGAGCCTTCAATAATCCCTCAATGCTCTGAGAAGGCCTTGGATGGAATAGGATTTTAGACAGAGAGGATGCATTTGTCAAACACTATTTTGCATTATTGTAATTTTCCTGTGGCTTGTGTCTCTCTCCTAGATCATAAATTCCATGGAGCAGGTATTGTTTCTTTATAATAGCTGGAAATTTTGAATTTCCTCCAATACTCAGCAGAGTACTATGCACACAGGAGATATTTTTATACAGTTTGCAAATGTTTTAAATGTTATCTCATTTAATAAATTTAGTGAATTTCTGATTAATTGAATTGACTAATACACAGTCTCACCTCCCAGGGTTACTTTCATAATTGGAACACCCATGTATAATAATAAACCAGTATTTATGGAGAATTTTAGGCTTGAAAGTGCCTTTCAACTATTATGTCATTTTATCCTCACAACAACCCTGGAAGGTACTATTAATATCATCCCTAATTTATACATGAGGGCCCTGAGACATAGGCAGGTTACGTGATTTGCCCAGGGTAACTCAACTAGTATATATCTGAGGCTAGATTTGAACTGAGATCTTTCTGACCCCAGGTCCAGTGCTCTATCCACTGGAGCAACATCTGTCTTGGGAAGCCAATGGCTGCCTAATTATGAGCAAACAGGGTATTGTGACAGCCAAAATATAAGTTGTCATTAGATTACATGAATATTCATAGTAACTAAAATTTACTAAATACTTTTGAAAAGACTGAACTCAGGAAGACCTGAGTTCAAATTTGATCTCAAATACTTACTACTTGTATGCATGCAAGTCACTTGACCCTTTTTACCTCAATTTTCTCATCTGGAGAAGAAAATGGTACACTACTCCAGTATTTTTGCCAAGAAAACTCTAAATGGGGCCAGAAAAAATGGAACATTACTGAAAAGTGACTGAATAACAATAACAATTTAGTACTTGAAAATATGTGAATCACTTTACAAATATTATTTAATGTGATCATTACAACAACCCTGCAAGGTGGTATCCCCATTTTAATTTTTCTCCCATTTTATAGTTGAGAAATCTGGGACAAATAGAGATTAACTGTTCTTCCCAAGGTCACATAGCTATTCAATATTTGAGATCAAATTTGAACTCAGGCCTTGCGACAGTCGTGCACTCTTTTCCTACATCTGGATGACAGATTCTAAGTTTTTGAAAGATTGTCTTGTTCAGGAAGAATTTGATTTGTTTGCCTTAGTCTCAGATGATAGTACAGGAAGTTGTGGATACAAGCTGTGGAAAGGTAGGACTTTTGCTCTTTGTAAGGGGGGGAAAAAGCAATGAACCAAACAACATTCCTAATCAGTAGAATTGTCCAAAAGTGGAATGGCAGCCTCAGGAAATAACAGGTTCTTATTTCTCTATAGTTCTTCAGATTGGATGATTATTTGTTATTGTTCAGTTGGTTATGCCTCTTCTTGACCCCAACTGGGATTTTCTTGGCATAGATACTGGAATGATTTGCCATTTCCTTTGCCATTTTCCAGTTCATTTTACACATGAGAAAAGTGAGGCAAACAGGATTAAATGGCTTGCCCAGGGTCACACCACTTGTAAGTGTCTTGAGGTTGAATTTGAACTCAGAAAGACAAATCTTTCTGACTCCAGTTCTGACTAGTCCACCTACCTTTCTTGAAGAGATAATTTCTATTCTGGGTTGAACTATGTGAACTCTGAGGTCCTTTCTAACACTGAGAGTCTGTCTAGACAAAAAAAAAAGAAAGAAAAAGAAAAAAAGAAATTCCATACTTATTCCAAATATGTAGTGGAGTTAAATGTAGCTATGGAAACAAGAGAAAGTATCTAGGACAAAGTTGATGAGGTCAGTTTTGAGTACCTTAGACAGAGCCATAAACTTAAAGTCAGGAGACCTAGACTTTGACATTGAATTTGGTATATATTAGTCCAGTGATCAGTAAGTCACTTCATTTCTTTGAGACTCAGTTTCCCCCAACATGAAGTAGATATATGAACTACCTTCCTTATAGAAAAGAGAGGAAAGTGATTTGTAAAACAGTAAGCTATTTAGAAATAGGAGCTATTGCTTTTGTTCTTGATAGTGTGGAAATGATTGCTTACAGAGGATTTTGTTAACAAGAATTTGCTCACTTTTGGGTTGAACTAGACCTGTGTGATTTCTTACAACTGAGATTCTGTAATTATTTGATGGTTATCTGTCAGATACACAGATGGGATATTAGTGATTCCTCAGGAAGGTAAGAAGGAAAGAAACAAGCATTTTGTCCATCACAAAGGATACAAATATAAAGGAACAGAAAGACATCTCCTACCCTCAAGGAGCTTATGTTCTAATGGAAGAATAATGATAATTAAAAAGGGAGCTAAAGATGGAATAAAAGTACTGTATTTAAGTGCTTTGTTCTAAAGTCCAAAGAAGGTCAGAAAAAAGGCTGGAGGGTAGAGAATGAAGGCAGATCAGCCTCCTCTCCACAAAATGGAGGCTCTGCTAAAGGGCTATGGGAAGGCAATCTTAGTCAAGGGTTATTCCAAGGTGACTGGACTTTGAGGAGGGGTCAGCTATTCAGGGTGAGGAGATCCCTGGCAATGAGGGAAGCTCTAGAATGAGCCAGCAATAGAGAGGGCAGGATTCTGAAGTCTGGAAGAGCATTGGAATAAGACAATAAAAAAGATTAAATTATTTTGTGATTCTAAGATCCAGAATTCCATTATCTGAAGATGCTGTGATTCTATCATGTTAAAATTCAATCCTCAGACTTTCTCTGCTCCAGTAATGCTTCTCAGTGTTCAGTCTCTCTTTCTTTTGGGGAAGTTCTTCTGGAAACTTCACTCCAATCCCTGATGCTGCTGTCTGAAGTCTGGTCTTTCTCTGTTCCTCCCTCTAGGATGAGTGGGATTTAGTGGATCCCAGGGGTGGCATGGTGCTGAAATGAGATGCCAGGGAACCCAAATTCAATTCTGCATCCGGCATTATGTATGTGCCTTTCCCATGATGTGCATTGATTCCTGTAGGTGACAGATTGGTTATAAATCGGCTAATGGTTCAGCTTGTAAATGAAATATATTGGATTGTGCAAGCAGATTGGCTGGGGTATTGGATTCTGGGGGGATGTGGCCCGATTTATGGGAGTGGGGAAGTTATTTTTAGGGAGTGGATGGTGGGCTGCCTCTCAGAGCCTGACTCAGGTGATTGGTTCACCTGGACTCCCCTACACGTGGGGCCCGAAAAGAAATGCATCAATAGCTTGTGACTCAGAAGTTGATTTAGAAGAGGAAGAGAGCCCATTTCAAAAGTTGTGGATTTGGTTTCCTAACTATTGCAAGCTGCTAAGATGGAAGAGGAGAAGAAGAGGACAGGCTTGTGCAACTGGATATGATAATTGCAAAGGGAAATAGTGTGATACAAGGTCATGAAAGCAAGACCTTGGAGTTGGGACAACATGGTTAAATGCTAGTGCTAACAGCTGCTAGCTATATTTATCTGTAAAATTGTTGTAATAAAATACTATATGGTTCATAAGAGTTGGGTTTTTTAACATTTAGACTATTATTTAAATGCTATAGGAAAACCTCTCCTAAAGCCAATCAGTTCTACTCTGAAAATTAAAGGTTAAGTGAATCTATTGAGCAGCAAGACTGGAAAACAGATCTTCCTGACTCTCAGGCACTTCTCTATCTCTCCCTTCCTCAAGGCTCTAGTCCGAAAATTTATTGTGTGGCTCTTAAAAAGATGTAAAAATGTGGACTCTTTCTCATTTTCAGATAGTGCGATCATGGCGATTAGTAAGGGATATTTGCTGGCAGGAATGTCCTAGGACTAGGAAGGTATTCTTTCTAGAGAATACTGGGCCATCGTGGCAAATTGTTTTCCATTTATAAGCTTCAAGTGACTTATCAGTGAAAGGAGATTATCTATAAGGCCCCTTGCAACTCTGACATTTCATGTTTTAGACACCTTGTCCTCTTCCCCCTACCCAAATAAATTCTAGCTCTAAAAGTCTCTGATTGCATGAACCCAAGGGAATGGTACAGAGATGAAAGGAAATTATCAACACATGATTGTATTTTTGTATTTTTAAAGAGTGATAAAAGACAGAGTCAAAGATTTTCTTGAAATTAACTGATTTCAGGAGACAACTCAAATCAGAGATGGGGCATCCCTAGAACAATAATATTGACTCTTGCATGTGGCATCCATTGATGGTCTATGGGTTTGCTCTTAGTTATGTCTTTAGTAGTTGGACTTGGCCCTCATGGAGTCTTTCATACTCTTTTGAATGAGTAAACGTGTTTGTGAGATAGCTATAGCTATACTTAGTCTTCATTTTGTGAAGATAGTCTGATATGTGAATGGGATCAGGGTTGGGTTTTGTCTGTGGTTAATAGTATGAGAATAGAAAAAAAATCATAGGTATTGGAGTCTAGAAGAAATGGGCATGAAAATTACCCCAGCAAGTAAGTTGTTTTTATTTATTCATTCATCCATCTATTCATTTATTTATTTGTTTATTTGTTTGTTTGTGTTATTATTTATTTAATATTTGTAGAATGGGATCATAAGAAAATCTTCATTGGGTTATTTTTGTTTGTTTGTTTGTTTGTTTTGGCAAGCCTATTTGAAATAAAGCCTGTCAATTGTGATCATCTAGGAATGCAGTGGATGGAGAATACAGATTTGGAGTCAGAAAGATTTATGTTATTGAGTTTATATCTCACCTTAGTCTGAGCAATTCACTAAATTCTGTTTGCCTCAGTTTCTTCATCTATAAAATGAGCTGGAGAAGGAATTGGCAAACCACTCCAGTATTATTGCTAAGAAAAGCTCAAATAAGGTTAAGAATAATCTGACATGCCTGAAAACAATTGAACACCAATGAGAATTACAGGGTTTCCCAAAAGTTTTAGTGCTGTTTTAAGTTTTAATAACTTCAGATTTCTAAATGCTGCAAAGTTAACCAATTAGAAATTTAATTGGGTAAATTTCTCTTAGCCTTATTTAGTTTAATAAATTTAAAATAACAAACTTTAATTTTAACAATGGAGGACATCCCATCATTGTCCCATTGCATGTGTGATGATTTTTGGATGATTTTCTTAGACCACTAGATTGATCAATGATATCCTCTTGGTTGGGTCTGATCATAACTGATCTTTCCCTGTTAGGCATTCTCTTGTGGGATTGTTTCAGTATTGTCATATATTATAAAGACTTGTTCATTTGATGATCTTAAGATTGGGATTCCAAATGAAATTCTTTCAGTTACTTTTAGCAGCTGCTTTGAAAAGTTTTTACAAAATTTGAAAAATGATTAGAGTGATATATAGCACAAGGTAAAACTTCTGTTGAAACTTATCAATATTTAAAATTTTAAAATAATTAATCTTACTTAGAATGGGTGTTTTCATTGTCTGGCTCAAATATGACGAGTCCTGTGGGAGGGAGACTGATAATTAAGGAAGAACAAACTGACCTAGGTCTCAAACAAACAGGTCAGAGATCTTCTCAGTAGTGGGATTGCTGTACTGATCCCCTTGAATGAGATAGGGAGACTCAGAATCAAAAAAGGACAAGTTAAGTCTTTTAGAATTGTTCTTTTATTGAAACATCTGTATTATACATTTTTCTCCTGGTTCTTTTCTTCACTCTGCATCATATCATAGAAGTCTTCTCAGGTTTCTTTTATTTAGATAGGGGTCAGGCCTCCTGAAGGAACAGACACCTGAAATATCCTTTAGAAGAAGCTAGGAGTTTTGTTAGGTGGAGGTGCCCTGCGAGTACATTCTAACCTCAGCTATAGACTTCAGGTGGAGGTCAAGACATCTCAAATTCAAATCATAATCTATCGAATTTCACCAGAAAGTTAAGTGGGAAGAAAACAATAGTATGAGTTATCCTAATCCTGTTGAAACTTGGGAAGACTTATTTCCTCCTGCACTGAGATAAATTATGGGGCTCATATGGGGTATATCCTGATATACCCATTTGGAATAACTGAGTACCTTTCAGAGAATTGGTGAAACATGGTGGATGGGTGAAAAAATGGGATTCCCATTTTATCTCTATTTATCCCTTGCTCATAGTCCTAACAGAATTTTAATACTCTTTATGGAGTTCAATTATAGTATCATCAGTTGATATAAGCGATTCAGTACTGTTTAATTGGCTATATTAAATTTCCTGTGTAAAATATCTTTATTACTCAGCATAAAATATATAATTCTTGCCTTCAGTGTTACTAAAATTGGTGAAGTTGGTGAGGGAGAGTTTTTGCTAGCTGCTGACTGAGATTTTGGCTACTTGCTCAAGAGCTGTGACTCTATTTACTGAAATTTATAGAGATAGTGATGGTCTCTGTGGGAATTTAAGTTTACCAGGGTCCTCATGTGGTCAATCTCCTCAATGGTTCCAGGAACAAAGGTAAATAATGGATTGAACTTATTAGCATTAAGTCATTGATCACTAACAATTATAGATCCTGGCAATGCCCTAAACAAGTCATTTGAACAAAGCATCCTTACTACATTAGAATGTTAATATATGATCATACATGGAACTGTAAGATTCAGAAGAATACCTATGACTAAACCAGACCAACCCAGGTCTCCCATCCCCAGCTAGTTCTCAAGTTTTACTCAGCTTAATCATTTGCTCAGCACCTCTGTACCTCAAGATATAGTCTACAATCTAGCCCAACCATTCATTTCTTTTTTTTTTTTTTTTTTAGGTTTTTGTAAGGCAAATGGGGTTAAGTGGCTTGCCCAAGGCCACACAGCTAGGTAATTATTAAATGTCTGAGGCCGGATTTGAACCCAGGTACTCCTGACTCCAGGGCAGGTGCTCTATCCACTGTGCCACCTAGCCGCCCCCCAACCATTCATTTCTCCCTGACTTTTACACCACCATCTGCTTCATTCAGTACTGATCCTTTTATACATACAAACATACATACACATGCACATGCATACATGTATATATAGATATATAAATAACACAATAATTTTCACTTTTGAAGTTTATAAATCACTTTTATCACAAAAGTCTAGGTTATGTAGGTAAATTAGTACCCCACTTTTCCAGATGAAGAAACAGGCTTAGAAATGTCAAGTGATTTGTATTTTAAAGAAGTGAAAAAAAATAGGAAAATGATCTATATGTAGAAAAATATTAATAACAACTCTTTTGGAGGTAAAGCATTGGAACATGAGGGAATATTCATGATTGAAAAAGTTGTTACATAAGATTGTGATGGAATACTATTGTGCTGTAAGAAATGATGAGTGGGATGCCCTCAGAAAAACCTGGAAGAACTTATATGAACTGTTGCAAAGTGAAATGAGTAGAAGCAGGAGAACATTGTACACAGTAGCAGCAATATTGTATGACAATTTATTCTGAACAGCTTAGCTCTTCTCAGCAACACAATGATCCAAGACTTTTCTGAGGGATTTATAATGAAAGGTAATGTCCATCTCCCGAGAAAGAACTAGTAGAACCTGAATATAACTTGAAGATATATTTTCCTTATTTTTCTTGGGGTTTTTTTTTGGTCTGTGTTTTCTTTCACAGCATGACTTACATGGAAAATAGATTTTTCATGATTACATCAATACAATCTATGTCAAATTGCTTGCCTTTTCAATGAAGGGATGAGGAGGGAGAGAGAATTTGAAATTCAAAATTTGAAAAGAAAATATTACATTTTTTTACATGTAAAATATTTGGGAGATTTTTATGAAAGCATGTTAAATGATTTCATAAAATAATGTTGTGACTTGTTTAGCTCATGTGACCAGGAAATTATCAGGTACAATATATATGATCATTCATGACTCCAAGTTCAGGGTTCTATATCATATTCCATACTGTCTGATAATATACCAGTTCTGAGTCTTTTATAATATGAATTTTGATCACTCTGAAACATTCCCTCTATTTATGATACCATGCTTATGGAATTCATTCCTTTTTAAAGTTGTTTTACCAACCAAGTATTTATTTGGAGGTAGTTAAGTAGTTTTGGCCAATTAGAAAGAAAATTGAGTCTGGACTTAGGAGAACAGGTACCACTATCTTGGTATGTGACCTTGACCTTATAGAAAGTAGAGAGAAATATGGGAAATGGGTAATAAGTAACTTTTGACCACTGATTGAAAGTAGAAGAGAGAAGGGGAAGATAGTGGCTAGGGAGTTGAAATCCTCCAATATGACATCTAGCAAATCACTGTTGATTATGACTCCCATTTGTATTAATTAAAGTATTGGCAGCAGTTTTCCAATTACATATCATTGATATTTGGGAATATTATGTGATAACAGAGAAAATATGAGAAAGGGCTACAGTTACCCCATAGGTTATTATTTTTCCTTAAAACACAAAAAGTGATAAAAAGAAAAGTGGAGTACAAGAAGAACAGTAAGGAGATATGTCTTGTGATCAGGAAATAGGGGAACATGTCAGTGAAAACTCAAGGAACCCTGACTTTGAAATTTAGGAGAAATGGAAATCAAGAAGACTATTTTGGTGACATGCCTATATTGTGCCATGGTTGTTTTTCTTCCAGAAGTGTATACATTAGTGGTAAGCTGATCTTGCTGGTAGAGAAGGTGAGAAATCATATGATTATATCAATAGATGCTGAGAAAGCTTTTGACAAAATACAGCACCCATTCCTACTAAAAACATTAGAGAGTGTAGGAATAAATGGATTATTCCTTAGAATAATAAGCAGTATCTATCTGAAACCATCAACAAGCATTATATGCAATGGAAATAGGCTAGAGGCATTCCCAATAATATCAGGGGTGAAACAAGGATACCCACTATCATCACTACTATTTAATATCATATTAGAAATGTTAGCTTCAGCAATAAGAGGAGAAGGTGAAAGTCCTTGAGGAATGAATCCCTGTACTCTTGATTGTCAAAAATGATGAAGGGTTTTTAGGTGGTCAGGAGAAATAATTGCTGAATTAAAAAGATATCTAAGGAATCAGAGAGAAATGCAAATGAGCATCTAGAGTCTGGAAAGTGAAATGATGTGGTGGAAAAAGAAGGAGAAAAAATGCTCAATTAACTTATAACTGCAAGGCTCTTACTAAAGAAGGTGGGCCTGGAACTTCTGAGAAAGAAACAGCACTCCAAGTTTCTCAGAAAGATTAGATAATGCATTGTTGTTGTTTAGTCATTTCAGACATGTCTGACTATTTGTGATTCCATTTGGGGTTTTCTTGTCAATGATACTGGAGTGGCTTGCCATTTCCTTCTCCAGGTCATTTTATAGATAAGGAAACTGAGACAGAGTTGAGTAATTTGCCTGGGATCAATAGCTGGTATACATCTGAGACTGTGTTTAAACTTAGTTCTTTCTAACTTCAGGCCTGGAACTCTATCTATAGCACCACATAATACAGTAGTCCGTGTACAGTACTTCTTAAATCTTAAGCTCCAACAAAGTGAGAGGAAAGCTACTTATGGACTTGAGAAAGAGAGATAAATCCCAGATGTGATGGGGAATTTAAAAAAAAATCATATTTGCTTATTTACATCAGAACAAATGATATACATAAATGAAACTCAGAGAAAATTTCTAGAGATCATGAAACTGGAAAGAGATTGATAGTTTTAAGGACACAGGGGATATTTTTTGTTGTTTCTGCCCAATAAAGGTAGGACTGAAAAGAAGAAATGGAATATAAACAGCTGACCAAAATCATGGTGACAGATAATAGGATTTATTTTTTCTGGACTGTGAGTTCAAGATCAATGGATATTGCATTTTTGGTAAGTGACAGAGGATTTTGAATAAAGGCACGGAAAATGTATTTGTTGAGTGAGTGATTAATTGATCAGATTAAGGGCCCTTTAAATAAAATTAGAAGAGGAAGAAAATTATCTACATATAAAAACTAAATCAGACACCATTTAAAGCAGCAAAGTACAACTAAGAAAGAATGACTATTGAGGTGTTATATGATTCATAGCATATAATTAGAAAAATGTGAGACTAAAATTATGCTACAGGATCAAATATCCACATAAGAATGTGAATTATATAGGTATGAAACTATCATTTTACCAAGTTGCTATGTACCTAGGAATTCCTGGAACTCTTGTTTCTTTCATATCTTTATATTGATTCTTTCCCAATGGTTGATAATTGTGAATCTAGATGTGGAATTGACTGGTTTATGATGATAGAGTTACCAAAGGTTTGGAGATACATCAGAGGTACCTTTAGCAACTAAGTTAGTAGTAGAGTCCATCTGAGGCTATTGAGGAATCAGAACAGCTTCTTTTGATTAAAAGGTAACCTGAAACATTGCATTTTGGGAGTAACTCTTCTATCATTTATATCATATGGAGATTCTTTGAAGGGAGAAGGGGACTCCCAGGGCTAGGATTCATGAGCTATACCACAAATATGGTGTGTGTCACTATATTTTTGCTTTAAGTCTGCATCTGCTCTTCCAAGGAATAGATTTTGCAAAAAGGTAATCCCCCAAGGGGTGGCTAGGTGGTGTAATGGATAAAGTACTGGCCTTGGAGTCAGGAGTATCTGGGTTCAAATCCGATCTCAGACACTTAATAATTACCTAGCTGTGTGGCCTTGGGCAAGCCACTTAACACCAATTGCTTTGCAAAAAACCTAAAAAAAGGGTAACCCCCCATTTAAAAGGAGAAAATATTTTGTCACTTTTCTTTAGTATACCTTCTCAATAAATATCCCTTTATAATATCTAATTGATATCAACAGATTGTTTGATACTGGTGTGAGCACAATATCAGCACTGGAATGGATTTATACCTGGAAAAACAATTCCCTCCGTTTCATCCCTTATAAGTGGTCTTTAAACTTTGTTTGAATATACTTTGTGAGGGGAATCCTACTCTTTCCCAAGACAAACTCTCAACTTCTTGGATAGTTTTACTTATAAGAACATTTTTCTATACCTTAAATCTAAATTTGCTTCATTGTAGCTTCCATCCATTTCACTTAGTATTGATTCCTGGAGACATCTTACTTGTGGAAAAACAAACAAACAAAAACAAACAATAAAAGACTTGTCCTCATTAGAGGACCCTGGGTTCAAATCTTTCCTCTAATATTTACTTCCTTTTTATCCTTGGGAAAGTCACTACAACTCCCTGGGTCTATAGTTTCTTAAACACCAGAGGTCCTTAATAAACCCTTGGTGGAGCTGTGAACTAACCCAATCATTCTGAAGAGCAATGTGGAACTATGACAAAGAGCAATAAAACTGATCATATTCTTTGAGCCAGCAATACCAATACTAGACCTGTATCCAAAAGAAATCATAAAAAAATGGGGAAAAGTCCCATGTGTTCAAAAATATTTATAGCAGCTCTTTTTTCTAGTGGAAAAGAATTGGAAATTGAGGTAATGCAATTACTGAACATGTTATGATATATGAATGCTGTAAAGTACTATTGTTCAAAAGAAATCATGAATGATTGTGCTTTGGAGCAACATGTAAAGAATTAGATGAACTGAGGCTGAGCAAAGGGAGCAGAACCAAGAGAACATTGTACACATTAACAGTAACATTTTGATTTGATCAGCCTTGATCGATGCAACTCCTTTCAGACTTCAGATATCTAGGACAATTCTGGGGGATCTGATATGAAAGATGTCATCTACATCCAGAGGGGAAAAAACACAACAAAAAATTCACAGAATCTGAATAGATACTATGTTTACTTTTTAAAAACTTCTCATATTTTTTGGTTCTCATCCCATGGTTTTCCTTCTTTCCTCTTAATCCTAATTCTTCATATAGAAAATGACTAATATGTAAAATTGTTAATACACATGCAACTTTTACCAGCCTGTTTACTGCCAAGGGGAGGGGGATGGGAAGGTTGGGTGGAAGAAAAATCAGTAACTTATAAATATGTAAGTGGATGAATGTTGAAAAAAACATGTAATTGGAAACATAAAATAAAATATCTATTAAAGCAATAAAAAAGAAAGACTGGAGGTCCCCCCAGCAAGTAAATCATTAGACTAGATCAGGGGTGGCGAACTTTTGGCCTAGTATGATTATGGCAGGAAGGACTCAAAATTCAATAAATCTATGATTGCTTTAGGGGTGAATTAATTAGATGTTGGATCAAATAGCTGGAGAATGATGTTATAAATAATCGAAAGGTCTGTGGCAAAAGAAAAAGTTGCCCTATTCCTCATCTAGTTAATGTATGAATTTCCACCTGGCTTTAAATTTGTGAACACTAAACCTTAATGTGGCTCTACATAAACTTTCTTTGAGTATTAGAAAGTAACTAGAATGATCTTTCTAAATCTTTTCTCTGGGTCTACTGTTTCCAACTCCATCAATTGATACTCATGGGGCCATTCCAGCTGACCCCCTCCTGAACACTTTAGAACTGTATTTTGGAGTAGCATATATTGCAAAATGACATATACTTTTGTGGAAATCCAACCAAAAGGGAGCAACATGGTGGAACACACTTGGATGATGTTCAATGAGGATCAGTTAAGAAAAAATCGAAAGGATACATTATAGGTCACCAGAATCTAAGAAAATTAAAAAAAATCCAAATGTAAATTCAAAATAAACCCATGGATGATGAGTTCTAGACACAGATCACAAATTTGGATTGAAGATGGGACATAAGAGTGAATGAGGATTTTCATTTTGATACTCCTATGTAGTTTTCAAGGTAGGTACTATATATTTTCCCATTTTGTCTACACTGAACTGGAGGATGAACTGGAAAACTAAGATAATTTCTAATGTTGAGCCTTTGATGATGATGATGATAAAATAATAGTAATTAATATTTATTTAATGCTAACTCTGAGCCAGAAACTGTACCTAGTGCTTTACAAATATTATCTCATTTGATCTTCACAACAGCACTTGGAAAAAGGTGAGAAAATAAGACAGAGAGTTCATTTTTTTTCTGTCAGAAAAGATGATTCAAATGTCACATCAACCCCAAAAGCAGTATATGAGGAAATTTTATATCTCTATTTAAGCTAGGATTTAAGGGAAGTATAGACATTCTATGAAACTATCATTAATTTTGAGAGCCAGCAGAGAACTGACTGAGACTTCAAATGCAAGAACTATTTTGCTTTTGTCTCTTTATTCCTAGAACTTAGTACAGTTTCTGAAAATTATATTCAAGGACTCTCTTTGATTCAGTTCTTTCTTACATGTCTAACAATCTTATGATACACTTATCTATGTTCTTCCAGAAGTTTGCCATAGGAAATACACAGCCAGCACTTTCCATTAGTGTTGGGAATAGTTAACAAAGGCTTCCCTATGTTGGCTGTATTTCCTATGGCAAACTGTACTCCAGAATTATTTTTTTAGCATTTACCATGGGCAGATCCCTGCACATAGTTGTAATGGGAGATTCAGAAATGTCTATTTTAAACCCTGTGGGGAAGTTTATTATTGATTGGGTATATCAGGGAAAATTGCCCCCTACTGCCCCCCCACCTTTTCCACTTGTCACCAGCACATTCCACTCAAGACATGTAGTGATCACCAACAACAGTTGGACTAGTCTATACTCCTGAAGGTTGACTTTTCAAGGTGCATTCCTGGGTTGACACCCCCATGAAGCTCTGCTTTTAGGTGACATCTCATCATTTATGCACTCTCTGGTAGATTGGCCTCATCATCTCCCAGGTAATTGATGTTCCCTGTCATTCTTCTGTCTGCTGGTAACAACTTTAGGCTGAATACTAGGCTTTATTGAATCTGTGAAGGAGGGGATCAAAAAAAACAAAACAAAACAAGCAAGAAAGCTATGTACATTGCACAAATCAGATGTTCTGACAGTTTTATTAAATAATAGGATGGTTAAATCATGTTGTGAAATGTGTTTTCCAAGGGGCTGAGACAGAGATTGGGGCTGGGGCTGTGGGGAGGTAAAGTTTTGCCTTGTGAAGATGGGATATTTCCTTTAATAATGGTGCATTCTATTTCTATAGCATTTTACTAAATGCAAACTGATTTCTCAATATAACCCATTATATGGATAGAAAAATTGTTATTCTCTTTTGTTAAATGAAAAAAATTGAGGGATAGGTAAGTTAAGTGACATCAGATAATATGATATAAGATCATAAATCCATGATCTTATTAGATATTATATCTATGATCTAATCAAACCCTCTCATTTTAAGAGCAGGATATTGATACTCAAATAGCTTAAGAAATTTATCCAGGGTAAAAGAGCATTCAACCTTTTAGCTCTTTGAATTCCAAATTCAACTTCCTACTGCCCCACATTGCCTCTCACTCCCTTGTTTCATGTGTTGTTTTAATTTTAATGTCTTTTTCATTACAAATATTTGAAGATTAATTCTACTTCTCTTTTTTACTTTTTGAAGGTAGTGGGGTTAAGTGACTCACCCTACACAGCTGGGTAATTATTATGTATCAGACCAGGTTTGAACTCAGGTCCTCTTGACTCCAGGGCAGGTGCTCCATCCACTGTGCCACCTAGCTGCCTGATTAATTCTACTTTGTGAGAGGTCTCTTAGAATAAAGCAAAACAGTTTAGTAAAACTAATATTGTGGTAATTTCATCTGAATAAAACTTCCCACATCTGTAGAACTCCCCTATTCTTTCTACTTTTTTTCAGTTAATGACATTCTATTTTTCTCTCCCTTCTGTTCCCCCATCCAATGGGAAAAGAGATCAAGGAAAACATTTTTTGGCTACAGATATGGTAGATATATTTGCATATGTATAATAAACACCATGATATAACAATAAGAATATATTGTATAGATTGCCTACTTAAAATACATACATATATGTGTATGTGTGTGTGTATATATTCAAAGTGATGTTCTACACTTCAAAACATCACCTCTCTTTAATGGATATCATGTTTATTTTCATCATCAGTCCTCTTTTTTCCTTGCATTAGTTTTTTATCTCTCCTTCTGGACTGGGTTCTAGTAGTGGAAGGAGTCCATCTGATTGAAATACTGTGCTTTTATCTTTCAAGATAAATATTGGTTGAGAGCTGAATGAAGGAATCTATATTGTTTTGATCCCCCAGTAGAACTAGGAGCAGAGGCAGGGTTTAGGTTGAGGTCCTTTGACTTTAGCCCCTAGATCTTTTTTATGTTGTCTTTTCAGTTGAAAAGTGAGATATGCTTTGAGTGCCCAGGTCTGCCTATCTACCCTGTCTATTGCCCCTAATGGGGATGACAACATTTGACTCTCTTTTAGTAACTCCTATTCCATCTGTTAGATGGTCTGTTCCAGGATTTTGTCAAGAACCAATGATTTTTATTGTATTGTGATTTTCTTTTAGGTGTATTGTGCTCAGTGAAACTTGTTAAATAAATCTTCCTTTCAAGAACTAGGGGATAAAAAAGGAAAGTAGGTGAGCAGAGCCTTGCAAACAGTCAGTGGGAAGGTGAGGGAAAAGATTCATAGACTATTCTTGTTTCAGGGCCAATTCCAGAACAGAGCTAGAAAACTGTTAGCTTACAAAAGTTAGGGCTCTTCGGTGGGGCAACAATTATTTTCTCAGGGCAGATTGGTGGCAAAGTAGATAAAACCCTGACCCTGAAGTGGAGGCCCGAAGTTCAAATACAGCCTCAGAAACTTAATAACTGTGTGATCCTGGGGTAAATCAATTAACCCCAATGTCCCCAACAAAACAAACAAAATTGCTTTCTAAAATTTGATTCATTTTTGTTTACTTTTTAATTTTTTCCCCTCTAGGTACAATTATGCCCAGCTATAATATCAATTTCTTGGGATTAGATGAGTTGAGGAAAAGAAAGGGGACCACCTAGTCAAGGCCAGAAGGCTTTGGAAAACTAGGGATCTCTGACGTCCAGTCCCATTAAAGTTGCATCAAACAGTATAAAAATTACTGGTCATTTCATTTTGGGGATGCAGTGAGACTCAGTCTTCTTCTCTGTAAACTTGGAGTAATGATGCTGGGTAAATGTGAGCAGAAAATTCACTATGTTTTTTCCACAAGCTTATTTCAAAATTCTTCTCAGTCTTCAGTTTCCTTATTTATAAAATGATTTTCAAGTAAAAGCCCTCCTAACTCTGACAGTCTTCTCTACTTTGTTCCGAGATCTCTTTCATTTTCTACATTTGGTTTTTCTTTGGCTAGAATGAAGAAGTGACCATGTTATTCCAAAACCCATTATAGGTTGTTGGCAAGGGAATATGGGAAAGAGCTAAGAGCATCTGTCCTTGGAGTAAGGTGACTCTGACCTTAGGCTTTGCTCTCTCACTTTACACTGCTGTATGATCTAGGGCAGATAGCTGGGTGGCATAGTAGAGAATAAAATGCCAGACCTGGAATCTGGAAGACTCCAGATACTTAATGAGAGAACCTGGGTAAGTCACTTAAGTTTGCCTCAGTTTCCTCATATGTAAAATAAACTGGAAAGCTCTATAGAATCCTTGCCAAGAAAGCTGCAAAATGGGGTGGTAAAGATTTGAAAAAAATGACTGAAACACTATGACTTGGGGCACCTTTTACTCTCTCTCTAGATCTCAGGTTCTTTTACTGAAAAATGGGGGAGGTGAATTTTAGATAGAGTATTAGAGTTTTAAAAAAAGAAATGGAATTAGAGCCTGAACATCTGTATTCAAATTCCAATGTTGTTATTTGCTACTTATTTAACCTTGCGTAAGCCATATAATTAATTAAATTAATAATTAGTTCTTTGTCTCATTATTTACCTAGCCTTAATCACCAAATGGTAGACTCAATCAAACTGAGACCTATTAAAATTCCTTCATTTAAAAAGCTCTAACCAGGACCATCTCTAATAGTCCTGTTCCATATCTGGTCACTGAACCTGATGGTTTTAGAGGAGAATGTGAGACTGGTGACTTAACACAGCCTTCCCTTAATCAAATGCATGCCAATTATATGTCATGACATCACCTGTCTGATGTCATGGTCCTCTTTGAGAATGAAGAAGTAATAACCTACCTGTGAGTGGTAGTAGCTGCCCCACTGGGGGACCCAACTGTTCAGTTCCATTTGAGGCACACAGCTCTCCCTCCCTCCTTCCTGCCTGTCCTTCCTTTTTTTTTCCTTTCTCCTTTCTTTCCCTCTGTCCATATAGGGAATCATTTAACCTAACTGGCAGATATTTTGTGCAACATAATATAAATTTTGATTGTCTGATACCTCATAAGACATTTTGTAATTTTTTGGTTAGGTTTTTATCTTAAGGACCATCCCTTAAACCCAGATCACTGTGCTCTCATTGATTGATTGGAAATAGGTCCCAGTATAGACTTGGTGATGATTTGGCCCATGATAACGTAGCATGAGCAGAAACAGCATTTGTTTCTGTTTTGGCCAGAAATCGTAAGAGACTTCCCCTCCCAGACTGATTTTTTTGACTAGGTAAAAGAGGACATTCCTTGCCTCATTTCTTACCTAGTCTCAATCATTGAATGGGAAACTGAGACCTGGGACACTTTTGACTTTTAAAAAAGTCAAAAGGCCAATATCTCTGACTGCATCTGGGGCCATCTCCTGTCCTCTTGATCTATATCTTGCCCTGGACCCAAATGGTTCCAGAAGAGAAAATGAGGCTGATGATTTTGCACAGTCTTCCCTTACTTAAATCCAATTCACTTTCAAATCAGGCAAGACTTTGAGAATGAAGGACAAACATTAACAATACCTATCTGACCTTGGGTAAGTCATAACTTTGTTAGATCTACATGAATTCTTCCTCTGTAAAATGAAGAGGTCGTCTAAATGACCTGAAAGGTAACTTCTAGCTTTAAACCTATCACATCATGATTCTATGAATCACTATAAATCAAACAAACATAAGTCTAAGGTTTCATCTAAAATTTTGCAAATTACTGAAGATGACAAAAAATGGGAACAGTCGATGGAGGGACTGATGGAAATTAAGTACAGAAAGGAATTATTGGTGGAGCTGAGATTTTGCTCCATATGTTCTAAATTTCAATTTGAAACTGTATAAGAAAAGTTACAGACCCTTCATATTCTTTGATCTAGACAAAAACAACCCTATTTGGCATTTACAGGAAGGAAATCAAAGGCAGGAGATATATATGAAACTTAACACATATACAAACAAACACACATGTACTTTCCCCTTATATATGAATATTTATATATGTATGTATATGTATAATACTTATGCATGTATATGCATAATCTACATCTATATATATATTAGTGTACATATGCATATATGCATTTCTCTCATTGTATATATGGAGAGAGAAATTTTGTTCGATGCATATATATACACACTTGTAAATATAAACATACATATTTTATATGCCTCTATATTTTTATTTGTATATAATACATTCATACATACATTCATAGTAACACTTTTAGTGATAGCAAAAAGTTGGAAACAAAGTAGATGCCCATCAATTGATGTCTGGCAGCAAAAAAATTGGTATATTAATATTATTGAATATCATTGTACCAGAATGAAAAGTATAAGAAATTCATAGAAATGTGAGCATAGGGTGAATTAATGCAGAGTAAAACAAGCAGAACCAAAGAACTCATTTAAACTATGACTACAACATGGTACATGAAATGACAATGAAAAACTGGGTTCTGATTCTGATAGCTGGACAAAGATTATTCTGGAGAACAGATAATGAAACATACTACCCTCTTTATGGATTAGGGGTAAGAAACTGCTAGGGTATAATGTTGCATATATTTCTAGATCTGCCCACCAAGTTGGGTATCTTTGCTTAATTGTTTTTGTTGGTATAGGGGATGGTTCAGGCAGGAAAGGTGGTGATGGGAGACCTTCAAATAGTTGTTATGTAAAAACAGAAAGTATCTATAAAATATATTTTAAAAATAAAGTGAAAGGATTAGAAAAAAAACTACCCTACCATCATACCTAGCTTGATGCCTTTTCTGATTTGGGGGACTTGAGAATATTTCATACCAATAGAATATGATCTTCAAAAATGTTGGAAATCTCTTCTATCTACACCTGAAAAATGGACTAGCATTTTTATTCATGCTCAGTCATAAAAGGGCCACTATAGTTGATGAACTGGTTAAAATAACCAAGCAAATGTCTAACCTCTCTTAGAAATTTGGAACTTAAAAGTTCAATACCCTCATTTTAAAATGAGGAAACTGATATCCAAGGAAAGGGAATAATTTGTGTATGATCACACTTCGATCCAGTGGAAGACTTGGAAGTTGAATCTTGAGCTACTGATTCCCAATCAGAATTTTTTCTGCTCCAAAGTATTAAAACCATAGGATGTTTTGTTTTTCTTTTTCTTTTAGTTTTTTTTTCCAAGGCAAATGGGGTTAAGTGGCTTGCCCAAGGCCACACAGTTAGGTAATTATTAAGTGTCTGAGACCACATTTGAACCCAGGTACTCCTGACTCCAGGCTGGTGCTTTATCCGCTGCACAACCTAGACACCCAAAGTCATAGGATGTTAAATATGAAAAGGTCCCTTGAAACAGAGAAGATTAGAAAATGGGAACAACCTCAAAGTATGGTACTGTGGAAAAAGACGAATCATATTTTGCTTCTGATGCTATTTTTTTAACCTACCCATGCCTCAATTTTCTCATCTGTAAAAATAAAGGGGTTGGTTCTGGATGGTTTTTCAAGATTATTTTAGGTAGTGAGATACAATGTGAGCAGAGCAATGGATCTGGATTCAGGAGGATTTGAGTTCAAATGACCAACTTTATGACTCCTGTCAAGTTACTTGACCTTAGTTTTCTTATCTATAAAAGTGATAATAATGATAATGATAGCCCCAGATTGTTGTGATATAAAATGAGATGATATTTATGAAATGTTTTGTAAATCATAAAGCACTATCTCTTCATCATTTGCTAAAATCATTTTGAAACTGATCTCAGATTTTCTGTTTTTCCATTCATAAAGACTTTTAAAATAATTTTTTAATTTAATTTTTTTTATTTAAGGCCATGGAGTTAAGTGGCACACCCAAGGGGTCACACAACTAGGTAATTATTAAGTATCTGAAGTTGGACTTGAACTCAGGTCCTCCTGACCCCAGAGCTGGTGCTCTATCTACTGTACCACCTGGCTGCCCCATAAAAAGACTTTTG
Source organism: Macrotis lagotis (assembly GCF_037893015.1). NCBI lineage: Eukaryota > Metazoa > Chordata > Mammalia > Peramelemorphia > Peramelidae > Macrotis > Macrotis lagotis. Next base: position 615,476,079 of record NC_133666.1, on the reverse strand, counting down.
ATTAGAAAGTTTGCAAACTTGATGGTTTGCCTTTCTTTTCTGTTTAGTTGGTTTTCAGTCATACACTACTTTTTGTGACACCTGTTGGAGTTTTCTTGGCAGAGATACTGAAGTAGTTTTGTTATTTCCTTGTCCAGCTCATTTTACAGATAAGGAAACTGAGACAAACAGGGTTAAGTGACTAGTCCAAGGTCACCTGGCTAGTTAGTGACTGAGGTCGGAGTTCAGTTCATGAAGAGGAGTCTTCCTGACTACAGGCCTGGTGCTCTATTCACTGTTCCCCCAAATGCCTCTCTGAGCTCTATCATTTCTCTCTTCTTTGTCCGGGCTTTTGTTCCAACTCTGACATTCTATATTATGATTCTTTGGGAGAATAAAAAAGTGACTAGGTCTCATGGCTCCAGCAATATGATTCATTTAACATAAATCTCTTCTATTATACATGAGGAAAATGAATCCAAGAGAGATCAAGGACTTTGTCCAAGATTCATAACAAATCAAGAGCAGAGCTGAGATTAGAATCCAGGTCTCCCAATTCACAGATGTCTCCCCACTCTAATTCATTTTTCATATTCCTACCAAAATGATTTTCCTATAAGTGCAGGTGTAATCAAACAAACTTCTGTGGCTCCCTATGATGTCTGGAATCAAATATTAAGTCATTTGTTTGGCCTTTTAAAGCTCTTTGAAACCTCTCCCTTTCTATTTTTCCAGTCTTCTTATACTCTCCTCTTCTCTACATATCATAAAATCTAGCCCCACTGGCTTGCTCATTCTTTAGTTTTCACACTACAATAAAAATAGTTAATCTTTAAGTCTTCACACTGGCTGTCCCCATTCTTGGAATACACACTCTTCTCTCTCTCTCTCTCTCTCTCTCTCTCTCTCTCTCTCTCTCTCTCTCTCTCTCTCTCTCTCTCTCTGTCTCTCTGTCTCTGTCTCTCTCTCTCTCTCTCTCTCTCTCTCTCTCTCTCTCTGTCTCTTTGTCTCTGCTTTCTATCTCTATCTCTTCTCTGTTTCCCTGTTCTTTTTTTTCAATTTCTTTGCCTCTGCCTCTACTCTCTGTCTCTATCTCCTCTCTGATTCTATTTCTTCCTGTCTCTCTGTCTCCTTTTCTTTCTTTCTCCCCTCTCTGCTTATCTCTGTGTCTCCCTCTGTATTATTCCCTGTCTGTCTCTCTCTTTCTCTTTTTATGTCTGTCTCTGTCTTTGTCTTTTTGTCTCTGTCTCTTTTCTCTTTCTCCTCTCTCCTCTCTGTCTCTGTCTCTCTCCTCTCTGTCTCCATCCCCTCTTCCCTTCTGCCTCTTAGAATCCTCGATTTCCCTCAAGAGTCACACTGAATACCACCTTCTGAAATAGACCTTTCTCAGGTTCCCCAGCTTATAGAGCCTTTCCTTCCAGGTAGAGCTTCTTAACCTGGGGTCTTTGGTGTGTGTGGGAAATCTCTTGATAGATTTCAGGGATCCATGTACTTGAATGGGAAAATATTACATTAATATTTATTTTCAATAACTTTTGGTTTCCTATTTATTCAAAAGCACGATGCTTAGAAGGGTCCATGAAGTTTACCAATCTCCTAAAAGGGGTTATGGCCCCAAAAGAATTAAGAATTTTATCTCTTAAGGTAACTTTTCATCTATTGAGTATGTATCTTCAGGGTTTCTGCTTATGTTTATCAGTCTCCTCCATTAGAAGGCCAGGAATTGTTTTTTTTTTCCCTTTGTATTTTGAGTTTTTAGCCTTGATGTTGGAACATAGAAGGTACTCAATAAATGCTTGATTACTGAATGAATGATTTTTTACATTTTCTCTTATTCTAGGAAAGAACCTTTTGCATCTAGATAGGTAGAATTAGAATGCTTCAATAGTATTGGTGGTGGAAGGAATGTTTCCTTTGGCTTAATTTTTTTTCCTTATAGTTTCTACATCTAACACTCTTCTTCTCCCATAGTATACACTTAATTTTTGTTAAATGCAATGAAATAAAATCATCAAAGGGATGGGCAGCCAAACCAAGTAGGGTATTTTTTATTCTCCTTCTAGTAATATCATTGTGTTTCATACCTTTGCCACACCTGATCCATTGCTATACTCCTCTGCCTGCATGGTCTGTTCCCCGGGGCGAAGAGAGACAGCGATAAACCAATGGACCATCCCTAGCTTCATCACCATTCCCGGGGAAGTTGCCCATAAACCAGAAATAATTGATCGTTTACAGGCAAGCATGACACCCAGCAGAATACTATGACATTTATGGTGTTTTCGGTTAATAACCCACGTTTCTTCAAAGGAAGCTAATGAGCCATTGGGCTTGGGGATACAGAGAGCTAGGGAATCACAATATTAGTTCTATGGACGGATAAATTCCTTCCTTGATTTAGCCTAAATGGTAGTAATAAGCTAATGGCAGAAGTTTCCCCATCCTTGACCTCAGGGTAATATTTATGCAACATGGAGAGGTGTCAGTTTAAAGACTGACTTGTATGCAGACCAGATGGTATGAATTCCAGTTAATTAAGGCAAAAAATATGAACAAGAATAATTATCACAGGGGTTATTCCTTTTTTTTACCCTTTCATGAAGGAAGTAAAACATTTTTAATAGTTTTATTAGGTAATATTTCATACTGATTGTATGCAGAATTTTCTGAGATTAGTCAAAGCATGATATAGGATATGTGTCAGTGTGTTGTTGGAGGTGTAATGGCAACATCTGGAAGTGCTTGACAGGGGAAATGATTTCAACTCAACAAACATTTATTAAGCATTTATTAGGTCCTTAACAAAAGCGTATTGGGCTGAATCATTTGGTTTTGCCTAGTCACAATATGGAGTCAATGGAATTTCTTCTACAAGGATCTGACCTGATTGTTCCAGAGCTTTGGAAATTTTGGCAGCTGTGTGGAAAATGGGTTGAAAAGGGGAGAGATGGGAGTCATTGAGACTAATTAAAAAGTTATTGCATTTATGCAAGTGAAAGGTAAAGAGGCTCTGACCTAAGGTAAGGGTCTGATGAATAGGGAAAGGGGGATGTTTGTGGAGGTATAATTGACAAGGTTTGGGTATTTGATTATACTTTGGAGTGAAAGGGGTTGAAAAATAAAGGAAAACAGTGTACAAAGTGACTAGAACACTGAGGTGACCCAACAAAAATTTGGAAATTAGAAAGAGGGGTAGATTCTATGGGAATTATGATGAGTTCCATTTTGTTCACACTAAATCTGAGATGCCCTTTTGGCTGTTCCATGAGCAAGCATCTGCAATTCTTCACCCTGGGCATCTTCTCTCATTGTCCCCCATGTTTGGCATACTTTTCCCTCCTCTACTGAGTTACCTAGATTCCTTTAAATTCAATCTAAATTCCAACTCCTAATTCTATTGCCATCCCTTTATTAATTATTTCCTAATTATTTTGTTTCTAGTTTATTTGTATTTTTTGCATGTTGATTCTCCCATTAAACTATGAACTTCTTGAGGGGAGGGACTATATTTTGCCTCATTTTGTATCTCCATTGTTTAGCAGGGTGCTGTCAGATAGGCACTTAATAAATGTTTTTTGATTTACTATGGAATATCTGATTGGAAATAACCTTCAACATTTCCTGGTTTCCAACTTGTCTCCTTGGCTTCCTTTCTTTTCTCTTCAGTTTCTTTATATTTGGTTCATCTCCAAGACTCCAGCTGTGGGCCACAGAGGTCACCTTGAAACTGAGAATGCCAAGAATTTTTCAGCAAGATAAAAAGAAAAGCAAGAGAGCTAGTGGAGGGAGGGAGGGATCATGTTCTCAAAAACTATTGAACACTTTTGAGCATTTTACTTGTGATGTGTTAGCGTAAGGGTTATCTTTCCATTTGTTTGGGTCATGTAATTCTGGCTGGGTAGAATTTGTCCTTCAGAAATCTATCTCTTTCCCATCCTTCTCAAGGTCAGATGCTGAGTTTTCCTGTTTTCTCTTGTCTCCTCAACCAAGGTTGCTTGCCTCTGGGATTGATGACAAGATCACAGATTCATTGACTTTCTAAATTGATGGAAACTTTGGAACAGGGAACTTAGAAATCAAGGGGGTTGGAGAAAGAGATTCAAAATATGGAAGATATAGAATGTCTGCAATGGAAAAGACTGCGAACTTTTCTTTTGGAAAAGTCTATGGATTAAGGACAACAGAGAAAGCTAGAGTTCTCAAAAGCATGAGATGTTATATATCAACTGAGAAAGATTATAGTCATCAAGTTAATATGCATGTATTAAGCACCTTCTATGGACCAGAAACCATGCTAAGTAAAAAGCAAAAGACAAAAATAATTAATAGTTCCTGTTCTCAAGGAACTCCCAGTCAAATAGATTATTAGACATAAGATCTGGAAAAAAGATCATAATATTTGGACTACCAGAGTTGAAAGAATCTGTAAATGTAGAGCACAAAATGTGCAAGATGAAAGGAGATCTATAATATAAGAAGAGACAATAAGGAAATGTTAAATGCCTCTAGTCCTTTCTAATAGAGACACTGAGGATGGGGGATAAATTGAACTTGGGCTTTCTTAGTAGCCATAGAACCAGGCCAAGTGAGTAACCAAATCCAGCCCCCAAGGAGGTAGGAAGAAGGAATGGAATGAACAAGTATGCTTCACTGCAGATGGCCTGAGAAATGGTGAATGAGCTCAGATAGGAAATGGAAAAAGTCAAAGCTTTCATGACAATAAGGAATGGAATTGAACCTATGAATGGATATCCCATTTCTATGTTGGGAAACCCATCCTACCTTCCCTCCTTCATCTCGAATGACTATGGAATATCCAGTTTTAAATGCCCAGAAGATGATTTATGACGTTGGACTGGAGTTTAGAAGTGAGACTAGATTTGGATATATAGATCTAGGAGTCATAGGAATGATTAAAATCATGAAAATTGATAAAGTCACAGAAGCAGAATATAGAGAAGGAAGAAAAATAGAACCTTTGACCCCCACATTTGGAGGAGGGTAGGTGATATAAATTCTAATCTAGAAAAGGGGATGGTTCAGTAAGATAGGAGAAGAACCAAGATAAAACAGTTTCATAAAACCCAGAGAGGAGGGGGTATCCAAGAGGAGAAAATGATCTACAAGGTCAAATTCTGTAGATACTGAGTAAGAATTGAGAAAAGGCATTCATGTATATCAAATCAGAGATCTTTGGTAACTTCATAGAAAGAAATTTCAGTTGAATGAAGATGTTAGAAGCCAGATTTTAAAGTATAGAGAACTGAATGAAAGACAAGACATCAGGAAAGACAGTTTTCCCATAGCTCAAAGGGATGGGTTGAGGAAAGCTCTAGGGAGATGTTACTAATAATGGGGGAAATGGACATGTTTCTAGTCAGCAGACTAGAGTCAGTGTTAGGCAGTGACTGAAGATTCAAAAACAAGAATGATTGTGGTGACCATTTGTTGATAAGTCAGGAAGGAATGAAAACAAGGGTAAACACAGACATTTAGTGGGCAGCTAGGTAGTGTAGTGGAGTCAGGGGACCTGAGTTCAAATGTGACCTCAGACACTTAATAATTGCCTAGCTGTGTGACCTTAGGCAAGTCACTTAATCCCATTGCTTTAAATAAAAAAGAGAGGATCAAATATAGACATTTAAAGGCATTTTCTTTTCTTTCTTTCTTTCTTTTTATTGGTGAAGGACTACTTTTTCACCAAAGATTGAAGTAAAGGAGAATTATGTCAATTGGCTTTGGGATGCAGTGAACAGAAGAGGATCCAGTGAACAGAAGAAGAGGATCCACTTAGTATTAACGAAAAGAAATTTGTAGGAACCTAGTCAACATAATCCCACAACTTCTTCCTCACTCAGTTTATCAGTCTATGAGGAGGAGTGGATGAAGCAAATGAACTCATTCTATAATTTTATATACCTATTCTTCTTGGTAAATAGCAACTTTTACCCAGATGGCTTTGATTCTATTTTTCTATGATTAAAAACATTATCAATGATACATATTTTAAATGAAACCATGCCTTCAGGGAACTACCCATAATGAAAAGACAGAATTTCCCTGGACTTTTGAGTCTCAGGCCCAAGACCATATTGACTTGCTTGCTGTTCCTCATACATGCTACCCCTTTATTGTCTCTGTGTCTTTGTCCAGGCTGTCCTCCAACCCTGAACATCTCCATTCCTACCTAAGTTTCTCAAAGTCCTTGATTTTCTTCCAAACCAGGATAAATGGACACTTCTTTAAGTAAGCCTTTCCTTTTCCTTACAGTAACTAGAACTTTCTTCTCTAAGGTTAATTTCCATCTACTCTGTACTATTCATATATACAAATGTTGTTTCCTGAATTATATTGGAAACTCTTGGAAGGCAGAGACTATTTTTTTCCTTTATCTTTGTAGCCCTAGGAATTAGCATGTTGTTATTTTGTTTCATTTATGCCTGTTTGTGACCCCATTTGGTATTTTCCCGGCAAAGATACTGCAGTGGTTTGCTATTTCTTCTCCAGTTCATTTTTCAGGTGAGTAAACAGAGGCAAATAGTGTTAAATGACTTGCCCAGGATTGCACAGTCAGTAAGTGTCTCAGGTTAGACGTGAATTCAGGGAGATGAGTAATCTTGACTCTAGGTCTGGTATTCTATACATTGTACCACCTAGTTTCCCCGATGCAGTACTTAACACACATTAAGAACTTAATATATACTTATTGATTGATTGAATGGTTGATAAGGGAGATTGATATAAGCAATATAAAGCATTTGGAAAAAGAGTTATATAGTCCCTAACTTTCTGGTTTAAAAGTCAGGAGAGCTGAATTTGAGTCTGAGATATCCCGATAATGTATTGTATGATCTTAGGCAAATCACTTCCCCTCTAAGTTTCATTCCTCATTACAAAATTAATGGATTGCATTTAATTATTTCAAAAATTCTTTTCAGTACTAATAAAAAGAACATGAAACTAAAGTTGTCTGAATTACCTTTAAGTCTGGAAATGTAAAAACTTGGACAAAATGAAGCATAAGGAGAAAAAAAGAAGAAAAACCCAACAATCCCTGCTAATTAGGGAATTGCATAATAGACTAGCACCCAGGGGAGGCCATCTGGGATCTGACCATGGCAGCTTTAGAGAAATCAGGATATCCTGTCCTGTGGGTACTGGAGAATGGGGTTAAACTGCGTTCAGGTTCTGTTTACCATTGTGTCCAAGGCTCTCCCTCTCCATCGGTCTGTAGTTTCATGAAATAGATGCTGCATCAGGTGAGTGAATGTATGTGTATGTGTGTGCCTGTGTACACACATGTGTGTGTGTGCATGCATGTGTGTCATCTGAGGGTCTGGGCAGTATTCCTTCAGTGGGAATAATGAGTTGATCTGAGCTGCGGAGACCACAGAGAACATCAGCTACCAGTGAGAGGGATATAATGATAGCAGGTTAGAATTCCCTAGGAATTAGATGTAATTTAAAAATGGAATGATTTACCTTAGGAGGCAGTGGGTTCCCCTCTCATTGGGAGGTATTTATGTGAGCCTGAATGGGCACTATTAAGGAGTATAGTAGAGGATATCACTGGCCAGATGCCACTTGGACTGGGTGTCCTCTGAGGTTTATTTCACCCTTGAAATCCTGTTGTTTCTGAATATTGTAAGGACCTGAAGGGAGGAGGATGAACATAATGAGAGGCATCATAATGGACTGGATTCTTAGAGAGACTTGTGTTCAAATCCTTCAAATCTTCTTAGAAACTTCTTGATTCTGAGTAAATCACTTAAACATTCTGTGCTTCAATTTTTTCTTCTGTGAAAAGAAGGGGGTGAATTTGATGGCATCTATTGTCCTGTCTGGCTCCAAATTTGTGAACCTATGGCCTCATTCCCAGAATCTCTGAGTTGGCCTGGAATTCATTGTACACTTAGCATACCCTCCTACCTATTCATTCATCCAATTCAATTCACAAATGTTAGGTAAAACACAGTACCCAGTGTGGAGGGCAGTGTTCCCCATATTGGTAGGGGATTAAGAAAAAAATCCAGAATGCTAAGTGAATGACCCAGGAAAAAGTAGATGTTGCGAAGTAAGGGGTAGGAGAGGTCAAGGAAAGAAGGAGGTAACTCTTTTTTTTTTAGGTTTTTGCAAGGCAAATGGGGTTAAGTGGCTTGCCCAAGGCTACACAGCTAGGTAATTATTAACCCAGGTACTCCTGACTCCAGGGCAGGTGCTTTATCCACTACGCCACCTTGCTGCCCCTAGGAGGTAACTCTTGAGAAGATGATTGATGGGTTGAGGAGTTGGGATAGTCAAATGATAGCCTGGTTACTCTACTGCCTAGACCAGTCACTACCATTCTAGTGGATTCTCTGACCTCTGCCAATATTTCTAATGAGACTTACAAATTCATAAAGCTTTTGTCTGTGTACTTAAATATCAAAATGCATATATGTCTAAGATCAGAAAAAATAAACACAAAGATACAGATATAGTTGTATGCCCCTAATCCCCATGGCCAAGTATGAGATAGGGCTAATGCTCTTTACCAACCCAACTCTAAGGACCACCTCAAAGTGGTAATGTTCTGCTCACAGTCCTAGAAGAAAGGCAGGCTACTTCCTTTGTATATACACTCAGGTCAGGCTTAACAGCCCAAGGGTCATCAGATATTCTAGCTTCACAACCAATTAGAAAACCTTGTCATTACACTGTACATACTCTTGAGTCATCTGCATGTGCACTTGGACCTCCCAAAAGTAGGGAATTTTAGCACATTCTTCAAAGATTGTACCTTATAGTCCACTTATGATACATATGAATTGCAGAATCTTTATGTTAGAACTAGAAGGGAAAGAAGATATATCATCTAGATAATCCCTCCATTCCACAGAGGAGCACACTGAAATCTAAATGATGTGACTTCTTTAATTGTCACACTTTTAGGAAGAGAAAGAGTAGATGCTTAAACAGGATCTTTTAATTCCACTCCAATGATCATTCTACTCTACCATGCTTTATTTTTAATTCAAAAATCTACCCAGATTCTTATTCCACTACTATTCTTATATTCTAGCTATATTGGAATAAACTCCATCTTCTATTCTTGCCATGATTTAGAAAGTGCTCATTACTCTTCATCTGTTGAAATCCTTTCACTGTTTTCTTCTAGTTCCTGTTTTTTGAAAAAAATATATAGAATAGGGTTATAATACTTTCCTTGCCTTCTCACAGTACAATGGAGGAGGAAAGTGTTTCACAAATTGGAATTAATCTTCTTATTCTCTGTATCATTCTCTTTCCATCTCCTTATTCTTAGTACTCAGGAACTGTGACCACTAGGTGTTAATAAAAGGTTTGTGGCAGTTATGAATGTTTGAATAAATGTCCATGAGTTCCAGCCCTACCATCTTTGGAATTTATGCCCTAGGTTGCCAATCCCTTATATAGGGATTTTGGCAAAGAAACCCTTGTCTTGTGAATGGACCACGGAGTCCAAGGCTAAGCAACAACTCTCCTGTTGGTCCTTCTGTGCCCTGCTGGTCTCGTCTTCCCAGAATCTCTTTGTGGAGAAATTGGCAGCCAGTAGCATTTGTTGTTTGACTGTCTTGCTGGGCACCAAGCCCAAGTTGGCGCATGGTCTGCTTCTTCCTGTGTCCCCAGTCCTGCTTATTTCACAAATGATTACTGTATACTTGCTAAAAAGAGTATTCCTTCCCCACATCCATCAGGAAGTTCTGGTAAACAACCTAGTCCCCAGCTCTTGATATCTACCTTAAGAAAATCTGGGAAGGCTAGAATTGACTATAAATGAAATGGAAATAATTGGAAAAGGATATGCGAAGGTAATATGAATTATTAGAAAGAACAATTGATTTGGAGTTAAAGACCTGGAATTAACTTCTTTAGACAATCATTTCTTCTCTTTGTGTCTCAATTTCCTCATTGTAAAATGAAAAGACTGAATTTGTAAAAAAAAAAAAAGGAGATTGATCTTTGAGGTTCCTTCTTTTTTATTTTAAACATTTTATTTATTTTGAGTTTTACAATTTTCCCCCTAATCTTACTTCCCTCCCTCCACCCCCCCACAGGAGGTTTCTTCTTGCTTTGATGCTTTTATTGGTTTTCCTATTGAATAACAATGATATAAATTTTTGAGTTATTAAAACTTTTACAACTATAGAATTTGAAAAGATCTTAAAATCATCTAATTTTATCTAGGTTAAGCATCTCTTTAGCATTTCTAATGGGGGGGTGAATTGGAGGTGAAGGTCATATAATAACAAAGATGAGAATATATATATATATATATATATGTATTATGTGAATTTATCTATTCCATTTTGTTATTAAACAAGTTTTTCTTGTACATTGTTGGAGGGTAGACATTCAGCTTCCAATTTCTTCAAGTGAAAACCTCCAGGAAGAGGAAAACCAATTCTAGACACTTCTAATTTTTAGGAAGCTTTATCTCAAAGTCATAAGGTCCTCTAGTTCATCTGGTTCAGCCTGCAACCTTCAACAATCCTGCCAACAAGACACTATGCAGCTTGGGTTTTAAAAACTCCTACTTCCTGAAGCAGGCATTTCCAAATTTTAATAGTTTAATTGATAAGTTTTTCTTTCTTTCTTTTTTTCTATCAAGTTGAAATCTCCCTATCTGCAACTTCCAAGAAGAACAAATTAAATCTTCCTTTCATGTAATCTTCATATTACTCTCTAAAGTCTTCCTTTCACCTGGTTAACATTTCCAGTTTTTTCATCTATTCTTATTTTTTTATTGTTTGTCCTTTCCTTTTTTGGAGAGGACCAATGATATAATGAATGATGTCTTTACTTAATCATAAATCCAATTTTTAAGTGAGTAAGAATTGCACAAAGTCATCAACTTCACTTTCTCTTCCAAAGTCACTGAAGTCCAGTGGCAAGGCAATAGGTTATGACGAGTGATGCAATGGATGAATTCAGTATCTTTCATGTCTGCCTAGGCTCTAAATGCTCCATAGTGCCTGTTTCAAACACCTTAATGGAAGTGGGCACAAATTGTTCTCAACTACCTATTCCATCAGGTGAAAACTTCATGTATTTGGGGCAGATATTCTCCTATTGTACTGAAGCAGGTTTGTGGTACATTTGTTACCCTCATTCTTAGATAATATATGTCTATTTTGTACCATAAAGCATATATCTATTTTTTTCACCCTCATGGCAGCTTTTTAATCTGATTATGCTCTAGTTATCAAATGTCTTTCCTAAATGTGGTACCAGGAAGTAAAACCTCACAAGGGAATAAAAAGTATGCTATAATGATTTACATCTTATTTCTGGGCATTATGTTATCTTGTAATTCAGTCTAAGACTTCATTTACTTTTTTTCAGTAGTCTTAGTCTATTAACTCATATTGAGTTTACAGTCTAACAAGACCCCCTGAGACTTTTTCACTTAATTTCTGTAGGTAAATTTCCTTCATTTTTATTTCTTGAAGTTGATTTATTGAACTCAAGTATAGGATTTGAGATTTAACTCAACTAAATTCTATCATAGTATATTTAGCTCAATGCTCCAGTCTGATTCTGTCATTCATCTTTTTGGAAATCACTCCTATGCCATTGATTTAGGGGGAAAAAACTAAACAACAACAAAAGCCTTGAAAAGTAGAGGGTCAAAGGTACATGCAAAGGGGAACTTTGTCCAGGTTGACATTACCAATCATTTGAAACTTTTTGAGAAAGATCAATTAACTAACTCTAAACATAGGTTCCTAATCAACTAACTCCTATTTCCATCTATAACAAAAATGAAATGAGATAAGTTTGAAAACAACATTTCATAGTCATCTCAAAATTATTCTATTTATGCTCTAGACTCCCTTCATCCCATCCCACCAGAACTCAGACTCCTGATCCTACAAACCCAGGCTATGATAGATGAAATTTCATCTTATCTTGCTCAGTCCCGGGATATTAGGCTAATTCTTGGCTATCTCTAAACTATGCTTCTTTAAGTGTGTACCATGCCCCCTTTCCAATTCAACTTCCCCAATCAATATTATATTCCCTTATTAAAATGGGAGACCTTTGAGGGTACACTTTTTGAGGATAGATGATGTCTCTCTTGCTTTAAAAAAATTTAGAACATGGTAAACACTTAATAAATGTTCATTCATTCATTCACATTTTCATATCCATTCATGATCTCTTCTTGATGGAGCCAGATTGATTTTTATGATCACAGCTAAATGACTTTAATTTTTAATTTTATTTTTTTATATTATATATTACATTAATTATATACTTTTTAAGGCTCTGCTTGAACTTTATCTTTGAATGAGGCTCACTAGCTCTAGGCAACCATTTTTAGATAATTTTGCTAATCAGAGTCTCTTCCTTTGATTGACCTGCAAACTATTTCCCTGTGAATTCTATCCTTGCTAGTTTGAGTACCCTAGTCCTTAAGAAATTAGTCAACCTAGCATTTTTCTGGGTATCACGGAGATTTAAAAGAAGAAAAAATAGTCAAATCATTCATAAACATTCATTAGGTTTATAAACTCAAGTGGAAAACATGGTCCCTGCCCATCAAATAGGTTTTTTCACCAATAACCTGTGGTGGCAACTAGAACATGTGAATTTTGGGGCTAACAATGACCAAGTTCTTCCATCAATATCCTGTAACAGATTTTGAAAGAGAAGAAAATATTGATTAAAATTTATATTCTTGGCTCTTCACTAGAAGCTATTAATGAGATTACAAAACCTCAAATCTATTGAGGGAATGCTTTTGAAATCTTTAACCACAACCAAGGAAATATTCCTACATTGGTAGGCTGAATCTCACTGAATAAGCAGGAGATACATAGAGGGATCGCTCAAGCAGGTGGCCAATAGGAAATTCTGAACTTGGCACAGATATACCACATAGTTAATACAAAACAAAACAAAAAGACAACAAAATCCTTTTTTCATTAGAAATAGAATCTCTGACAATTTTAAAGATATGAAAAAATAGTTATTTTTCAAACATCTCTGACAATGGATATCACCTCTCGGTCCAATTGTCATAAGGGCAAATGGAGTAAATATTTTCTAGTGGAAACAGACATACAGACAGACAGTTAGATGTATAGACAGAAAATAAACAAAATGCATGCCAGCCTTCCTTCCAGCTGGCTAGAAGAAAACAAGATAATAGCCTTCTGTGAGAAGACCAAGAAATTTTTGAGAATGTGAGCATGAATGTGTCTTCAACTTCCACAGATCAAAAGATTCATTGGTGGAGGGCAATGGGAGGATCTGAGGATGAACTTCTCTGTCTCATTGTTGTTCACAGGGAGATAGGACTTGCGTCTGGGTCATCTTCCCTGAGGAAGCAGCAGAGTAAAGTAGCCAGAGTACAAAATCTTATGTCAGAGAATTTGGATCAGAACTTTTTTTTAGGTTTTTGCAAGGCAATGGGGTTAAGTGAGTTGCCCAAGGCCACACAGCTAGGTAATTATTAAGTGTCTGAGATCAGATTTGTACTCAGGTCCTCCTGACTCCAGGGCAGGTGCTCTATCCACCTAGTTGTCTCTGATTTGAATTTTGATTCTGCTCTTTCTTCTATGACCTTAGGCAAAAAGTTTCTCCACTGGTCCTCTTTGTCTTATCCATAAAATTAGGGGGTTGACAAAATTATCTCTTTCAGTTTTAAAAGGATTCTATGATCCAGAGGTTTTCTAGAACTAATTATAAAGGCTCAAGAGAACAGATTGTTAAATTTTCAGCATGAGTATTTACAAATCTGGATGTAATTTATTGTTTTATGGATTGTCTAGACTTAAGAAAGTAATGAAACCCAGGGGGGGAAAGCTAGCAATGAGGTGGTTCTGTTTTATCCATTTCTAGTCTATCAAGAGACAATGTAGTAGATTGAGAAAAGAAAGCAATGGGGTCAGTCAGTAGACATTTCTCAGGATCTATGGGCCAGAATTTGGTTTAAGTTCTATGGGTGCAAAAAGAGGTGATAGTGCTGACCTTTATGGAGCTCATACTATAAAGAAACACTTTCCCTCTTCTGGGCTTTAATTTCTTCTCTAGGACAGCTACATGGCAAAATGGATAGAACACTGACCTTGGTGTCAGGAAGACAGGAGCTCGAATCCAGGCTCAGATACTTGATTCTTACTAGTAGTGTGATCTTGGGTAAGTCACTTAAACTGATTGCCTCCTATCCAGGTCCATCTCCAATGATTCTGATTTATATCTGGCCACTGGACCCAGGTGGCTCTGGAGGAGAAAGTGAGTCTGGTGACAGCACAGCCTCTCACTCAAATCCAATTCACATGTTTGTCATGGTATTGCTTCTCTGATGTTATTGTCTTCTTCCAGAACGAAGGACATTATCATCATCATCATCATCATCATCACCATGTCATCATCATCTTCATCTTTATCTTCATCTTCATCATCATCATCATTTCCTCTCTAAAATGGGGGCATTGAGCTAGATGGTTCTGAGTTCATGATCTCTAGAGCTGGATGGGATCTTGGAGAAAATATGGGTCAATGTCTTATAGGAATTAACTGAGATTGAAAGAACTTAAGTTAATTGCCCAGTTAGGCAATACAAAAAAGCACTGGAATTTAAACTGTCCTCTAATTCAAGATGCAACTCTTTTCTATTATCATCTTCCTAACCAAATCAAGCAATACTTCCATGCCTTCCTAGTTCTTTTTGCCTCCAACATAACTTTAAAAACCCATTAAGTTATCCTTAGCATTTTAAATGATTTTTTCTCATGCTCAACTATAGTTTGTTTATTCAAAAAAACCCCAAGAACAAAAAAATAGGACTATGATTCTGCATTCAATTACTCACTCTTTTACTTTGAATTTTACAATTCTCCCCCCAATCTTGTTTCCCTCCCCCTACCCCCACAGAAGGCAGTTTGTTAGCCTTTACATTGTTTCCATGGTATACACTGATCCAAGTTGAATATGATGAGAAATCATATCCTTAAGGAAGAAAAATAAAGTATAAGAGACAGAAAAATTATATAAGATAATGTTTTTTTAAACAGGTAATAGTTTTTGGTCTTTGTTCAAACTCCACAATTCTTTATTTCCATCACAGATATTCCAAAATTGTGCCTGATTGTTGCACTGATGGAAATGAGCAAGTCCGTCAAGGTTAATCATCACCTCCATGTTCTTTTGCTTCTGCTCATCTCACTTAACATCAGTTCATGCAAATCCTTGCAGGCTTCCCTGAATTCCCATCCCTCCTGGTTTCTAATAGAACAATAGTGTTCCATGACATACATATACCACAGTTTGTTAAGCCATTTTCCCAATTGAAGGACATTCACTTAATTTCTAATTCTTTGCCACCATAAACAGGGCTGCTATGAATAGTTTTGTACAAGTGATGTTTTTACCCTTTTTCATAATCTCTTTAGGATATAGACCCAGTACTGGTATTGCTGGGGTCAAAGGGTATGCACATTTTTGTTGTCCTTTGGGAGTAATTCCAAATTGCTCTCCAGAAAGGTTGGATGAGTTTACAGTTCCACCAACAATGTATTAGTGTCTCAGATTTTCCACATCCCTTCCAACATTGATCATTGTCCTTTCTGGTCATATTGGCTAGTCTGAGAGGTGTGAGGTGATACCTTAGAGATACTTTAATTTGCATTTCTCTAATATGTAATGATTTGGAGCAGTTTTTCATATGACTATGGATTACTTTGATTTCCTTATCTGTAAATTGCCTTTGTATATCTTTTGACCATTTTTAAATTGTGGAATGGATTGGCTTTTTTTAAACAAAATTGACTCAGTTCTCTATATATTTTAGAAATGAGTCCTTTATCAGAAATAATAGTTGCAAAAATTATTTCCCATTTTACTACATTTCTTTTGATCTTGGTTACAGTGGTTTTGCTGTTTAAAAACTTTTTAATTTAATGTAATCAAAATTGTCTAGTTTGTTTTTAATGATGTTCTCCATCTCTTCCTTGGTCATAAACTGCTTCCTTTCCCATAACTCTGACAGATAAACTATTATTTGATCTCCTAGTTTGTTTATAATATTGTTTTCTATGTCTAAATCCTGTATCTATTTTGATTTTATCTTGGTAAGGGTGTGAGGTGTTGGTCTAATCTAAGTTTCTTCCATACTAACTTCTAATTTTCCCAACAGTCTTTTTTTATCAAAGAGAAAGTGTCTATCCTAAAAACTGGACTCTTTGGGTTTATCAAACAGCAGATTACTATAATCATGTCCTGCTATCGCACCTTGTCTATTCCACTGATTCACCACTCTATTTCTTAGCCAATACCAGACAGTTTTGATGACTGATACTTTATAATAAAATTTTAGATCTGCTAGGCAATTACTCCCTCTTTCTTATGGTTCTTATAAATGTCCTCCTTAAATATAAATCCAATAGAAAGCTTCCCATGTAGTCACACCAAGCTCTTTAGTTACTCCCTCCCCCACACTTTGGACATCTCCATTCTTTACCATTTCATTACCAAAATTTTTGTTCTTCAAGAGCTTAGAGGACCAAAGGATTTGAGAGCTCTAGAGGACCTTAGAGATTATCCAATTTAAGACATTTCATTTTACATTTGAGGAAACTGCTATCAAGAGAGGGTAAAGTGACTTGCCAAGGTCATGCAACTCAGAAATAGCAGAGACAATATTCAATCCCAGATTCTCGACTTTAGATCCAATGACTTTTCCACTGGACCTCACTGTTTTTCCCTTACCCCTCTCGATTTTTCCTTTCATCTGAAAGTCAGATCACTGTTCCTATATTATCTCTGACCTCTTTGAAATTTACTCTTCTAAAGTTGAGGAAACATCAGATGAGTGAGATGAACAGAACCAGACAAACACTGTACACCCTAACAGCAACGTGGGGATGATGATCAAACTTGATGGACTCACTCATTCCATTGGTGCAACAATCAGGGACAATTTGGGGCTGTCTGCAATGGAAAATGCCATCTGTATCCGGAGAAAGAACTGTGGAGTTTGAACAAAGACCAAGAACTATTACCTTTAATTTAGAAAAAAAAATCTTATATCTTATTGTCTGATCTTGCTATCTCTTATATTTTATGTTTCTTCCTTAAGCATATGATTTCTCTCTCATTACATTCAATTTGGATCATTGTATACCATGGAAACAATGTAAAGACTGGCAAATTGCCTTCTGTGGGGGTTGGGGGGAGGGAAGTAAGATTAGGGGAAAAATTGTAAAATTCAAAAGAAATAAAATCTTAAAACAAAAAGAGTAAACATCAGAGTATCCTTGCTAATCTTCTCATCTTTTTCATATTTGAAGGTGGCATGATCACTGCCCCCCAAAGTCACTTCCAATTTTCCAGTTACTCCTCCTATTGTCCAGTTCCAATTCCCATAATCAACCAAAGCCCTTATTGCTTCCTCCCAACTTTCAAAGAATTAAATAATCAGCCAGTCATATCATTTCAATTCAATTCCATTTAGCAAGAATTTAGCGATTGTCTGTTTCCTGGACTATCTTCAAATGCCATCTTCTCTGTAGAACTAAAGATGAGTTATCAACCAAAGGGCAATGGAAAAGTACATGATCAGTAGGAGCAGCCTGCACCATTTAATCAATGACAACCCTCCCAATACCCCAAAACAGGAGCAAAAAAGACATTATCAAGGAATTGTGTGTACAGGAAGAGAAGATTGGTTCCAGGTCTGTTACCCATTGACTTTATTTGAAGGGAGAAAAATCCTTCAGTATTGAAAAAGAAGCATTATCTAGGACTCAATACTTCCTGAACATCTTCCAAATTCTGTTTTTTTTCCTTATCTTTTATAAAAAATTAATTTGTTCAATGGACAATTATTTTTCTTTCACTTCAAACCTCACCCAAATTAAAAAAAAATGTCCCAGTTCTCCTCATTCTATCCAAATCTTTCCTGTTTTAAAGACTTAGATAAAGTCACATCTGACAGAACCTTCCATAACTTTTCAAATCTTATTTCTCTTTCTTTCTCTTCTCTTATTGCAAAGTGATTTAAGGTAATGTTTAGCTAAGGGAGGAACTGCTCCAGGAGACTTAGCCTGTTATACTCACAAAAACATGGACACAACCATTATGTATCAGAGGCAGGAGGTGAACCCAAGTCTTGATGACTCCCAGGTCAGTTCTTCATTATTCACTATAGCATGGATACCTGCTTGGTTAGCTTGAGAGATAGACTATAGGAAATGAGGTAGGCTTGGGATTCATTCATTCTCATTTATAGGTTAAAAAATACATGAACCTTAGTGAGGACCAATGACTTGCACAAAAGCATATTAATTTTTTGGAGGTGGGGCAGGACTAAGATAATCATATTCAACAAAATTTTATATAATGCTTAAAGGTTTACAAAGTGGTTTATATTCATTACCTTTTTTAAGCCTAACACTGCAGGTTTCCTTATCTGTCAGTTTTCCAAATGAGGAGATTGTCATTCTAAAAGCTAAAAAAGTATCTTAATCAACCTTTGAACACAAGGCTTCTTGACTCCAGAGCTAAAACTTTTTTACCTGTATCACAAAATTGCCCTTAAGAATGTGGTCCATGAAAATTCAAGCTAGTAACACAAAGGAAGCAACAGGAGAGGATGGAGAATGTTAGTCCAGACCTCAGGGTGACCTTTAAAAGCCAGTTCATTGAATCTAGGAGAGAGAATCAGAAGACAACCACTTCCTAAGGAGGTGAGAAGATGAATGGAGTTAAGTTCCTCTTAAGTCTTCTTCTTCCTATATTCAGTGAACCATCATTTTGAAGGTTACCCTGAGGCTCTGCCCAACATTCTTCATCCTCCCAGGTTGTTTCCTTTGTGTTATCAAGTTCGGAGCTTTAACTGCTCCTGACTGCCAGCACAGGGCTGTGGATAGGATGCCCCACTTCCAACTCTGTGATTTTAGTCTCAGGTCTTTGATTCTATGATTTATGGAGAGCTTATTTTTAATTGTGGTTTTCCTACCTCCTGTGACTAGCCTTGTTATAAATCATTTGCGATGTCATTTTCACACACTGCAGGAGGAAATCCCATTGCCTGGGTAGTGTTCAGCCTTTGTGTTGGTAGAAAGGAAGGAATGGGGCTGAGGGAGGGACAATGCCTAGAGTCCCCTGGACAGAGACAGATCTCAAAATAGTCGTCCTTCCCCATTGCTGGCAGGACTCTGTATTATAGTCTTTTATTCACTGCTTGTTTCTGGACCACCAGGGGAGAGAGCTCTCTAGCCTATCTCAGTTCATTTCTTTTGAGTTCTTTGTTTCACTTGAGTATAAATGTAAGCCTGGCTGAACTTGAACCCCTTCCATCTGTTTGAAGTTAGGACTTAGAACTGTCTAGGAAAGGTCTTAGAGAAATCTAGGAGGATGACAACAATAACAACAATGATGATGAAGATAATTCTTTACATTTCCCAAAATGGTTTAGTTTTCTCGTCTCTTTTGAAGTAGTCTGGAATAAATTCCTTCTTCTCACTGATAGGAATAACTAGCATTTATAAATTACTTTGACAAATGTTACTTCATTTGATTGTCCATTGTTAAGATGGGGAAACTAAGAAAGACCGAGTTTATTTGACTTGCCCAGGGTCACAGAAGTCAGTTTTTTTCATCTGTATAGTGGGACTAATAATATCACCTATTTCACAGGATTATTTTGAGGTTCAAAGGAGATTATTTGCTTTTCAAGACTTAAAGTGCTACATGGATATGATGCATTATTTTTATTATTAATTGATATACAGTTATTAAATACTTACTATGTGCCAGGAGCTATATACCAATTGTTGAGGATACAAAGAAAGAGAAAAGCTAGTCTTTTCATGAAGAACTCACTATCTAACATCTGAGACAATATATAAGCAACTATATACAAACAAATTAAATATAGAATAAATAAGAAATAATAATTAAATGGAAGGCACTAGAATTAAGAGCAATTTTCCTATAGAAGGTAGGATTTAAACTTGGATTTCCAGGAAGCCAAAGAAACTATTGTAATTTGTTGAATTGGGGGATGAAGGGTTACATCATCAGACTTGTACTTACTAAAATTAATTTGATGGTTAAGTGGTGGATGGACTTGATGGAGGAAGACTAACCAGCAGGCTATTGCAGTAGTACAAGAGTAAAAAGCTGAGGGCCTGCTCTAGGGTCATGGTCATCAGAGGAGGGAAAGGGACATATTTGAAAGATTTTGCAAAATGGAAATCAGCAGGTCTTGGCAACAGATTGTATATGACAGGGATGACAGATAGTGGGAAGTCAAGGATGAATCCTAGGTGTTGAAGCTAATAGCCTGGGAGATGGTGTTGCCTTCTACAGTAATAGAGAAGGTAGGGAAATGGGAAGGGTATTGGGGAAAGATGATGAATGCCATTATGAATGTGTTGAGCTTAAGACATCTACCAGACTCCCAATTTGAGAAGTGAGTTTGTAGATCAGCAAAGAGTTTGAGGCAAGCTAGGTGGATTTGAGAATTATTAACATAATTAAATCCATGGGAACTGATATCCCTTAAAGAAGTAGTATAGAGGAAGAAAAGAAGAGGACCCAGGGCAGAACCTTGTGGGAACAATTCCAACTAATGGGCATGATCTGGATAAGAATACAGCAAAGGAGACAGAGAGAACCAGGAGATAGTGGTATTCTAGAGAGAAGAAAGAGTTGTCATTAGCATCAAAGACTGAAAAGAGGTCAAGAATAAAGATTAAGAAAAGACCATTAGATTTGGCAATGAAGAGATCATTAGAATCTTTAAAGAGAATAGTTTGGTGGAATTATTAGGACAGAAGCTGAAATAAAATGGGTTGAGAAGAGCGTGAAAGGAGAGAAAATGAAGGTATCACTTGTAGATTGAGCTGCAAATAAATACAAGTGGACTATGGACTGATTTCAGGGCTATGGAATGAATCATCTCTGATTCAGATGTTGCCATCAATAAAAAAAAACACAACAAAACAATCTAATGTGGATAAAGCCGAGGTTGGAACAAAACAACCCTTTTGAATGCCATGTATTTAATACATTATGTTGAATTACTATTTCCTCAAGGACTCTTATTCACCAATCCTCCCAATCACTCATCCAACCATCTTCCATCCATCTGTGAATTAAGAATTGTGCTAAACTCTGGATAGATAAGCAAGGACAAAATACCAATGCCTGCCTGTGGAGGACCACATGAAAATAACCAGGCATTGGTAGGGTATATTGTTATTGTTGTTCATCTTTTGTTCTCAAAGAGGATCAATGAAATCAGGAGGGCGATGCAAGATATATACCGAATAGATGAAGATTATCTGAGGAGGAAAGTTTGTAATAGCTAGGAAGTGGGGCTTGGGAAGACCTGTCAAAGCTGGGAAACTAGGAGATGGAAATGATAGAGCAAGGGATTCCTGGCATTGGGGATTATTACTGTTCATACATCTTCAATCATTCTTGATTCTTTGTGATTCTATTTGGGGTTTTCTTGGCAAAGAAAGTGGAAGAGTATGCCAATTTTTTTTTTCCTCCAGCTTGTTTTCCAGATAAGGAAACTGAGGCTAATAGGGTTAAGTGACTAGCCCATCATCAAACAATTAGTAAATGTTTGAGATCAGATTTAAACACAGAAATAGGATTCTTCCTTATTCCAAACCCAATGATTTTAAATGTCAGTATTCATTTTTTTTCAAAGTTCATCTAGGTCAGATTTATGCTTTAGTAAAATCAACTTGACTGCTTAGAGAAGGGTGAACTGGAGAATAAATAGACTTGAGTAAGGAATGTGAGTAATGCGATGTAATAGTTAAGGAAAGAGGGTGACTATATGAATGGAGAGAAGGGATAATATAAGGAAGACATTATTAACATAGTAACTGTGTGGCAAAAGATTGGATAGAGAGGGCGAATGAAAGTGAAAAATCAAGGACACTGAGATTTTGGAACTGGATGACTGGAGGATGGTAGTGGTCCCATCCAGTGACCAATAAGTGTGGAAGTAGGGAGGTTTAGAGAAAAAGAGAGTAGGGAGGTTTAGAGAAAAAGAGAATTAATCAGTTTTGGACATCATTCTGAGATGTCCAAGAGGCAGTCAGTTCAAGGTACATATATATATATATATATATATATATATATATATATATATATATATATATATATATATACCTATATATATATATACATATTATATGTATACATATAAATATATATATATATATATATATATATTGTTGTTTTGTTTTGTTTTGTTTTTCCATAGTAGACTAGTAGACTAGACTCTGACTCTTTGTGGTCCCATTTGAGATTTCATTGCCAATGATACAAGAGTAGCTTGTTATTTCCTTCTCTAGTTCATTTTCCGTATGAGGAAGCTTAAGTAAACTGAGTTAAGTGGCATTCCCAGGATCACAAAGCTATTAAATGTCTGAGGCCAGATATAATTCACTAATGACTTTCTGTTTCCAGGTCCAGTGATCTATCCACTGAGCAATCTAGCTTCCCTAAGTGACATGATTATACTTCCTCAGTCACTCACTCAAATGTTTATCAAGCTCCTACTGTGTTCAATATACAGTGTTAGTCTCTAGAAAGTAACATTACATTGTAAATTTACAAAGTGCTTACAGAATACTTTACATCTTATAAAATGACTTATAAATTACAAAGCTTTTTACATTTAAAGTATCCTTTTTAACTTATAAAGTGATTTCCTGTTTACAGAACACTTCAGCTTTATGGTTTATAAAACATTTTATGGTTTACAAAACACTTTATCACTAACAGAGAGTTTTAAAGTTTACCAAACACTTTAAAATTTACAACATGGTTTGTAGTCTGTAGAGATTTCCCATTCATTATATCATTTGATTCTTGCAATAGCCTTATAAATAAGGAAGACACCATGGCAAAGCTATTATTATTCCTCCTTTATAGAAGAACCTGAGATCTAGAGTTAAAGTGACTTACCAGTGCCACAGATTCCACTCCAACTCATGTCACAGTTGCCTTCTTGCTCTCTCCATCTTTGGATGCCTTGCCGATGTCATATGCATGCTGATTTTAAATGTCTGTATTCATCTCTTTTCAAGTTTGTTCTTTCCCCCAAAGTTTGAATTAACCTCAACATTAATTTGCTGATGGAGTGCTTACTGTAGGTCATATACTGTTAGCACCTGTGATATTGTAATACATTTCCAAGGAAATTATTGTAATGTGCTAAATGGGAGATTTAAAGGTTACTCATTCCCCTGCAGTCTATGAACTGTTTTATGAAAAAGTCGTAACTGAAATAATTGAAGTGTCAGGAGGAAAAAAAAGAAAGAAATCCAGTCAGTGATTCTCCTATCCCTTGGTCATCATCTACAGTATTATTTGGTGTGTTTTGGTGTGATGCTTGTCCAGTGGAAAAGACTTTGAGGGAAAAGAAGTTGAAGGTGGGAAAGATCACAGAGTCCCAGACTGTAAGGGCTGAAAGTGACCTTCAAACATGGATTAGAAGGTTTGTTCTTAGAGCATAGAATTTTGAATTTTACAGCTGTAAGGGATCCCAAACTTTCATTCAAAACAACCCTCATTTTATGGAGAAATCAGTCCTAGAATAAGGAAGTGACTTAACCAGGCTTCCAGATGATCAGTGAAGAGATGGTATCAGTACCAAATCTCTCACTTGTTTCTGTTAGTTCTGTTTCTTGACTTGCTTAGATATGAAGAAAATAAAGCTTGGACATTTCAGTGCTATGCAAAATAAAGAAATATGTCTGTGCTTTAGGAGAATCATTTTGGTTGTTGTGTGAAAGATAAATTGAAGAGAAAAAAAAATTGTAAACAGAGAGAAGGGACATCTTAAAAGGGGTACTGGGAAATCTAGACCTGAATAGAGGCCTTGGGTTCCAATTTCAATTCTGCAATTTATTACCTGTTTTACACTGGGCAAGCAAGTGACTTTTAGTTACTCCATAACATACATAAGATGGAATTTCATGGTCTTTGAGGTTCCTTCCAGTTCTAAATCCACAATCTTATCATTCAATTGCCTTTACAAAATTTTATTTTCTTCTCTGTAAAGTGAGGGAGGACCAGATGGTCCCAAAATCTATGATTCCATGATTCTAATAAATCTTCAGAACTTAGTTTCTTTATATGTAAAATGAGATTGAACTTCTGTTAGAAGTTTCTTCCAGCTCCAAATCTATAGTTTAATGATTCTTTGTATGGAGGAAGGTGGTCAGAATTTGGAAAGGATGAGATATAATTCTTCTACATTATAAAAGACTTTCAATGTTAGAAAATCCCTCAGAAGGCATGCAATTTAACCCAAATCTGACTCTCCATACAATGTCTCCATCATTTAGCCTCTACTAACAGATCTTTAGTCTTCAAGCACTCCTTCGTAAACCAGTCCATTACACTTTTGAATAGTTCTAATTGTGTTAAAATATGACTTCTTTGCTTTGCAAGTTTCCCCCACCTAATTATCACTGCCTCCTTTTTACTACTTCTTTCTGGGACAGGGCAGAAGAAGACCAATCTCATGGAACAATCCACTGGACACTTAAAGACATTGATCATGCCCCTCCTACTTCCATTCCCCTTCTCTAGGAAAAGCATCCTCAGTTACATTAGCCTATCTTTGTATAGTGAGAAAACTTTTCTACCTTGGGGTATGTGTGTGTGTGTGTGTGTGTGTGTGTGTGTGTGTGTGTGTGTGTTTTAAGAGCTCTGCAAGAGAAAGCCCTGTAATTCATAGGAATGAATAATACATTGAAGGAACATTAAATGATGCTGAAGCCAGGAATGATCTTTGGCAAAGAGCCCAGAATCTATAAACAGCTCTTCCAGGCTCTGCCTGCCCACAACAAGGTTTGGTGGGAAAAAGTCACTGGTCTGGTGTTCTGACTTCCCAGGTAAATCTGGTTTTATATCAAGTTGCAGTAGAAGGTTTCCCACACATATCTTAGAGGGCAGCAGGAAGACCTCCCTCCCCACCCTTACTTCCCCAATACACACAGACACACAAACAAAAACCTCTCTTGCCTAAGAACTATAATTTCATTACTAAAGGTTAATTCCCTAGGATTAACCACTGTTCTTTTTTGACATTTTTAATAATACTATATCCCTTAGGAGTGAGATTACATTCAGTATCTTCTAATAACTGATACGATTGTTCTTAGTTTCTTCTTCATCTGTAAGAGGGAACCAGGGCATTGTCTGGGCATCAGGTCTTGTGGAATTTCAAGGCTGTCAAGAATTTTTTTTGGACAAAAAGTGTGGGGGGGGAGCATAGACACATGCATTGAACATTTGAGGTGGATAAAGAACTTTAGAAAGTAGAACATAAGGTGCCAGAATTGGAAAATATTTTAAGAAATAGAATAGGGATAATAGAATGTGTCAGAACTACAAGGGATTTGAACAAATGAATGTTAAATGTGAGGTCTGAAGAATTCCTTGGGTGCAGCCTGAATCAGATTAAAATGTAACAGGAAAACATTTAACAAAACAAATAAAAATTAGATACAACATAGATAATACTAATTTGTAGTTTTCTAAGTCCTGATGGGGCCATAGAGATCCATTTTTATTTGAGTTTGACAGAAGTTCGATCCCTCTATTGTTTTATGCATATAGAACATTGTCCTTGAAGACCAAAGACAATGATTTCACTAATAAGCAGTGTGATCAAGTACCTCTAATTTGGATTTCAATACCCTTCGCTATAAAGTTGGACCAAAACATTTGCACTGCTACCCATGTAAGTGCTGCTGTGAGGAAAAGCAAACAAAAAACAGGGAAACAAAGTTCTGAAGAAGACTGAGATATTTCTACTGTAGATAGGAAAACTAAGAAAGCAATGTACCCAAGGTGATAGATCTAGTCTCCTGAATCCCATACTAATATTCTTGTGTCTGTACAATAGATACTTAGAATGGAACTTCGGAGAACCCTCCATAAAATATTCTTCATTCTTTAATAGTTTCTTTCTCCAGATATTTGATGGAGGGGGTAGCTGGGACATGATACCCTTCTCATTCTTCTACTGATTCTAATCTTTACTTGGCCTCTGTGAGCTTAGATATTACCATATAGCCTGGCCATATGTCAGACTCAGAAAGGGGTTGGGTCTGAGCAAAATGGGCTAGGGGATAGTTCTTTTGTGGACTGGCAGATTCTGAGTCACCAGTGCTCCTCCCCCTACCCCCTATTCATCCCTTCCCCATCTTCCCGTACTGTTCTTTTTTTTATTGTATAAAAATTTTATTTGTTTTTTTCCAACTACATACAATGGTAGTTTCTACCAATCATTTTTTTACAAGGTTTTGAGTTTTACAATTTTTCTCCATCCTTCCCTCCCTTTCCCTTCTCTCCAACAGAAAACAATCTACTTTAGGCTTTACCTTTATATCGATGCTAAACATGGATCTAAATCAAATATATTGTGAGAAAAGAATCAGATCCAAAAGGAAGAAAGAAAACATTAGGGTTAACAAAATTACATATAAATGAGACAACTTCAAAAAAATTGAAGATAATAAGCTTGGGCTTCATTTAAACTACACAGTTCCTTCTCTGGATATGGATGGTATTTTCCATCACAGGTACATTAAAATTGTCCCTGATTATTGCATTGCTGGAATGAACAGGTCTTTGATGGTTGACCATCACCCCATGTTATTGTTAGTATGTATAATGTTCTTCTAGTTCAACTCACTTCACTCAGAATCAATTCATGCGAGTCTTGACAGACTTTTTGAAAATCCATGATTTCTTATAGAACAATATAGTGTTCTATCACATACATATATGACAGTTTGTTCAGCCATTCCCCAATTGATGGACATCCCCTCAATTTCCAATTCCTTGCCTCTTCTAAAAGAGCTGCTATGAATATTTTTGCATATGTGAGATTTTTACCATTTTTCATGATCTCTTCAGGATATAGACCCAAAAGCTAGATCAAAGGCTATACACAGTTTTATTGTTCTTTAGGTATAATACCAAATTGCTCTCCAAAAAGGCTAAGATCACTTAACAACTCTACCAAAAATGCATTAATGTTCCATATTTCCCACATCTCCTCCCACATTGATCATTATCCTTTTTTAGTTATATTGGGCAATCTGAGAGGTGTGAGGTGGTACCTCAGAGATGCTTTATTTTTCATTAATGATTTAGAACAATTTTTCATATGACCATAGATAGCTTTGAATTTTTTTCTGAGAATTGCTTTTGCATATCCTTTGACTGTTTATCAATTGGAATGACTGTTTTTTTTAAATTTGACTCAGTTCTCTATATATTTTAGATATGAATCCTTTTTTCAGAAACAATAATAGTAAAAATTGTTTCCCAATTTACTATGTTCCTTTTGATTTTGTTTACAGTGGTTTTGTTTGTGCGAAACCTTTTAATTTAATAAAATCAAAATTATTCAGTTTGCTTTTTATAATGTTCTCTGTTTCTTCTTTGGTAATAAACTGCTCCCTTTTCCATTGATCTGAAAGGTAAACTATTTCTTTTTCTCCCAATTGGCTTATAATATTATCTTTTATGTCTAAATCCTGCACCCATTTTGATCTTATCTCAGTATAGGGTGTGAGATGTTGGTTGATTCCTAGTTTCTGCCATACTATCTTCAAATTTATCTAGCAGCTTATATCAGAGTGAGTTTTTATTCCAGAAACTGGAATCTTTGACTTTTTCAAACAATAGATTACTATAGTCATTTCCTACTGTCCCTTTTGCACCTAATTTATTCCACTGATCCACCCATTCTATTTCTTAGCCAATACCAGACAGTTTTGATGACTGAGGCTTCATAATATCATTTTTGATATGGAATGACTAGGCCACCTTCCTTTGAATTTTTTTCATTAATTTCCTTAATATTCTTGATCTTTTTTCTTCCTTATAAATTGTTACTATTTTTTTCTAACTCACTAAAGTAATTTTTGGAATTTTGATTGTCATGACACTAAATAAGTAATTTAATTTAGGTAGAATTGTCATTTTTATTATATTAGCTCAGCCTACCTATGAGCAATTAATATTTATCTAGTTATTTAAATCTGATTTTATTCATGTGAAAAATGTTTTACAGTTGTTTTCATAAAGTTTTTTAAGTCTGCCTTGGCAAGTAGACTTCCAAATATTTTATGTTGTCTGAAGTTATTCTAAATGGGATTTCTCTTTCTATTTCTTGCAAGTGTATGTTGTTAGTAATACATAGAAATGCTGAGGATTTATGTGGGTTTATTTTATCTCTTGTGACTGATAAAATTATTTATTTTTTCTAGTATTTTTAGATGATTTTCTAGGTTTCTCTATACATCATATCATCTGCAAAGAGTGAAACTTTTGTTACTTCATTAACAATTCTAATTACTTCAATATATTTTTCTTCTCATTGCTAAAGATAACATTTCTAATACAATATTGAATGATAGTGAGATAACAGGCATCCTTGTTTCACCCCTGATCTTATTGGGAATGCTTCTAGTTTATCTCCATTCCTTATGCTGCTTGCTGATGGTTTCAGAGAAATACTGCTTTTCATTTTAAGGAACAATCCATTTATTCCTATACTCTCTTGTGCTTGTTTTTTAGTAGGAATGGGTGCTGTATTTTTTCAAAAGCTTTTTCAATAACTATTGAGTTAATCATATGATTTATATTTGGTTTGTTATTTATGTAGTCATTTATGCTGACAGTTTTCCTAATATTGAGCCAATCCTGCATTCCTGGTCAAAAACCTGCTTGATCATGGTGTATTATCCTAATAATAACTTGCTGTAATCACTTTGCTAATATTTTATTTAAGATTTTTACATCCATATTCATTAGAGAAATTAGTCTATAATTTTCTTTCTCTGTTTTGATTCTTCCTGGCTTAGGCATCAGCACCATAATGGTGTCATAGAAGGAATTAGAGTTCCTTTGTCACCTATTTTTTCAAATAGTTTATGTAGAATTGGAATCAATTCTTCCTTGAATGCTTGATAGAATTCACATGTGAATTAATCTGATCCTGGAAATTTTTTCTTAGGGAGTTCATTGATAGCTTACTGAATTTATTTTTCTGAGATAGGGTTATTTAAGAATTTAATTTCCTCTTCTTTTAACTTGGATAATTTATATTTTTTCGTAAATATTCATCCATTTCAGTTAGATTATCAAATTTTTTGGCATACAGCTTGACAAAATAGATCTGAATTATTATTTTAATTTCCTTTTTATTGGAGGTGAATTCACCTCTTTCACACAAACTTTTCTGGGAAAAAAAGAATGATATTTCATGGAACTGAGGGTCACTTTGTATTTTAATCTTTTGTGGGTCTCTCTCAGTAGAGGATTCATCATTTTGAGACCAGTTTGCTGTTTGAACTTCTTTGCCCTTGAGTGAGCTGATCTTTAGACAGTAGACACATCCCAGAATTGTAGACTCCAAATCTTTTCCACTGCATTCTATTCTACAAGTATTTACAGGTACCTTTTACTTTGCCAAAAGTACAAACACAAAATAATTGGGTTCCTCAAGGAACTTACATTCTATTTGATGAGGAATATGATACCTACAGATAAAATTATCTGATGATTAATGCTAAGAAGCATTTATTGAGACACTTACTAAGTCTAACAAATATTGTCTCATTTAATCCCTCCAGCAATCCTTGGGGGTTGGGATAGGTGCTATTAATACCCCCATTGGGTAAATAACTTGCTCATGGTCACATAGATACTAAATATCCAAGCCTGAATTTAAAATGAAGTCTTCCTGATTCCAGGCTCAGAACTCTATTCACTGAGTTACTTGCCTTCCTCTAAGAGAGAGGAAAGGTAGATTGGAAAGAAACAGAATCTGGAGGGCCTTGAATAGCTGACTAACAGCATACTTTATTTTGTCCTAAAGTAAAAATGGAGGAAGTAAAGATTTTTGAATAGAAAAATGGCATGTTCAGACCTGTGCCTTAGAATTGATAATTTTGGTAGTTATATGAATGATAAATTGGAGAGGAAGGAAGCTGTAAACATACATGTCAGTATGAAGAAAATGCTATAGTCTAGGCATGAGATGATGAGAGTCTATTCTGGAATCATTCATTTATTCACTCATTCATTCTATCAAATTTAAATTGCAAGTTTTTTTTTTGTAAATCCCAAACTGTCTCCTGATATCAAAGTCCAACTTTTGAACACTGATATTCTCCTGACTGGCATATACTTGTGAATCATGACACACCATGGCTTTCAGGAGAATAAAAATGGCAAATGACCCAAAAGCAAATGGAAAGATGCACAGTTGGCATATGCAGACTCAGTATATGATCAATAATGACATGTTCAAGAAATGATTTAAAAGACATGATTTTGGATATATTTGCCTGTTTAAGTTGGTAAGCTGATGGTGTAAGCAGAATGGGGGATGACACATCGGGATATGAGTGTTGTGTTCTTGTGCTCTGTTAAAAGATCTAGAAAGGGTTCTCCAGGGCATTGAATTGGTCTTCCTTGGAGGATTTATAGTAGGACACAGATGATAACTATTCAGGCAAGGGAGGCATAAAGTAAAGAAATATTATTTGTCCTGATGGAGGAATTACTGAAACCTATGTAATGATGGACTCATGAAAATTGTTAAGTAAATGAAGGCCAACAATTGATGTGTAGACTTCTGAGTCTATATCTATTAGATAGTCACATGATATTCACTAACTATTTCTTCATCTCTTTCAATAGATTCTCAATCTTTTCCTCTTTTCCAGATATTCACTATGTATTGTTCTCCTTCTTTAGAACATAAACTTCTTAAGGGCAGGGATTATCATACTTGTTTGCATTTATATCCGGAGTATGTATCTTTCTCTTTTTTGTTCTCTCTCTATATGTATCTCTGCTTGTCTTTGTATTTGTCTGTATTTTGCTCTTTCTATATCTCTGCTTTTCCTCTCCTTGAAGAAGAGATTTCTTCCAGGGCAGATTTTCTTTATTTACAATCCTTCATCCACTCCCATGGCCTCAGCCTACACAGATGACTTCACAGAGCTTCAATCTGATATTTTCAGATTCCTGTTGGTATCTAAAATTATATATTCTTGTTTCTGACTGGTCTATTTCTGTCATATATAATGATGTTGCTATCCTTTCAAGGCAATCATTTTAGACTTCTTCCTTTTCCTCCCATCTAATCAGTTTCCAAATCCAACCATTTTTTTATCTCTTCTTGCCTATTGATATCTCTGTGCTTTTATTACCAAATGTCTATGACTTGAATCAATGTCTTTTTCTAGCTCCACCTATAAATTTCCCTGTAACTTTAAGAACCAACTCAAATCCACCTCTATTAAAGAAGGGATTTGAAATTCAACACCACACCACAGTTTATTCTAATCTCTTTCTCCTTTAATCTTGTCCCCACTTTCTTTTGCTTCTGATTTACCCACCCAATCTTTCCTCCTTTCCCAACTCCAACTCTTCTCTTATTACTTCCTCCTCCTACTTTACCAGAGGGTATGAGGGAATTCTATGCCCAATTGAGTGTGCGTGTTATTCCTTTTTGAGTCATTTTCTATGATTGCAAAATTCATGTTCTCCCCTCCTCACTTGCCCTTTTTCAGGCCTTTTATGTCAGATAATTTATCCCATTCTACCTCAATTTTTTTCCTTCTCTCAATGAACTCTTCTTTTTCCTTCCTTAATTTTATTTTTGTTTTTGATTAATCATATCATCACATTCAACTAACATCTCTACTTTTTATGTACACTCCTTCTAATTTCCTTAATAATGAGAAAGTTTTTAGGAGCTATAAAAATCATTTACCCTTTTAAGAATATAAACAATTTAACTTGATCAAATCCATAATGATTTTTCTTTTCTGTTTATCTTTTTAATGTTTCTTTTGTACCTTGTATTTGGAAGTCAATTTTTTTTAATCTAGCTCTCTCTTTTCCATCAGAAATGATTGAAATTCTTCTCTTTTGGGGGTATCTAGGTGGCACAATGGATAGAGCACTGGCCCTGGAATCAGAAGGACTGGAGTTCAAATCTGGTCTCAGACACTTAATAATTGCCTAGCTGTATAACACTGGGAAAGTCACTTAAACCCTATTGCCTTAAATGAATAAAAGCAATTAAAAAAGTTCTACTTCATTAAATATCAACCCCCCCCCCAAAGGATTATGCTCAGTGTTGCTGATTTATTCGTGGTTATAATAGTAGATCTTTGCTCTCCAAATATGATATTCCAAATCCTCTGATCTTTTAATGCAGAAAGTGCTAAATATTGTGGCTACACAATATTTTAATTATTTCTTTTTGGCTGCTTGAAATATTTTTCCCCTTGATATGGAGGATTTGGAATTTGACTAAAATATTCCTGAGAATTTCCATTTTGGAATCTCTTTCAGTAGGTGATTGGTGGATTCTTTAAATTTCTATTTTAACATTTATTTCTAGAATATCAGGGCAGCTTTCCTTGATAATTTCTTGAAATGTGCTGTGTAGAGGCAGCTAGGTGTTACAGTGGATAGAATCAGGAGGACCTGAGTTCAAAACTGACCTCAGACACTTAATAATCACCTGTGTGACCTTGGGCAAGTCACTTAATCCCATTGCCATGCACAAAACCCCTTAAAAACCAAACAGAACAAAAAAGAAATATGATGTGTAGATTCGTTTTTGATTGTGGCTTTCAGGTAACCCCATAATTCTTAAAAATCATCTCTTCTATAATTATTTTCCAAGTCAGTAGCTTTTCCAATGAGACATTTCATATTTTTCTATTGTTTTTATTTTGGCTGTTTTTGATGCTATATGAAGTCATTAATTTTCACTTTCTCAATTCTAACTTTTTCTAAAGTTTCTTTATAAAAACCTGTAAAGATAGTTTTTCAACAATCATTTTTTGGTAAGATTTTAAGTTCCATATTTTTTCTCCCTTTCCCCTCCCCTAGATAAGAAGTAAACTAATAGGTTTTGCATGTATAACTATGTTAAACATATTTCCATATTAATCATGTTGTGAAAGAAGAATTGGGGGGGAAGGAGAAAATGAGAAAAAAAACATAAAATACAAAAGAAACTTTAAACATTTAAAATGGTATGCTTTGGTCAGCATTTAGACTCCATAGTTCCTTCTCTGGATGTGGATGGTATTTTCCATCACAAATCCTTTAGCATTGATTATTGAATCACTGAGAAGAGCAAATCTATCATGGTTGATCACCAACAACATTGCTGTTAGTGTGTATAATGGTCTTCTGGTTCTGCTGACTTTACTCAGCATTAGTTCATTCAAGTCTTTCCAGGCTTTTCTGAAGTACTTACTATCCCTCATGACTTACAGAACAATAGTACTCCATCACATTTATATACCACAATTTTCTCTTCCCTTCATTTCCAATTCTTTTCTACTATAACTACTATAAATATATTTGTACATGTGGAGTTTGGTTTTTTTTGTTTGTTTTACCTTTTCATATGATATCTTTGTGACAAAGACCTTGTAGTGGTATTCCTGGATCAAAGAGTAGGCACCATTTGGTTGACCTTTGGACACAGTTCCAAATTGTTTGCCAGAAAGGTTGGATCAGTTCCCAACTCCACCAATAGTGCATTAGCATCCCAGTTTTCCCACATCCCTTCCGTTTTCCTTTTTTCTCATTTTGTCCAATATGATAGTTGTGAGGTGGTACCTCATAGTTGTTTTAGTTTCATTTCTCTAATCAATAATGATTTAAAGCATTTTTATTTGACTTTGGATAGCTTTAATGTCTTCATCTGAGCACTGCCTTTTCATTTCCTTTGAACATTTATCAATTGAGGAAATGACTTGTATTCTTATAAATTTGACTCAGTTCTCTCTATATATTTTAGAAATTAGTCATTAGTCAGAAACACTAGCTATAAAAATTGATTCCCAACTTGCTTTATTCTATGTTGCATTGGTTTTATTTGAGAAAAATATTTTTATTTTAATGTAATTCAAATTATCCATTTTGCACTTTATAATGTTTTTTTGTCTCTTGTTTGATTAAAAACTCCTCCCTTTTCTATAGTTCTGACAGGAAAATAACTCCTTATTCTCCTAATTGGCTTATGTTATCACCTTATATGTCTAAATTGTGCACCCATTTCGACATCATCTTGGCATAGGATGTGAGATGTTGGTCTATGTCTAGCTTCTGCCATACTATTTTCCTATTTTCCAGTTTTTCCAGCAGTTTTTGTTAAAGGTTTCTTATCCAAGAAGCCAGAATCTTTGGGTTTATCCAACAATAGTTTACTATAGTCATTTACTACAGCTTCTTTTGTATGTTATCTCTTCCATTGTTCTACCACTCTGCTTCTTAGACATCACCATATATTTTTGATGATTGCTGCTTTATTATATAGTTTTAGATACAGTACAATTAAATCACTTTCCAAATGTAGTTTTTCATTATTCCCTTGATATTATTGACTTTTTTGTTCCTACATATGAATTTTGCTTCTAATTTTTTCTAACTCTACATAATTTTTGGTAGTTTGATTGATATAGCACTGAAAAAGAAATTGAATATAAATAGAATTGCCATTTTTTGAAATTAGCATGGTCTACCCATGAGCAACTGAGTTTTGTCTAATTATTTAGATCTGATTTTATTTGTGTTTAAAATGTTTTGTTATTGTTTTCATATAGTTTCTGAATTTGTCTTGGCAGGTAGCCTCCTACGTATTTTATGGAATTTCTCTTTCTGTCTCTTTCTATAGTACTTTGTTGGCAATATATAGGAATGCTGATGGTTTATGTGAGTTTATTTTATATCCTGCAACTCTACTAAAGTTACTTATTGTTTCAAATAGTTTTTTAATTGATTTTCTAGGATTTTCTAAGTATACCATCATATCATCAGCAAAAAAAGTGAGTTTTATTTCTTTTCTTTTTTATTTTATTTCTTCATTACCTATTCTAATCCCTTCAATTTATTTTTCTCCTTATTGCTAAAGCTAATATAATATTGAATGGTAGTGGTGATAATGGGCATCCTTCTTGAAACCCTGATATTTTTGAGATTGTTTCTAACTTTTCCCCATTACATATATTTACTGATGGTTTTACATAGATACTGCTTATCATTTTAAAGAAAACTCCATTCATTTCTATGTTCTCTAATAATAGGAATGAGTGCTATATTTTTTTCAAAAGCTTTTTCAGCATCTATTGAAATAATCATATGATTTCTGTTAGATCTGTTACTGATATGGTCAATTATGCTGTTACCTTTCCAAATATTGAACTAATCCTATATTCCTGGGGTATATCCTACCTGATCACCACCATCATCATCATCATCATCATTAGCAGCAGCAGCAGCAGCAGCAGCAACAGTAGCAGCAGCAGCAATAGCAGCATAATGATGATGATGATGATGATGATATTGATGATGATGATGATGATGATGATATTTGTCCTTTATTCTTGAAAAAGACCATACTATTGGGGAGGTGGTATCAAGGCAAGTAAATGTATTGGATTTGAGTGAGATAATGCTATGCTAAGACACCAGCCTCATTTTCTCCTCCAAACCCATCTGGATTCAGTAGCCAGATATGAATCAGAAAAATTGGAGATTAACCTAGATGTGAGGCAGCCAGGTTTAAGTGACTTGACCAAAATCACACACCTAGTCAGTGGAAAGTATATAAAATCACATTTGAACTGGGTCTTTCTGACTCCAAGGCTAGTGGTCTATCTACTGTGCCACCAAGCTGCCCATAGTTTTTCATTCTAGTGATAAATTGCCACAATCACTTTGGTAATATTTATTTTCAAATTCTGCATCAATATTCATTAGATAAATTTTTCCATAATTTTCATTGCCTGTTTTGACTCTTCATAGTTTACTTACCAGTGCTGTATTGGTGTCATAGAAGGAATTTGGTAGTACTCCAGTTATTTTTTCAAATAGTATATATAGAATTAGAATTAATTTTTCTTTAAATTTTTGGTAAAATTCACTTATAAATCCATTTGGCTTTGGGGATTTTTTTCTTAGGAATTTCATTGATGGCCTTTTCAATTTATTTTTATTTCTGAAATGGATTTATTTAAGTGTTTAATATCATCTGTCAATCTGGGCAATTTATATTTTCGAATATATTCATCCATTTCATTTTGATTGTCAGATTTATTGGATATAGTTGGGCAAATTATCT
The DNA here is from genome assembly GCF_037893015.1 of Macrotis lagotis. Lineage (NCBI taxonomy): Eukaryota > Metazoa > Chordata > Mammalia > Peramelemorphia > Peramelidae > Macrotis > Macrotis lagotis. The sequence goes on along the minus strand of NC_133666.1, from coordinate 615,439,904 downwards.
CCAAATTATTATATGAATCTCTTTTTCATTGGTGGTGAATTCATCCTTTTCATTTTTTATAATGGTAATTCAGTTTTCTTTCATTTTTAAAAATCAAATTATCCAAAAGACTTAACTATTTTATTGTTTTTTCATAAAGCTATCAATTAATTTTATTTATTGGTTCAATAATTTTCTTACTTCCAATTTTATTAATCTCTTTTTTAAAGTTCTGAATTTCTAATTTGATATTTAGTTTGAAATTTGTCGTTTGATATTTTCTAGTGCTTTTTTACTGCTTGTTCAATTCTTTGATCTCCTTTTCCCTCTATTTTATGTATGAAATCATTTAGAGACATAAATTTTCCCTAGTACTTTCTTTGATTGTATTAAATGTTTTGACATATCTTATTATTTTCTTATTTTGTATGGAATTATTATTTCTATGATTTGTTGTTTGATCCATTCATTCTTTAAAATTAGGTAGTCTACCTTTCCATAGCCCTTTATTACACGTCATTTTTATTGAATAATAATCTGGAAATGATGCATTTGATTTTTCTGCTTCTTTGGATTTGATTATGAGATTTTTAATACTCAATTTTTTTTGTGTAAGTGCCATCTACCATTGAGAAAAAGGTATATCCCTTTCTATCACTATTCAGTTTTTGCAGAGGTCTATCATCTATATTTTTCTAAAAATTTTTTAACCTCCTTAATGTCCTTCTTATTTATTTTGTGGTTGGATTTATCTAATTCTGAGACAAGGAGGTTGTGGTGCCTCATGAGTATAGTTTTGTTGTCTTTGTTTTCTTATAACTCATTTAGCTTCTCTAATAGAGTTAGCTTCTTGAATGACTTCAAAAATATATTTTACTCCAACCTTTTACCTTTATGTCTCTCTCTGTTTCAAATGAGTTTCTTTTAAGTAGCATATTGTAGGATTCTAGTTTTTAATCCACTCTGCTATTTGCTTACTTTTTAAGGAAGACTTTGTATGCTATATCACCTGGTGCATATATGTTTACCATTGATATTACTTCACTGTCTATGATATCTTTTAGGAAGATCTAGTTCCCTTCCTTATCCCTTTTAATGAGATCTAATTTTGCTTTTGCTTTGTCTGAGATGAGGATTGCTATACCTGCTTTTTTCACTTCAGGTGAAGCATAATATATTCCACTCCAGTCTTTTACCTTTACTTTGTGTTTATCTCTCTGCTTCAAATGTGTTTCATATAAAAACATATTGTAGGATTCTGATTTTTAATCCACTCTGCTATCCACTTCCATTGTATGGGAGATTTCATCTCATTTAAATTCACATTTATAATTAGTGACTATTGCCCTCTATCTTATCACCCCTCTATTGTATTCTTCTTTCTCCTTTTACCCTCTCTCTTCTCAGCTTCTGAACACTGTTTCCCCTCTATCTGATCTGCTCACTTTCCTTTCACCTTCCTCCTATATTCCCCCTTTTCTTTTCTTTTCTCCCTTCTATCATTCCCTCCTTTCCTTCTTTCTATCATTTCCCCTCCTAAACATAGGGTAAGATAATTTTCTGTTTTCTAAAAGTTTCTGAGTCTGACTTGGCAGGTAGACTCCCAAGTATTTTATATTGTCTGAAGTTACTTTGAATGGAATTTCTCTTTCTAGCTCTTTCTGCTCTATCTTGCTAGTCAAGTATAGAAATGTTGAGGATTTATGAGGGTTAATTTATATCCTGTGACTTTGCTAAAGTTGTTAATTATTTCTGGTAGTTTTTTAGATGATTTTTTGAGATTCTCTAGGTATACTATCATGCCATCTACAATGAGTTAGAGTTTTGTCTCTTCCTTCCTAATTCTAATTGCTTCAATTTCTTTTTATTCTCATATTGCTGAAGTTAATATTTCTAATGCAATATTGAATAGTAGTGGTGATAATGGGCATCCTTGTTTCACCCCTGATCTTACTGGGAATATCTCTGGCCTCTCCCCATTGAATATAATGCTTGTTGATAGTTTCAGATAGATAGTGCTTATTATTCTGAGGAACAATCCATTTATTCCTACACTCTCTAGTGTTTTTAGTAGGAATGGGTGCTGTATTTTGTCAAAAACTTTTTCAACATCTATTGATAATAATAATATGATTTCTGATAGGTTTGGTATTGAAACAATTAATTATACTAACAGTTTTCCTAATATTGAACCAGTCCTGCATTCCTGGAATAAATCCTAATTGATCAAAATGTGTTATTCTAGTAATAACTTGTAATCATTTTGCTAAGATTTTATTTATGATTTTTGCATCTATATTCATCAGGGAGATAAGTCTATAATTTTATAATTTTCTTTCTCTGTTTTAACTATTCCCGGTTTAGGTTTCAACACTATATTGGTGTCATAGAAAGAGTTAGGCAGACTTCCATCTTCACCTATTTTTCCAAAGAGTTTATATAGAATTGGAACTAATAGTTCCTTAAATATTTGATAGAATTCACTTGTGAATCCATCTGGCCCTGGAGATTTTTTTCTCATGTAGCTCAATAATGGCATAATGGCTTGTCGAATGTCTTTTTTTTTTTTGAGATAGGGTTATTGGTATTTAATTTCCTCTTCATTTAACCTGGGCAACTTCTATTTTTGTAAATATTTGTCCATTTCATTTATGTTATCAAATTTATTGGCATAGAGTTAGGCAATATAATTCTGAATCATTACTTTAATTTCCTTCTCATTGGTGATGAGTTCACCTTTTTCATTCATGATAGTAGCAATTTGGTTTTCTTTCTTTTTTAATCAAATTAACCACAGTTTATCAATTTTATTTTTTTTTCATAAAACCAACTCTTGGTTTTATTTTTTAGTTCAAAAGTTTTCTTGCATTCAATCGTATTAATTTCTCCATTAATTTTTAGAATTTCTAATTTGATATTTAATTGGGGGTTTTTAATTTGTACTTTCTCTAATTTTTTTAGTTGCAGGTTTAATACACTGATTTCCTCTTTCTCTAATTTATTCATGCCAGCATTTAAAGATGTAATATATTCCCTGACAATTGACTTGACTGTATCCCATAAATTTTGGCATATTTTATCATTATTGTCACTATCTAGGATGAAATAATTAATTCTTTATATAATTTGTTGTTTGATCCACTCATTTATTAAAATGAGGTTATTTAGTTTCCAGTTAGTTTTGGGTCTATATCTCCCTGGCCCAATATTACATGTGATTTTTATTGCATTATGATCTGAGAAAGATGTATTCACTATTTCTGCTTTTCTGCAATCGATTATTAGGTTTTTAATGTTGTAGTACATGGTTAAATTTTGTGTAAGTGCCATATACTGCAGAAAAAAAGTATATTCCTTTCCATCCCCATTCAATTTCCTCCTTCTGTGTAATATATCTAGGTTTTCTAACAAGCCATTTACCTCCTTAACTTCCTTCTTGTTTATTTTATCGTCAGATTTATCTAAATGTGAGAATGGGAGGTTGAGGTCTCCCACCACTAGAGTTTTGCTGTCTGTGTCTTCCTGTAAGCCCTTCAACTTCTCCTCTAATAATTTGGATGCTATACCATTTTGTGCACACATATTTAGTATTTAAATTACTTAATTGTCTATGGTACATTTTAGGAGGATATAGTTTCCTTCCTTATTTATCTCTTTTAATGACATCTATTTTTGCAGCTGCTTTGTCTGAGATAAGCATTACTACCCTTGTTTTTTCACTTCAGCTGAAGAAAAATATATTTTACTCCAACCTTTTACCTTTACTTTATATATCTCTCTCTGTTTCAAATGAGTTTCTTTTAAGTAGCATATTGTAGGATTCTAGTTTTTAATCCACTCTGCTATTTGCTTACTTTTTAAGGAAGAGTTCATCCCATTCACATTCAAAGTTATAATTACTAATTCTTTATTATCCTCCATGCTATCTTCCCTCTGCATTTTCCCCTTTTTTCTCTTTATCTATATTCTCCAGTATTTTGTTTCTGAATACCACCACCTTCAGGATGTTGTCCCCCCCCCCATATCCACCTCTCCTCCCCTTTCTTTTGGCTTTCCCTTTGCCCCTTTTTCTTTTCCTCCCACTCTCCTTTTCCCCTTTTAATACTTGAAAGGTAAGATAAGTTTCTTAACTTAATTGAGTGTATGTATGTATGTATGTTAACTTTAAATCAACTATGATGAAAGTAAGATTCAGTGATTTTCCTCTTCCCTTCTTCTCCTCTTTTGCAATAGGTCCTTTGTACCTCTTAATGTAATGAGATTTACCCCATGCAATCTCCTCCATCCTCCCATCTCTTTACTGTCCCCCCTTTTAAGGAGGCATTCTTTTTAAATCATACTGATGTAGAGAAAATTCATGACTGTCCATAACTTCTGGCTAATTATATTCTCTCTAATAGAGTTAAAATTCTCAAGAGTTATTAGTCTTTCTCCTAGGTAAGGATATTGTCAGTTTCATCTTATTGGATAGCACTTTTTTCTTTTCCCTCTTTTTTTTTTTACTTTTTCATGTGTCTCTTAAGTCTCCTGTTTGAAGTCCAAATTTTCCATTTAGCTCTGGTCTGTTCATTCAGGAAATGTTGGGAGTCTCCTATTTCATTAAATGCCATGTTTTCACCTGGAAGAGAAGGCTCAATTTTGCTGGATAGTGAATTGTTGTCTGCATTCCAAGCTCGCTTGCTCTTTGGAATATTGCATCCCCAACCCTCCAATGCCTTAATGTTGATGCAGCCAGGTTTTGTGTAATCCTTATTGTGACTCTTTGTTATCTAATTTGTTTCTTTCCTGGCTGCTTACAGGATTTTCTCTTTTATCTGCTAGTTATGGAATTTGGCCATAATATTTCTTGATGTTTTCCTTTTGGGGTCCCTTTCCAGAGAGGAGCAATATATTCTTTTAATAAGTATGTTGCCCTCTGGTTCCATGATGTCAAGGCAATTTTACATCACTAAATTCTGTAATATTAGGTCCAGGCTTTTTTTTTTTTCTCTTCAATATTTTTCATGGAAATTAATGATTTTTAAGTTGTCTCTTCTAGTTCTATTCTCAAGGTCAATGGTTTTGCTGATGAGGTATTTTATATTTTGTGGTATTTTTTGATTTTTTGATTTTATTTAACAGATTTTTGTTGTCTCATGAAGTCATTAGTTTACACACACTCCATTCCTTTTTTTAGAGAAGAATTTTCTTCATTTACCTTTTGTAACTCTTTTTCCAATTGATCAGTTCTATTTTTTAAAGAGTTTTCCTTTTGACCAATTGAGGTTTTAAGAAAATTATTTTCTCTTTGCATTTGTGCAATTGTATTTTACAAGGATTTGTTTTCTTGTTGCATGGTGTTAATTTTCTCTCACAAATTTTCCAATTGATTTTTAAGCTTCTTCCTGATTTCTTCAAGGAAGTCTTTCTGTGCTAGCAACCAAATCATATTCTCCTGAGAGATTTTAGATCTCTCTGAATTAGTGTCTTTACCATCTAGGAAGTTTTCTAAGGACCGCCCCCCATTTCATTGTCCTTTCTTCATTTTCTTAAGATGCTGTGTTGGGGTTGAGGCTTGTTCCCAGAGGTTTGGTATTGAGATTGAGATCCCTATTGGTATTGAGATTTACTCACTGTTTTTTAGTAACTCCAAGTGGGCCTGGCCAGGAGGAGCTGATAGAGACTTTACTCACTGGGTTTAGCAGCTCTAAGTGGGCCATCCAGTGGGGGGGGGGGTTATTGCTTTCTCTGGAGTGTCTTGGCCTTGATTTGAGGCCCTCTCCCTAGCCCTGGAAGGGGTGGGTGGTACTGCTGGAAACTTTTTTCACTGAACAATGTGGGCTCTGCCCTGGGGACAGGGTAATTTATCTCCCTTTCAGCTGAAGGATCTCTGCTGTTCACGCCTGAGTCTGGGGGTGGGGTGGGGGGGGGCTGTTACTGTGTTTGTTCTGGGAAGAGGGTTCAGCTGAAATTAATGTATGGATTCAGAGGTCCTGCAGACCAGAGGAGCCCAACAGATCAATGTCTGCAACTCTTTGCACTGGGAACTTGCCCTCCAGCCCTGTCAGAAGGCCCCAGACTATCAGTCCCACAGCCAAAACCTTCACACCCCAGTTGGCTCCTGGACCGGGCTCCCACAGTCAATGAATCTGCAGCCATGGTTAGTACAGAGTCTCTCTTCCCTCTTTCCCCAGCTCATCCAAAATCCCCAAAAGCAAACCTTGAGGTAGATCTTCTTCTCCTAGTGTTTTTTCTGGGTTCTGTCAATCAAATTCAATTTCTTCCTTCCTTCCTTCCTTCCTTCCTTCCTTCCTTCCTTTCTTTCTCTTTTTTTTCTCTCTCTCTTTCTCTCTCTCTTTCTTTCTCTCTTTCTCTCTCTCTCTTTCTTTCTTTCTCTCACTTTTTTCTCTCTCACTTTCTTTCTCACTTCCTTTCTCACTTTCTCTTTCTCCTATCTGTCTCTCTTTCTTCTTTGTTTCTTTCTCTCTTTCTTCTTTCTCCTCTTTTTTCTTTCTCTCTCTCTCCTTTCTCTCTTTTTCTTTCTTTATTTCTCTTTTCCTTCCTTTCTTCCTTTCTCTCTCTCTTTCTTCCTTTTTTCTTTTCTCAATTTCTTCCTTCCTTCCTTCCTCTTTATGTCCTCCTTTCTTTTTCTTTCTATTATACTGTTGAATAGCTCCCTTTTGAAGCAACCTGCTTAATGGGCTCTGTTCCACAAGCAGTTTCCAGGTTATAATCCTTCTTAATCTTGAACTGCCAAATGGAATGTTTTCATTCTCCACCAGTAGAAAAGTAAGAGAGAAGGGAGAGAAATCACACCCCTCATCCTCTAGATTTCTAATTGCCACAGCTTCTCCCAACTAAGACTGTCTCAAATTCCTCGAGTCTTAGTTATATAAAGCCCCCATAAGCATGGCTAATTTATTTTCTTAGCCAATTACATTATTCCCTTCTCTGATTCAATAAAATAGCTCTCATCTGATAAGAGGATACCAAGTAGTTTCATCTTTGCAGTTAAATATTTCATTTATATTTTGTGATTACATTCTGGGTCTTCTGTGACTACCTCAACTGGAGCGGGCACAGGCCTCCCTTTATACATTCCTCTCTTATTTTATTTGCCATCTTATCTATGAGTGCTTTTAGGCACAGTTTACATAGTAGAGTTCATAATCTGGAAGTGAAATTTATTCCACAAGGATACTGTTCTATCATTGCTTGTGTACCTCTCACTTCAAAATTAATGCTTATGTACATTCTAAAATTATAGGAGGAGTGCTTGCCAAACCTCTCTTCAGGAGGGGCAACTTATGTTGAGTATAGTAAAATTATTTCAGTCATTTCTGATTCTTTAGGACCACATTTGGGTCTCCTTTTTTGACAGAGATTCTGGAATGATTTGTCATTTCCTTCTCCAGCTCATTTTTCAGATGAGGAAACTGAGGCAGATAAGTCAGTGACTTGCCCATGGTCATATAGCTAGAAAATGTCTGGGATCAGTTGTGAACCTCTGAAAATGAATCTTCCTGACTTCTGACCTGAAACTCTCTCTACTGTGCCATCTCACTGAAGGTATTCTTTTCCCGTTTTACATAATAGAAAAAAGACCACCAAAATATTATCTGGTGCTTTCAATGTGGATACTGAGATAGGATATGTGTATATATTTATTTTATTCAATCATTCCTTCATTTAGTGATAATTTATTGAAATTTATTACATGTAAGAGATTATATACTCTGCTGGGGGAGGGAATTCCTCCCTCCCCAGTAAAAATAACTAAGACCCTTCTCTTGTCTGATTACAGTCTATCAGACAAGGGTTAGATTAGAGTTGTAAATAAAATCTTTTTAAGTGAAATTAATTTCAATTCAACTTGAAGTGGGGAAAGGCGGAGAGTTCAGAGAGAAATGCAAGGCCCTATTGGGAGAGATAAGTCTTGTAACACTGCCCCATATAGGGGAGACGGAGATACCCTGGGAAATTCAGGGCTGTTGCTGATGAGGACATCACAAAGGCATCCTCGGGGGCCAATATTCAAAAGATGACAAGGTCCCATGACTTAGATACATGCCTAGATAAGCAAGGCACAGCTGTCAGAGAGGAGCTCACCTTAGATATAGTCACTGGGGGAGAATGTGTGCTATGTGGTGGTGATGTCAGTTCTCTTAATTTGTCATCATGGATCAAAGCACCAGTGTCTCTGGCTTAGTTGTCTTATGTTTCTGCCTTGGATGCATATTTGAGGGTCCAAAACAATGAAATACATATTTCTGAGTTAATTACTTTAAAAAATTGGTTACCATTGTAAACATCTGTGGATGGAGATAATGTGACTTCCATTGGTGATAAAATCATAGATTTTTAACCACAATTTCATAAGTTGGTTTTACCAAAGACATTTTTCTTGGGACTAGGCTTCTAGGGGTAAGCCTATCCATATTTTATAGTTTGCTTTCAGATGAAAAACAGTCTTTTTCTTTGGCCAGGCAAATACTCAAAGTCTTTCTAATTTAGAACTTGTCCAGGCTTGAGATTCTATCAGCAGACTGTTCAAGTGCCCAAGACCATTTCTGCTATTTGAGAAGGCACTGATGGAAGACATCAGCAATACAGATTATATGTATGGATCTAGAAGGGACATTGAGTCTACCCCTTCCCATTTTAGAGAGAGGAAACTGAGCCCAAAAAATGGTAATTAGCTTACCTATAGTTACTCATAATTCCTGGAGTCAGGAAGACTCCTCTTCCTGAATTCACATCCTACCTCAGATTAGCTGTGTGACCATGGTCAAGGCCCTTAACCCTCTTTGCTTCAATTCCCTCATCTGTAAAATGAATTGTAAAAGAAAACTGCAAGTCATTTAAGAATCTTTGCCAAGAAAATACCACTTGGGTCACAAAAAGTCAGACACTACTGAATTGATGATCATATAGCCAAGAAGTATCAGATGCAGGATTTGAACCCATTTTCCTGATTCCAAATCCAGCACCCTATCTACAGTTACCAAGTTTAAAGAGGTATTTGATTTGGTTTGTCTGCCTAAAATTGGGTCTTTCTAGGTTAGTTGTGAACCAACAAATCCACTCTTTACTGAGAGGTAATGTGGTGTAATAATATTGGGTAAATTCCATAGAATCTTGAAGAAGCACTTTTCTTATAGGTTCTTTTAATCTCATAACCCATACTATGAAGCAGATGCTACAGATATTCTTATTTTCTAGGGGAAGAAGAAAACTTAAAAAATTTAGGAGAAATGATATAAGACAAATAACTAAAATTTTAGAGGAATAACAGACTCCAAGCTTGGCACTCTGTCCACTGTGCCATAGAAAATGTATTGGTTTTGGATTGACAAGAGAGGATCCCCTATTTACTGGCTGTGTGGCATAGACTAATTGATTCATACCAGTTAAAAATGTAAGGAAATTTAAAGTTGACTGAGTCTAAGCCTTATTTTTAAAAAAAATGAGGAAATTAATTGGCAGAGAGAATAATTGATTTGCCCAATATTATTGAGAGTGAATCAGTGGCAAGAGGCAGGATATTATTTCAGGGTTTCTGATTCCAAATCCTGTGCTTTTTTCCTTTAGGTTACTCACTTTCTTTTTTATCTGAACCTTAATTTCCTCAGCTATGAAGTGTACCTAAGATTGTTGTTATTGTAAACAAAAAATACTAGCATCTGAGATCCTATACCTGGGTATGTGGCAGCAGAAGACTGCATATAAGGAAGATAGATAGGACTAGAATGTGGCTGCTTGGGGAGAAATATGGCTATGTAAGAAGTTTCAAAACTTGAATGGAGAAGAAAGTACCACTGGAATGAGACTTGAGGTTGCTACTGCCTCAGCTGACAATTTCAAGAAAGGTGCAACAGGACAGAAAGGATCTCATGGTAACATCAGTTCTCTTTGCAAGTGAGGACTGTGTATTATTTCTATTTGGATCCCTCCTAGTGGTACTGGTAGCATAAGCCCATCACAAATCCAAGGAAGAAAAGTAGGAAACACTACCAAGATTTTGTTCTTAGAGATCTCTAAATGTCTTCTTTAGGGGAAAAACAATTATTGTCCTACCCACATTATAACTCTGTGAAGATCAAATAATATCATGAATTCAGAAGTGCTAAGCAAAGTGTCTATCCATAGGACAAGTTATTACTAGGAATCAAGCCCTCCTGATCTTTGAAATTTTTGGCTTAATAGGACCTTTCCTGCTGGGCTTAGGATCTTCCTTTCTAGAATTCATAGCAACCATGGGCCTGGAGGTGTGCCTCTTTAATTGCCTCTTATGTAACCTGATTATTTGAAACAGCTGCTTTTTCCTCACACAGGAATCTCTTTTAAATAGATTGAGAATTGCTTTTCCTTATATAGCTGAATTATTCTTTCTTCTGGATCTGTTGCTTTGCATATGAGCCACTGTAAATCAGATATTGCTGGTTGAGAATTAATTAATCTATAATTGTATCAAAGGAAGGAAAGGAGCCAGTAGGCATTTAAATCTCCTATTCCATGCTAGTTCTATCATAAGGCTTTTCTTTCACAGCCTCTTCTGAGCTTGAAGAGATGGAGAAACCAACACATGTCACATGGTCATCATATGACCAACTGTGATACTACTAGGAGCCAGGGTTTCAAATATCTGTCACTTTTTTCCCCACCAATGCCAATAAAAATGAGGTTGGGAGGTAAATGTGGTTATTTTCTTCTTCAAGTATTTGAAAGGGTATCATAAAAAAGAGGAGTTAAGTGTTTTATATTTGAGACTTAAGACAGCAGAGAACTTAGCATTTGAGAAACGGGAAGGATTCAGTGTTTAGAGAAACCAGTGAGTCCTCTGTATCTTCTGTATTTTTTATTTGATTGAATAAAGACTTCCTTGAACTTGATATTCAGTTGATACCTTGATTGCTTATATAAGACCTGGGAACCCTATTCTTTTCATCTGTGAAAACCTAGGCCTAAGTTGTCTTCAGAGATTTTCCATAATATGATCTGGGTGAGAACATAATGAATCAAAAAGAATATAGCTAACTTTTTTTGCAAGATTTACAAGATTTGACCTGATCTGTGTGAGGATCCCCCCAGGGGTGATATAATGTTACACATTATAAAGTTCTCCTACACAGGAGGACTCTCCTTCCTCATTTCCATTTCTTTTAATAAATATTTTACTTCCAGACTCAGCTCAAGTAATACATTCTTATGTTTTCCCCCAAATTATTTCAGGCTTTCTTTGCATGTATTTTGCATTTTCTTACCTGTGTATGTAGCTACATGGAAGAATGTAACCCCTTTGAGGACAAAGGTCACTTCATTTTCATCTTTGAATTCCTTAAAACCCGTCATCACATTGTGCCATACCATAAGTTAGAACTCAATACATGCATATTGAATTAATACAAAGAAATTCTTTTTGAAACTGTAGTATGGGCTGCCTTCATAGACATGGAATTTCTTCATAATTCTTCAAATAGAGTCTTGATTATAACCTGTTTAAGTTGCCCCATGGACAACTGAACCTGAGCATTCCCAATCCTGTCTGATAAAAATTAAGCCAAGTTCTATCTAAGAGTTCTTGGTTGGGATCGCTCTTGAGGATACTGAATGCCATAGACCTTAGAAGATAAAATACAGTGTAGTGAATTGGAGTTTAGGAGATCCCAGCTAGAATCCACCTTTTGACACTCATCAGGTGTGTGATCCTGGGAAAATCACTTTACTTCTCTGTGCCTCAGTTTCCCTATCTATAAAATGAAGGGGTTTTTGAGTTTATGGTTTCTGGGGTCCTTTTCAGCTCTGTTCACAAAACTTGTGACCTTATAATTTCCTAGAGAGACTTTCAGGTTTAGTTTAGAATTGATATCCTCTAGAGTCCCTTCTAGCTCCTTTATTTTTTGCGTTCATGACCATAATCAATCAACACCTTGGTAGTTAATTTCACAAATCATAGTGACTGGAAAATCATTCTCTGGTGGCCAGCATGGGAATAGATCTCTTTGTGGGGAGTTAGGCTTGTCCCAGGATGGCAAATTCACAGCTCAATATTGAGTTTGTAACTTTCCAGTTTACTAGAATCTTCCAGAATTTAGAATGTGTTGGCCGAATATTTGAAATCATTAGGTCATCTCCATGACTTAAGGTGATACTGAAAAAGAGCACAAAAAGATGTATTAAGTCCTCTTGAGGGTTTCCCAGGTGATTAAGAATACTACCAGGACCTCAGGAGACCTGGTTCTAGTTCTGACTCTGCTTCAGAATCAAAATATGATTTTGGAAAAATTTCCTCTATACTTTGGTTCAATGACTAGATTATTGCCAGGCATATGTAATTAGAGAGGGAAGAAATTCATGCACATAACTGATTTAAGTTTGCTTTCTTAAATTAAAAAAATCTTTTTCAAAAGGAGTTTAAATGTTTAAAATCTGTGACTCAGTATGTGCTGTACTATACATGTAGTACACCTATACAGCGGCTCTTCCAGGTTTTAGGAGATCGTGTTTAAAAGTAGTTCTCTCTCTCTCTCTCTCTCTCTCTCTCTCTCTCTCTCTCTCACACACACACACGCACACGCACACGCACACTTATTGTATCTATTATATCCATCTATTAACTATCTCTTATTTTGTTTATCATCTATCTATCTCTAGCTAGCTAACTCTTTAGCTAGCTATCTTTTTATCTATCCATGTTACCACTTCTGTATATGTCTCTTCACACTAGGTTGGGAAATGAATAGAGTTTTGGACTTGGAGTCAGATAGTACCTAGCTGGGTAAACCTGCTCAAGTCAGATTATCTCAGTTTTCTCAACTGTACAATGGGAATAATAGCAGCACCTACCTCTCATGGTTGTTGTGAAGATCAAATGAGATATTTAAGTGTCTATCTCATAGTATTGAATTATTTCCACTGACCTTAGTCAAATTGGTTCAATCTCTGACTTGTCGTTAATATTTTAATATTTCTAATATTTTTTCCTCATTATTTTAAGATTTTTCTTTCCCCCATGATCCTGTGAATGAAATAATATATTCTCACTTCCAATTTGATAGACACATTGAATTTAAATGATCTCCTCAAGGTGATAGCTTGAGAATACCAGATTATACAAGACAGAGAACCCGTTTTTATTTTTCTAGAGACCTAGAGCTTTTTCTATATTCTTGCTGTCATCAGGTCTGTCTGTCTGTGTTCTGTCCTTATCACCATTAAGAGCACATGTCACCATTAACCATCTGGAGACATCCTGATTGATTTTCTTATAAAATGGTGTATAACCTGTCCCTTTTATACTTTATAGCTTTCCATGACTCTACAGAGAGGTAGGGAGATATTGTCAAAATGCTGCAGAACTCAGAGCAAGAAGATTTGCGTTCACAGGCTGAGGAGAGGGGCTTGGTTTGCCATCTCTAAGAATACTTTGAAAGAAGTGAAATAAATCTTTGGGTTATAATTTAGGGATCTGAGAAGTTTATCAAGTGTTGTTCAGTTGTTTCAGTAGTGTCTTATTCTTTGTGACTCCATTTGGGTTTTTCTTAGCAGAGAGACTAGAATGGTTTGTTATTTTCTTTTCCAGATCATTTGGAGATTAGGAAATTGAGACAAGTGACTTGCCCAGCTATTAAATATCTGAGTCAGATTTGACTATAATTCCAGAACTCTATCGCTGGATACTGGGAAGTTACTGGGAATGTAATCAGAAAAATGAGTTCAAATCTTATTTCAAATTTTGCTAACTGTAACCCTGGGCAAGTCACTTAACCTCTGTCCACTTCAGTTAGCTGAAAAATATTAATAGTACCTAGTTCCTGGGGTTGCTGGGAAGATTAAATAGGTTAATATTTTAAAAAATTATTGGCATAGAGCCTGGTCATGTTAGCACACTTTTCTTCCCCAAATCTTCTCTTATCCAAGGGGGAACTTCTTTGTAGTAAAATCAAAATACACATTGGTCTTATTTCCTCCTATTCTCAGCCTCTATGTTAGGAGACTAGAACTCCATTTAATCCTGGGACCACTGGAAACTATGGTGTTCAATTGTTCAAGTTCTTCAGTCTTCCAAAGTGAGTTTCCTCAATAAAGTTGTAGTCATTGAATAATTTCCCCTGTTTCTGCTCACTTTGCTCAGTGAGTCCATTCTTGCTCTCAGTCCATTCTTCTCTCTTCATGTTTCTTGGAATCCTTTATTTTTGCTATTTTTAATGGGGCAGTAGTAGCCCCTTACATTTATAAGCCAGAATTTCTTCTGTCATCCCCCTAGTGAAGGGCATACCCTTTGTTTCCCATTCTATTATATAACAAAAAAACAACATTAAGAATATTTTACACATATTGGCCCTTTTTCTATTTTTATCGCTTCGAAGTACAGGACTAGTAGCAGTATTACTGAGTAAAAAGTATGCACATTTTAGTTCCTTTTTGGTTATAGTGACTTCCAAGAATGACTGGACCAATTTACAGTTCCATGAACAGCACATTTGTGGCCCTTTCCTATCCTCCTACAATTGCCATTTTCCTTTTTCTTATCTGTGACAGTCTGATAAGTAGAAGACAGAGCTTTAAATTGTTTGAATTTTAATTTTTAAGTTAGTAGTGATAATGGAGCATATTTCTTTTCTGTATTTGCCAATATCTTGTTTTTCTTCTTTCAAATATTCCTTTTTCATGTCTTCTGATCATTAATCTAGTGGAGAATCCTCCTTGTTCTTATATTTTTGAATTAGTTTCTTATCATGGATATCAAATTTTATTAGGAAAAGAAATCACTGTAATGAATCTTCCCATGTTAACTGTTTTCCTTTTCATTTCAACTGCATTGCTTTTGCTCATTGAAAAGCTTTTCAATTTTATGTTGATTTTATGTTCTCTGATCTTCCTTTCTAGTTTTGTTGAGAACTCTTCCCTAGGCAGAATTGTGAAAGGCATTTTCTCCATCTCTAATTTCTTTGTGATAGGATTTTTTATATCTAGATAATATATTCCTTTGGAACTTATGGTGGTATATGGTTAAGATGTTGATTTAAACTTCCATCCTATTTGTGTAACACTTTTTTTTTATTAAATATTGTGTCTTTACTTGAGTGGTCAGGGGCTTCGCACTTTGTGAACACTATGCTACCAATGGTGATGTTTATGGCTCTTGTGTACCATATCTATTTACACTAATCAATTTTTGAAATTGTTAATCAGTACCAAATAGTTTTGCTGATTATTGCATTGTAGTATGGTTTGAGACTGAGTGACATCAGTTTCTTTTCTTTAATTTTTTTTTCATTATATCTTTGGAGAAGCAAAATCTTTTCCTCCCTTTTCTCCAGTCAAACTGTGTTATTATTATTTTTCTAGCCCTACAAAATCCTTTTGTAGTCTGATTGATATGGCACTGTATATGAAAGTTAATTTAGATAAAACTGTCATAAATTGGTGTATTGTCACTTTGCAACCATGGGAAATGAATATCTTTCCATTTATTTTGGTGTATCTTTATTCTGTAAAGTGTGGTTTAAAGTTGCTTTTAAATAATGCCTTCGTGTCTTTGTATGTAGATTCTCATATATTTCATACTTTTAAAAAGTTCTTTTGAATGAAATTTTTCTTTATCTTCCAGATTATTTGTATTGTGAATATACAATTAGACTTTTTATATACATACATACATATATGCACACAAATATGTGTATACACATATTATACACACACATACAGACATATTTAACATTTCTTATTTGGTGGAGGTAAATTTTTCAATTGTTCTTAGTTTTATCTCTGAATTTCTCAAAGCAGAACACCACATAACTTTTTAAAAGTCCTAATTTTTGCTTTGTCTATTAATAGCTCCTCAATCTATTTTTCTTCTTTATTGCTCTAGGTGGAATTTCTTGAATGTTATCAAATGATAGAGATTGATATTGGAGATTCTTTCTTCATGTATAATTGTATTGGAAGTATCTCTAGTGTATAGCTTCATATGAAATGCTGGCACTTGGTTTTATTTAGGTATTAGTTACCAGATGAATGAAAGGTTTAAATTTTTTTCCCCAATAAAAGGAATTCTGTATTTTGCAAAAAAAGTTTTTTGTTCTTCAATCTATTGACATATGCAGGTATTTAAAAAAAAATTATATTGTCTATTAATTTGGTAGTTTTCCTAAAAATCAACTCTTCATTTCTGGTGTAAATTTTTCTACATTATGTGTTTTTAATATCTATATACATAACATACATGTGTGATATATTGTATATGTAGGTACATGCAATATATCTATACATACCTGTAACCCATCTGTGATACATGTATACATACAATCCCTTATGTATTACAAAAATATATGTAGTACAATCCTATATGTATTTGTATACATGCATATACACTACATATAAACATTGAGTTTCTAATATTTTATTCAATATTTTCATCAAAATTTATGGAGGTTCTTTGGTTTTTTATCTTGATTTTATCTATTTCTCCTTGGTTTGAGGACATTTTTATAACATAAAAGGAACTGAGGAGCATTGTTTCTTTACTGGTTTTTCCAAAGTTTATATGAATTTAAATTAATTGAGGTTTAGATGAAATTCTTCTGGCAATACATTTAGCCTGAGAGTTCTACCCCTTGGAGTATTAATTTATGACTTTTTCAATTTCTTTTTATGAGATTTTTATTTAAACTTTTTCAATTATTATTCTAGTAATATGAACATTTTATTTTTATAGTTATCCATTTCATTTAAGTTATCATTTTATTTGAGATTCAATTGGATCCTCAATTGATATATGGTCAAAGGATATGAACAGTCAATTTTCAAATGAAGAAATTAAAGCTATATATAATCATATGAAAAAATGCTCCAAATCACTGTTGATTAGAGAAACACAAATCAAAACAACAATGAGGTATTATCTCACACCTATTAGATTAGACAAGATGCAACAAAGAGAAGATGATCAATATTGGAGAGGTTGTGGGAGGATTGGGACCTTGATGCATTGCTGGTGGAGTTGTGAAAGTATCTAACCTTTCTGGAGAGTGATATGGAACTATGCCTAAAGAGCAATAAAACTGTTCCCATCCTTTGACCCAGCGATTCCAATTCTGTGACTATATTAAGAAAAAATTATAAAAAATGTGAAAAGTCCTACATATTCCAAAATAATCATATCAACTCTTTTTGTAATGGCAAAAAATTGGAAATTGAGGGGATTCCCATCAATTGGGGAATGGCTAAGCAAGTTATGGTACATGGATACTCGGGAATACTGTCATTCTATAAGAAACCATAAGTGGCCGGACTTTAGAGAGGCATGGAATGATTTATGGGATCTGATGCTGAGTGAAGAGGGGAGTAGAGCCAAGAGAACAATATACACACATCAACAACAATATTAGGGGATGAATAACCTTGATTGGAAAAAACTCCTTCTGGCAGTTCAGAGACCTAGAACAACTGTATTTAACTGGTTTTGGACTTTGTTATCTCCAACCGGAGGAAGAAAAACAAAACAAAAATCAAACACACAAGAAAAAATTCGTTTTGAATCTGATGAACACTTTATAAAAATTATCACTTATTATGTACCTCTTTCTTGTAATCCTAATTCCCCATGCCAAAAATTAGTAATTTGTAAATATGTTTAACAAAATATGTATGTAAAATCTCACCTGACTGTTCCTTGCTGAGGGGGGTGGGAAGGGAAGATGGAGGGAAATTTTGTAACTTGGAAATATACAAGTACATTTTTAATGTACGTCTCAAATTTCTAAATTTTTTAAAAAAAGGGATTCAATTGGACATAATGATTTCCTTTCTTTCTTGTTTTTTGTTTAGGTTTTTGCAAGGCCATGGGGTTAAGTTGCTTGCCCAAGGCCACATAGCTAGGTAATGATTAAGTGTCTGAGGCCAGATTTGAACTCAGGTACTCCTGACTCCAGGGCCAGTGCTCTATCCACTGTGCCACCTAGCTGCCCCCTTATAATAATTTCTAATAATTATTTTTCCTTTGAATTTATTGTGCATTCTCCTTTTTCAATTTTGATGTGGATATAAATTATAGAAATAATATACTCAGCTTTTGATTCAATGTATTTTTTATTTTGCTAATCTTTTTTCATTTTAAGAGTTTCTATTTTGTTGGTTATTTGGCCTTTTCACTTTCAGCTTTTATAGTTTTTTGGTATGATATATGGAAAACTCATAGGATTTTTTCTTTTTCTTTTTATGTTGATAAAACTATTTAGAACTATAAACTTTCCCTTAAGAAATACTTTGGCTCCATTTAAAAAACAAATAAACAAAAACTTTTGCTGTTTTGTTATCAGTGTAATTTCTTATGATAAAAATATTTATTATTTTATTTTAATTTGTCTATTGAATTACCATTTCTTCAGAGACAGTTATTTAGTCTTTGCTCAACTTGACTTTTTTCTTCAAATTCTATTTGTTAGCTTTTAAAACTGTGTTGTTATCAGTAAAGGATACATTCAAAATATCTGCCAACCTATATGTTTTATTTTATTTTTTTTGCTGTATCCTCATTATGCCACCTGCTCACTGAATGTCGACTGTATTTTACACTCACTGATACTTTGGATTCTGACTATGGTAACATTGGTTAAGATTGATGAGTCTCCCCTCCTTCTTTGCCAGTGACCAGAACTTTATCCAGCTTCTTGGCCACCTACTCACCATTCTTCCAGAGGTGTATATACCCCACACTTAACTCTTTCTTGTACTTTTTTTTGGAGGGGGAGTGAGGCAATAGGGTTAAATGACTTGCCCAAAGTCATATAGTTAGGTAATTATTAAGTGTCTGACATCAGATTTGAACTTACCTTATTTTTCCCACATATAAGATGTATCCTTTTTTGAAAAATTTGTGGTCTAAAAACTGGGAGCATCTTATACAATGGTTGTAGATTTTTTTACTTGCATTTCCTGCTTTTTTGCACTTGTTTTTGCTCACATTGTTTCACATTTGTTACCAGTATAGTAGGTTACATTTTGCCATGTTCTCCCCAGAAATGATTTTCGTACAGTGCTGAATTCAAGTTCAAAGTGATCCAGTTTGCAAAAGTCAATGGAAATCATGTTACTGAACATCAACTTGATCCTCCTCCACCTTAGAAAACAAAACAAGACTGGCTACGGGAAGATGAAATCCAACTGAAAACACCTTGGCAGAAGAAGGCCATGAGGGTCAAATCGGTCGAATGACCTGATTTTGAGAGTGAATTGAAGAGATCTATTGAAGAACAGAGGGCCATTGGAATTCCTGTGACCACAAAGATGCTTCAGCAGGAGATCAGAAGGATTGCTGATGAAAAGGAAGTTACTGATTTCAAAGGAAGACACATTTGGTGCTTCAGGTTCATTAAGCATACATCCACACACCAGACTTGTCCAAAAGATTCCTGAAAGCTAAAAGCAGAAGGTTCTTGAATTACATGATGAAAAAACTTGAGTTCAGTAACTTTATACTTTATGTAATACATTTTTTTTTATAATTTCGGGCCCCTAAATTAAGAGGCATTTCATAAATGGGGAAATATGGTAAGTGCCTGAGATTGGATTTGAACTGAGATCCTTCTGACTCTAGGGCCAGTGCTCTATCTACTGCACCACCTAACTGCTCCTTTTGCACTTATTTATGGGATTTATTCTCCATTAGTCCTTTACCCTCTGACCTCTCAGAGACTACCATTATTGCTTTTATTTGTATCCCTAACCTATAATGAAGTACATGAAACATGGCAAGTCTGAGGAACATGGTAAGTCTCTCTCTCTCTCTCTCTCTCTCTCTCTCTCTCTCTGTCTCTGTCTCTGTCTCTGTCTCTCTCTGTCTCTCCCCTTTCTCATTTTAATGCCTAGGCACATGGTTCATTTTTAAATAGCTGCTTTGCTTAAATATATGCATACTTTTTCTATTTCCAGACATATAAAATATCTAAATTTTCTAAAAACTCTGTTTTGGTCTTTATCCTCTTTCTTGTTCAATTTTTTTTGTCTACATCTAAAAGATGCACATTGAATCAGCCAGTTATTATAGTTTAGATATTTATTTCTCTGTGTAATTTGATTTTTCCCTTTAAGTGCTTAGATGTTATTATTTAGTCAATATATTAAATAATAATAATTCCTTGTGCTTGGTGCCTTTAAACTTAATATAGTGTGCTTGATTATCTCTTTTAGCTATAGACATTTTACTATTTCCTTGTCTGAGATGATGTTTCTAGTCTTCTTTTCTTTTGGAATTCACCTGGAGAATATTAAATATTGTTCATCTTCTCATTTGTAATTTTTTTTGATGTTATGATTCAAATATGACTCCTATAAACAGCATATCGTTCAATTATGGTTTCTAAACCATTCTAGCCTCTTCAATTTTGTGGGTGAGTCTATACCATTCATGGTCACTGTTAGAATTTTAAATTTTGTATTCCTCTTTAACAGTATGCTCTTATACTTTCCTCTCTTTGTCCCTTATAACTCTTTTTGTTCCCTGCTAAGAAAAATAATTTTAAATGCCTAAAATGAGAAAGAGGAAAGACACA
The DNA here is from genome assembly GCF_037893015.1 of Macrotis lagotis. Lineage (NCBI taxonomy): Eukaryota > Metazoa > Chordata > Mammalia > Peramelemorphia > Peramelidae > Macrotis > Macrotis lagotis. The sequence goes on along the minus strand of NC_133666.1, from coordinate 615,419,391 downwards.
CAGAGAGAGAGAGAGAGAGAGAGAGAGAGAGAGAGAGAGACTTACCATGTTCCTCAGACTTGCCATGTTTCATGTACTTCATTATAGATTAGGGATGCAAAAAACCCAAATATACAATATTAAAGAAGAAACCAATTACATTTAAATAGTTATCAAAGTGCTTTTTAAAATAATAAATTCACATGCTTCAGATTAAGAACCCCTGTTTTAAACCTTTCAACTCCTTAAGTGTATGTATTTCTATAATTTTCATATTTCCTATGATTTTGCATTTTACAATTTACATTCATCTCTATTTCAGCAGGCAGGTTTGAAATTCCTCTATTAAAGTTTATTTTCCCCCCCATATAGGATAATACTCAATTTTGCAAGATAAGTTTTTTCTTTGTTTTAAGTCTTTATCTTTTTGCCTTTGGGAATATTGTATTATAAGATTTCCTCTCCTTTAAAGTAAATGCTGACAATTCTTGTGTAATTCTAATTGTCATTCCTTAGTACTTGAACAATTTTTTTTAGTTTCTTACAGTTTTTCTTTCTGTGACTAGAAGGACAGTGGCTAAAATATTCTTAAGAGAATTCATTTTAAGGTTTCTTTTAGAAATGAATGCTTTGCAATTTCCTTTTGTTCTCTGGTGCTAATATATCATTGAATTTTTTATTTATGATTTATTGAAATATGGTATTCAGGGTTGCTTTTTTGTCATAGATTTAAAGGGGTCTATATATTTTTAATTATCTCTCCTTGACCTTTTCCCCATATTGGTTGTTGTTGATAGTAGATATATATGTGCTAGTAAATTTTTAACAATTGTGCCTGAACCTCCTCTCCTCTCCCTCTCATTTTGGCAGCTTCATGCAAATGATGAGAGTAAGGGAAATATGAGGGGCTGTTTGGGCATAGTTCATTCTAAGGATTCAGTTGAGAAATAATGAGGTAGGGAGAGTCGAATTTGGTAGGAGTTTGATAGTCATAGGACTATTAATGGATGACAGATAAGTTACAGTGTTCACAGTCCTCAAGAGGTGATTTGTGGGGACAATTGAAAGTGGTTCAAAGTCTTGGTCACTCTTCCCTATCATCTGGGCTGGCTAGGTGGGAATTGGTTGGTATAGCCTGTATACATATACATATATATGTATATATATATGCATATGTGCATTTGTGGTCATGTATAATCATGCACATGTGTGTCTCAGTGTCTGGAAAGTTATGCATGCAAATATGTTTGATTCTGAGAGCGTGTGTATGTGTTGTGATTTTCTGTCTTGCTCAATGTCTTACAAATGTCAAGTAAGAATTTCAATGAGGGGGAAAAATTGCTTAAAAGGTTGCTTTTCTGGCAGGATTTCAATACACTTTGTAATTAAGTATCAAGCGAAAGCCTGTCCTACAATTTAAAAACAACAGCACAACAGAAACACCCAGAACTATTCAATCAAACCCTGGGAAACACCTGCAAGGTTGTGAACACAGACTATTTTTTAAATAGCTGTTTTCATGAGTAAGCAAAGCTCTTCCTAAATTCACCCATCTCCTTCCCTTCCCTCCAAATACTATTCTTTTCTAAAGAGCCACTTCCTTTACCCTTCTTTGATTTCCAAGGCTCAGTATCATCCTTTCCTGAATACTAGTTTTTATTCTGCTAAGATTTTAGGATTTAAAGATGGAAGAAACCTTAGGATAAATGTATTAGACTAGAGAATTGGGAGGGATCTTGTTATATCTAATTCTTGTATGTCCTCCAGTATCTATCTACTATAATACTCTCTATGTACTAGGTGCCTAATAAATGTTTAAATAATTTAGGAGGAAGGAAGGAAGGGATGAAACAAGAAGAAAGGGGGGAAAGGAAGACAGGAAAGAGGGAGGGATAGAGGAAGACTGGGAAGGAAAGAAAGCAAGGGAGGAAGGAAGGAAGGGAAGGGAAGAAATGATGTAGAGAAGGAAGGGAGGAGGGAGGAAGAGAGAAAGAAATGGAATAAGACTGAAGGAGCCTGCTTCAGAAAAAAGGCACACACCATTTTGTTTTGTATACTTCCCTCCCACCCTCTTTACTGCCCTCAGTCCCTCATTATTTCATCTGCATTCTCATTTATATCTTAGCACAATATCATGCTCTACTGTCCTCTCTGTACAATAATCCATTTTTTTCTCTGAGATTCTTAGATTTGGAAAAGACTTCAGAAAATATCCAATCCAAAGTACTCCATATAACAGGAATACCTTCTATGACATGCCTGAAAATTGATAAATTTCTTTTACCTCCCTCCTTGTAGTATAAACACCATGATGATGTTTGTCTGATGATGTTTGTCCTTTGCTCTCAAAGGAGACCATGACATTGTAGAAGGTGATGCCATGACAAGCATATGAATTGGATTTGAGTGAGAGAGTGCTGTGCTAAGTCACCAACCTCACTTTCTCCTCCAGAGGCATCTGGGTCCAGTGACCAGATATGAATCAGTCCGACTGTAGATGGCCCTGATTCCAAGGCAATCAGGGTTAAGTGACTTGCCCAAGGTCACCACAGCTGGTAGGTGTCAGAGGCTAGATTCAAACACCTATCCTCCTGATTCCAGGGCAAGTGACCTGTTCACTGTACCATTTAGCTATCACTCTCACAGATACCATATTCACAGAAAGAAGGATGGTACAGATGTCTCATATTTAGGAAGAATACAGAAAGCAGAAAGCACCTATTCCAACTACAACATTTCTAACAACAAACATCCAGTGTATGTTTGAAAATTACAAATTAAAGAAAACCCACAACTTCCTAGAGAAGCTCTTTACACCTAAATGTTTGTAAAGATTTTCTTTCACATGAAGCTTAAATGTGCTTCTCTCCAACTTCCACCATTGTTTGCCCTATGGGCCCAAGGAGAACAAACTCTATTAACCTTTCAAATACTAAAAGATAGAAATTATGTCCACTCTAATTGACCCTTATATGGCATGATCTCCAGTTCCCTCACCCTTTCTATCTCCATGTCTTTGCTCAGTCTGTACCATGTTCCCCTTTTCCTTTTGTGTATCCAATTCTGCTCTTTCCTGAAGGTTGGGCACCTTCTACAATAACCTTATCTTCTGTCTACTTTTTAGATCCGTATGTGGAACTAGAATCAATAAGGGGAAATTACAGGGAGGCAGATTTGGGTACAAGAGAAGGATTTCAGTAAATCAGAGCTGTATACTATGATCAAATATACTGGTCAGTGACCTCCTTTCAAGGAGATTATAGAAGACATTTTTTAACAGTTCTAGGTTGGCCAACATAACTTTTTAGATTGCTCTCTTCTCTGATATGCTTATCCTTTGAATATCTATGGAAATAGTGAAAGGAGGAAATTTACTTTTTAAAAATGTTATTTTATTATATTTCTTTTCAATTACATGAAAAGATAGCTTTCAACATTCATTTTTTGGTAAGTTTTTGAGTTCCACATTTTTCTACCAACTTCCTTTCCTTCTCCTCTCTCCATATCAATAATCTAATGTAGGTTTTACATATATATATATATATATATATATATATATATATATATATATATATATACATATATACATATATGTGCACAATCATCTTTAACATATTTCTTAGTTATGCTGAGAAAGAATAATGAGAACTAAAGAAAAACTGAGAAAAATAAAAATAGTATAATACCACTTTTAAAAAATGAAAATAGTATGCTTTGGTCTACATTCAGACTCTATAGGGTTTTTCCCCACTGGATTTAGATAGCATTTTCCATCAAAAGTCTTTTAGAATTAGCCTTAATCACCTAAATACGGAGAGATGAGTCCATCAAATTTATCATAACACATTGTTGCTAATAATATGTACAATGTTCTCCTGGTTCTGCTCACTTCATTGTGCATTAGTTCCTGTCAGTCTTTCCAGGTTTTTCTGAAATCTACTTCCTCATGACGTCTTACCAAACAATAGTATTCCATCACATTCATATGCTGCTATTTGTTCAGCCATTGCCCAGTTATTGGCATTGTCTTGATTTTTAGTTCTTTACCATCACAGGAAAAAAAACCTGCTATAAATATTTTTGTACATGATTCTTTTCTTCTTTTTTATGATCTCTTTGTGATCCACACCTAATAGTGGTATTGTTTGATTAAATAGTATGCACAGTTTGATTGCCCTTTGGGCACAGTTTCAAATTGCTCTTCAGAATGGTTGGATCAGTTTACAACTCCACCAACAAACAGTGCATTAGAATTCCAATTTTCTCACATCTCTTCCAACATTGATCCTTTTTTAGCCAATAATCTGATAACTGTGAAATAGCATGTCAGAGTTGTTTTAAATTGTGATTCTCTAATCAATAAGGATTTAGAATAGACAATGATTCTTTTTTAGGGCTGCTGTAGAAAAAAAATTACTGTTTCAGAAAGGAAAGTAGACTAGATTTTTTTTTCTAAAGTCTCTTCTAAAGATCTAATGAATGGAGAGCTAGGTGATGCACTGGATAGAACACCAGACCTAGAATCAGGAAGATTTCTCTTCCTGAGTTCAAATCTGGCCCCAGACACTTATTAGCTGTGTAAACCTATCTGCCTCCATAAAATGAGTTGGAGAGGAAAATGGCAAATCACTCTAATATCTTTGCCAAGAAAATGCCAAATGAGGTCTTTAAGTGTCATACACAACTGACCAACAACAGAACCAAGTACTAGATATGGAAGTATACCAGAAGAGCTGAATTAAGATAGAGATGATATTAGTCATGTGATAACCCTATAACCTGTTTCCCTCAGTTTTCTTGTCTGTGTGATTCATGTTTGTTGTTAGGATAAAATGAAAAAAAAATTTAAAGTGCTTTACAAATGTTAAGGTATCATATAAATTCTAGTAATTATTATTGATACTATGAAAATAAAGTTATGAGACATTATATCAAGAGTCAGCAAGGAATTCAGGGAGGTGGTCAGAAATCCAAGAAATAGGTGGCCAAGTGATGTTATATAGTCTATTAAATGAGTCTATTTCTATGACGCTGGATGTTTTAGACAAATGTTTTGCCAGAGTAAATGACTGGTTCCAGAGCATAGGTGGGCCCAAGTTTATATTGAGGCAAGAAGTTGAATTTCAGCTAGACCTCAAATGAAGAATACATTTTCAACAGGCATACAGAAGAGAGATGGATTTCATTTTGAGAAGCATCTCAGCCTCCACAGTTCTGCACCTCATTATCTTCATTTTACCTAATGGAAATATCTTTCAGCACTAGAAGTTAAACTTCTTTGTAGGACAGTCCAATTTGTTTTTGGTCAAGCAATGGGGTTAAGTGACTTGCCCAAGGCCACACAACTAGGTAATTATTAAGTATCTGAGGCCAGATTTGAAATCAGGTCCTCCTGACTCCAGGATGGTGCTCTATTCTTTGTGCCACCTAGCCACCCCTGGTCAGTCTAATTTTCACTTGCAAAGTGTTGACTCTAAAATAATGAAAATGAGTGTTTACCAACACTTATGCTTTAATATCCAAACACATAAATTTCTTCTTTTATTATTTTTTCACTTTCTCCTTTGCTCACTCACTTATTTACTCACTGGTTCATGAATTTCACTCAATCATTCCTCATATTTTTATCATGCATCCACTATGTGCAAGGAAGGTCTTGTGCTAGGTAATGAATGATAGAGACCTTGCATTTTCAAAATAAAGATCATTATGTTGGTCAGAGTATGAAAGTAGGAAATGGAGGAAAGGCCAGGTGCCTCATTGAGATTTAAAGAAATTAAGGAAACTAACTTTATAACGTGTCGATTAGAAATTGTAAAAGTTGTTAAAGTCACAAAACAATTATAAATGTTAACACTGTGATCTATATTTAATTAAATCAATATTTATTAAGTTCCTATATGGAATATTCATTGTGCTAAGCATTCAGAACATAAAAAAGAGACAAAACATTGCCTCTGCTTTCAAAGAACTTGCAGTCTAATGGGGGAAAAGCATGCAAGCAAATATATCCAAATCAACCTATATACAGATCAAATGATGATGATATTGATGATGTTTGTCCTTTGCTGTCTTCTTTTTTACAAGGCAATGGGGTTAAGTGACTTGCCCAAGGCCACACATCTAGATAATTTTTAAGTGTCTGAGGTCAGATTTGAACTCAGGTACTCCTGACTCCAGGGTCAGTGCTCTATCCACTGTGCCACCTACCCTCCCCCTGTCCTTTGCTTTCAAAGAAGATCATGATATCAGGGAGGTGATGCCATGACAAGCATATGAATTGAATTTGAATGAGGGGGAAGGCTATGCTAAGTCACCAGCCTCATGCTCTTCTCTGGAGGGATCTGGGTCCACATGCCAGATATGAATCAGGACAACTGGAGATGGCACTGGATGTGGTGCAATCAAGTTTAAATGTCTTGCTTAAAATCACACTGATAATAAGTGTTAAATGTCTGAGGACAACTCAGATCCTGCTGACTCCAGGGTTGATTCTCTATACACTGTACCACCCAGCTGCCCCATCTTCATCTTTCAAGACGAGCCTTTCTAAACAGATCATTGAGGAAATAATTAAATGAGAAAAGAATTCATCAGTATTGGGCTAAAAGTTTCTTTGCATTTATTATTTCATTTGTTTTTCCTCTGTCTCTCTGTGTCTCTGTCGTCTCTCTCCTCTTTAACTCCCTCCATATATATATATATATATATATATATATATATATATATATATATATATATAATTATTTCTATGATATATATATATGTGTGTGTGTGTGTGTGTGTGTGTGTGTGTGTGTGGTAGCTCTAAGATCATAAGAGAAGTCAGATTGTTTCCCACTTCTGACTCTTGGTTTTTAGAGGTCCAGTGAAGAAAAAAGACTGATCCAAATTCACCTTGCTGGAAAGTAGCCAGACTTGAATCTAAGTCTTCTCACCTATGACTAGACTTCTGTACACTTCAGTGTACATAAGAGGGTAAATGATAAATTTAAATGATAAATTTAAAAGATGATAAATTTATTCCAATCAGATTTATTGTGCCTCTATGACCTTCTATTTTCCACTCTTCTCTGATAAAAATTTGGAGTGAGAGAGGAATCTTTATTATTTAGTTTTTGGAAAATGTTGCCAAAATCATTTGGAAAGCTACTATTACAACTGATGTGAGGGATAAGATTGCCAGTGTTAATTGCAGTGGCAAAGTACATGAGACTAAAGAAATAAAATTGATTTCCTTTGTGCCTTTTCTAACCCTGAAGGTCATTCTCCAAGGGGAGTCCTTCTATGTTTGAAGTAAAAGGCAAACTTACTGACTGCACCAAGTGGGTGGCTTCTAACACCAATAAGTCTCAGAGAATGTTTGAAGTAGAAGGGAACTCAGAACACAGAATTTTAGATATGGAAGGATCTTTGAACACAGATTGCTAGAAAATTCAAAAAATTCAAGATGGAAGAGACCTTAAAGTATAGAGGAGAGTGGGGCGGCTACGTGGCGCAGTGTATAGAGCACCAGCCCTGGAGTCAGGAGTACCTGAATTCAAATCCAGCCTCTGACACTTAATAATTACCTAGCTGTATGGCCTTGGGCAAGCCACTTAACCCCATTTGCCTTGCAAAAAATCCCCCTTAAAATGTAGAAGAGAAAGAGTTAGATGTAGAAGGAACTTAAAACACAGAATATGGAATGTTTGATCTCAAAGGGAATTTAAAGAACATGTATCAACCTGGTCTCCCCAGTTTTTTAAATATGGAAACTGTTAACTTAGACAAAAAGTGACTTTCTCAAAGCTGGTCTGGTGCACAAACAAGAACATGTCATCAGTAACATAGTCTAGGTGGTGCCATGGATAAAGTACTGAGCCTGGAATCAGGAAGACTCTTCTTCATAAGCTCAAATCTGGCCTCAGACACACCTACTGGCTAAATATTTCACATAACTCCCTCTCAGTTTCTTCATCTGTATAATGTGGTAGAGGAAATATGACCAACCACTCTAGTATCTCTACCCAGAAGACTTCCATTGGAGTCACAGATAGCCATACACAACTGAAAAATGACTGAAAAACACAAAGCAGCAAGTATTCATTAAATGCTTCCTGGTGCTGATCTAAAATGCTATATATAGATATAGATTAGATATAGATGTAGATATAGATAGATATATAGATATAGATTAGATATATAGATATAGATAGATATAGATTATATATATATATGTACATCTAGATGTATATACATATATATTCATAAAGGAAAACACTTTGCTTTAGGATCTAACATTCTAATGGAAATATCATGTAAATAACTATATATAATAAAGATCTATGAATGTAGGAAGTTTCCAATTAGTCTCCCCACTCTCTCTCATCACTAACACATTCTCTATGTACACATCAAAGTGATATTGCCAAAACACATATCAGACCATGACACTCCCCTCAGGAAGTTCCACTGGCTCTCTATTTATCTAAACTCAGATACCAACTCTTTAATTTAGAATTTGAAATCCTTTCATAAGCTATCTGAAGACTGCCTTTCTAGGTTATTTTACATTATTCCCTATCAAGTCCCCCCTCAACCCTCTCCAGAGAAACTGATATTCTTGCTCTTTTTCCACCATGATAATTTTTTGTCTTATCACCCTTCCTTTGCTCAAGCTGTCTTCATTACCTGGAAAGTATTTGCACCAAGAGCTCCTCATTTCTGTGTCTTAGAATCCCTGATTTCCTACAAAACACAGCTCAAGTTCATCTTCCACCATGAAACCTACTCAACAATTAGTGACTCCTCTCCTATTCAAAACTACTTTGCATTTTTGTAAATCTGTATATTAAATATGTTTATATTTAAATATATACAGATTGTCTCTCCCTCAAGAATGTAAACTCCCAGAAAGTAGGGGCTATCACATTTTGTTTTTCTGCTCCCTGTGTCTAGCAGTGTTCCTGAAATCAGAAAGACCTGAGTTCAAATTCTCCCTTAGATACTAGTTGTGTGACTTTGGGTTAGTCACCTTAACCCTGATTGCCTTGTGTCCAGGGCTGTCTCCATTCATTCTGATTTATATCTGGTCACAGGACACAGATGGCTCTGAAGGAGCAAGTGATGCTGGTGACTTAGCACAACATCACTTAACTCAAATCCAATTCATGTGCATGTCATGGCCTCACCTCCCTGATGTTATGGTCTTCTTCAAGAATGAAAGCCAAGCACTTCTGGCCAAGATGGCGGAGAGAGGCCTGGTCCTGTAAGGTTTCCTGATCTTCCCTCATAAACAATATGAAACAGACCTAGTAATGGAAGTCCTATCAACAAAACCCAGAAAGAGAAGCTAGGAGAAGAAAACCTAGCTCAAGGTCTGTCTGCGGGGATTGAGGTGTGCTGAGTGGGAGTGCCAACAGCCAGTGGGGGAGGGGTCAGAGTCTGAAAAATCTAGGATCAGCATGGGGTGGGGGGGGGGGGCTTTCTCTGTGGGAAACACTTCCCTGTAGGAATCACTTGACTCTGAGTACCACTTCACTGTGAGAGCCACTTTGCTGTGGGAACCAATAAGCTGTGGGAACCACTTTACTGTGGGAACTCCTTCCCTTGAAAAAAAAACCAAGAGTGTGGAGATGTTGCTGTGGAACTGACAGTCTGGGTTACAGGAAGGGCTGGAAAATAGGTTCCAGCCTCTACCACCCCCTACTGTCTTGGAGGATATTACATCCAATGAGAAAAGCCTCTAACACTCCCACTAGCCACTCAGTGAGCAAAGCCTCCAGAACCTCCTACTGGCCAGCTGGAGATATTACACACAATGAGTAAAGCCTCTAGGGATCTCAATGCCAAAGCTCTGTGAACCAGCCCCTCCCTCAACACAAGATCTTAAGAAAATGAAAAAAGGCCATTGAAAAGGGGTGGGGGTCTTAGAAAAATTCCTAGAAGGAAAAGACCCTAATTCAGAGAGATGTAGAACCCCTAAGGAAGATATGATTTAGTCTCCAGCACAAAAGATTTCCTTGAAGAAATCAGGATGGAGTTTAAAAATCAATTGGAAAATTTGGGGAAAGAAATCCAAGAGAAAATTAACACCTTGCAACAAGAAAACAAATCCTTGGAAAATACAATTGGACACATGCAAAAGGAAAATAATTCTCTCAAAACCTCAAATGATCAAAGGGAAAAACTCTTACAAAAATAGAATTGACCAATTGGAAAATAAGTTGCAAAAGGTAAATGAAGAAAATTCTTCCCTAAACAAAACAATGGAGTCTATGGAAACCAATGACTTCATGAGACAACAAGAATTGGTTAAACAAAACCAAAAAATTGAAAAAAATAGGAGAAAAAAGTTCAATAACTCATCAGCAAAACCATTGACCTTGAAAATAGATCGAAGAAAGAAAACCTAAAAATTATTGTTATTCTTGAAAACAACAAAGAGAAAAAAAACAGCCTGCACTTAATATTGCAGGATTTAGTGAAGGAAAACCGCCCTGATATCATGGAACCAGAAGACAAAATAATTATTGAAAAAAATACATCAGTCACCTCTAGAAAGGGATCCCAAAATGAGAACACCAAGGAATATTATAACTAAATACCAAAACTATCAGATAAAAGACAAAATCCTGCAAGCAGGCAGAAAGAAACAATTTAAATACCAAGGAGCCACAATGAGGAATACACAGGAACTGGCAGCATCAATATTAAGGGACTTAAGGTTCTGGAATGCGATATTCTGAAAAGCAAGGGAGCTTGGAATGCATCTAAGAATCTGATATCCAGCAAAACAGAGCCTTCTCTTTCAGGGCAAAAGATGGACATTTAATGAAATGGGAGACTTTCCACTTTTCCTAATGAAAAGACTAGAACTTTATAGAAAATTTGAACTTCAAACAGGAGACTCAAGAAACACATGAAAAGTTCAAATTAAAAAAAATGGGGGGAAGGAGAAAAAAACTGTTATCAAATAAGATGAAACTGGCAATATCCCTACCTGGAAGAAATTCTTTAACAACTGGAGAATTGTAAGTCTATTAGAGAGAATTTAATAATCCAGAAGAGATAGATACCCATGACTTCTGTGAGAAACTGTTATCCAATAAGATAAAACTGGATATATCTTTACCTGGATGAAAGACTCTAATAACTTTCAATAATTGTAATTCTAGTAGAGAGAACAACCAGAAGTGATGGAAACTCATGGCCTTTCTGTGATTCAGACAGAAGAATTTAAAAAGAATAACTCCTTAAAAAGAAGGATAGTGTAGAGATGGGAGGATGGAGGGGACTGAATGGGGTAAATCTCATTCCATTAAGAGGTATAAAAGACTTATTGAAATAGAGTGGAAGAAGGGAGGAGGTGAGAACCACCTGATTCTTACTCTCATCAGATTGGCTTAAAGTTAACATGCAAACACTAAATTGAATTAAGAAACTTATCTTACCTTTAAAGTGTTAAAAGGGGGAAAGGGGAGGGGGAGGAAAGAGGGAAACAACAGAAGAAAGGGAAGGGAGAAAAGGCAAAGGGAAAGGGGAAGGGGTTGGATATAGGAGGGCATAGACACTGAACATGGCAGAATTCAGAAACAAAACACTGGGGAATATGGATAAAGGAAAAAAGGGGGAAATGCAAACAGAGGGACGACAGCATGGAGGGCAATTAAAGAGTTAGTAATTATAACTTTGAATGTAAATGGAATGAACTCTTCCCTTACAATGTAAGAGAATAGCAGAGTTGATTAGAAAACAGAATCTTATGATATACTGCTTAAAAGAAATTCATCTGAAGCAGAGAGATAGATATAGATTAAAGATAAATGGTTGGAGCAAAATATATTTTGCTTCAGCTGAAGTGAAAAATGCACCAGTAGCAATCTTTATCTCAGGCAAAGCAGTTGTAAAAATGGATATTATTAAAAGAGATAAGGAAAAAACTACATCCTACTAAAAGGTGCCATAGACAATAAAGTAATTTCAATACTAAATATGTACATATCCAATGGTATAGCATTCAAATTCTTAGAGAAGTTTAAAGACTTCCTGGAAGAAATAGACAGTAAAACTCTACCAGTGGGAGAACTCAGCCTCCCACTCTCAGATCAAGATAAATCTAACTATGAAATAAACAAGAAGGAAGTTGAGGTAAATAGATTGTTAGAAAACCTAGATATACTAGACCTAAGGAGGAAATTGAATGGGGATAGAAAAGAATATATTTTTTCTGCAGCACATAGCACTTACACAAAATTTAGCCATGTACTACAACGTTAAAAACCTAATAATCAATTGCAGAAAAGCAGAATTAGTGAATACATCTTTCTCAGATCATAATGCAATAAAAATCAGATGCAATATTGGGCCAGGGAGATATAGACCCAAAACTAATTGGAAACTAAATAAACTCCTTTTAAAGAATGAGTGGATCAAACATCAAATTATAGAAAGAATTAATTATTTTATCCTAGATAATGACAATAATGAAACAACATACTTTGGTATAATACATCTATGCTATACACTCAAGGCAGCTGTCAGGGGATACATTATAGTAATATATATTAAATGCTTATATGAATAAATCAGAGAGAGAAGAAATCAATGAACTAAATAGGCAACTAAAAAAATTAGAGAAAGAACAAATTAAGACCCCCCAATTAAATACCAAAGTAGAAATTCTAAAAATTAAAAGAGAAATTAATAAAATCAAAAGCAGGAAAAGTATTGAACTAATAAAAAAACAAGAGCTGGTTTTATGAAAAAACCAATAAAATTGAGAAACCTCTAGTTAGTTTGATAAAAAAGAACGAAGAAAACTAAATTGCTATAATCATAAATGAAAAGGGTGAAATCCCCACCAATGAGGAGGAAATTGAAATAATAATTCAGAATTATTTTGGCCAACTCTATGCCAATAAATTTGATAATCTAAATGAAATGGATGAATATTCACAAAAATATGTTTCCCTGGTTAAATGAAGAGGAAATTAAATACTTAAATAGCCCTGTCTCAGAAAAAGAAATACAACAAACTATTATTGAACTCCCTAAGAAAAAATCTCCAGGGCCAGATAGATTCACAAGTGAATTCTATTAAACATTAAGGGAACAACTGTTTCCAATTCTATATAAACTCTTTGGAAAAATAGGTGAAGATGGAACTCTGCCTTACTCTTTCTATGACTCCAACATGGTGCTGATACTTAAACCAGGAAGAGTTAAAACAGAGAAAGAAAATTATAGTTTCTTCCTGTTGAATATAGAGGCCAAAATATTAAACAAAATCTTAGGAAAATGATTACAACAAGTTACCACTAGGATAATACATTATGACCAAGTAGGATTTCTCTCAGGAGTGCAGAGTTGGTTCAAAATTAGGAAAACCTTCAGTATATTTAATTATACCAATAGCAAACCTATCAGAAATCATATGATTATATCAATAAATACTGAAAAAGCTTTTAACAAAATACAACACCCATTTCTACTAAAAAACACTAGAGAGTGTAGGAATAAATGGATTTTTCCTTAGAGTAATAAACAGTATCTGTCTGAAACCATCAACAAACATTATATGCAATGGGTAATAGATTAGAAGCACTCCCAATAAAATCAGGGGTGTAAAAAGTATGCCCACTATCACTATCACTATTCAATATCATATTAGAAATGTTAGCTTCAATAATAAGAGAAGAAAAAGAAATTGAAGAAATTAGAATAGGTAGAGACAAAACTCTCACTTTTTGCAGATGACATGATGGTATACCTAGAGAATTCCCCAAAATCATCTAAAAACTACTAGAAATAATTTGCAACTTTGGAAAAGTCACAGGATATTAAATAATCCCTCATAAATACTCAACATTTCTATAAATGACTAGCAAGATACAGCAGAAAGAGCTAGAGAAAGAAATCCCATTCAAAGTAACTTCAGAAAATATAAAATACTTGGGAGTCTCCCTGTCAAGGGAGACTCAGAAACTTTTGGATAACAATTACAAAGCACTTCTTATACAAATAAAATCAGACTGAAATAACTGGGAAAATATCAACTGCTCATGGATAGACCAAGCAAATATAATAAAAATGACAGTTCTACCAGAATTAAACTACTTGTTTAGTGCCCTAGCAATCAAAATTCCAAAAAATTATTTCAATGAGAAAAAAAATTGTAAGTAAATTCATATGGAGAAATAAAAAGTCAAGAATTTCCTGAGATTTAATGAAAAAAAGTACAAAAGAAGTTGGCTTAGCCCTATTAGAGCTAACATTATATTATAAAGCATCAGTCATCAAAACTGTCTGGTACTTGATAAGAAACAGAGTGGTGGATCAGTGGAATAGACTAGGTGCAATAGCAGGAAATGATTACAGTAATCTGCTATTTGATTAACCCAAATAGTCCAGCTATTGGGATAAAAACTCTCTCTTTGATAAAAACTGCTGGGAAAACTGAAATGTAAGTATGGAAGATACTTAGATTAGACCAATACCTCATACCCTACACCAAGATAAGATCCAAATAGATACAAGATCTAGACATAAAAAACAATATTATAAGCAAACTAGAAGATCAAGGAATAGTTTACCTGTCAGAGCTATGGAAAGGAAAGCAATTTATGACCAAGGAAGTACTGGAGAAAACCATTAAAAATAAAGTAGAGGGGGAGGCTAGGTGGCACAGTGCATAGGGCACCAGCCCTGGAATCAGAAATAACTGAGTTCAGATATGGTCTCAGACACTTAATAATTACCTAGCTGTGTGGCCTTAGGCAAGCCACTTAACTCCATTGCCTTACCAAAAAAATAAAGCAAATCATTTAGATTAAACTTTTGCCCAGACAAAACCCACTGTAACCAAGATCAAAAGAAATGTAGTAAATTGGGAAACAATTTTTGTGAATAGTGTTTCTGACAAAGGACTCATCTCTAAAATATACAGAGAACTGCATCAAATTTAAAAAAAAAGACAAGTCATTCCCCAATTGACAAATGGTCAACGGATATGCAAAGACAATTTATAGATGAGGAAATAAAAGTAATCCATAGTCATATGAAAAATTGCTCTAAATGACCAATTATTAGAGAAATACCACCACACACCTCTCAGCTTGGCCAGAAAGGACAATGATCAATGATGAAAGGGATGTGGGAAATCTGGGACACTAATACATTGTTGGTGGAGTTGTGAACTCATCCAACCCTTTCTGGAGAGCAATTTGGAATTATGCCCAGTGGACAAAATGTGCATACCCTTTGATGCAGCAATACCACAACTGGGTCTATATCCTGAAGAGATTATGAAAAAAGCATAAAAACATCACCCATACAAAAATGTTCATAGCAGCTCTGTTTGTAGTGGCAAAGAAATGGAAACTGAGGGAATGTCATCAAATGGGGAATGGCTTAACAAACTGTAGTCTATGTATGTGATAGAACACAATTGTTCTATTAGAAACCAGGAGGGATGGGAATTCAGGTAAACCTAGGATTTGCATGAACTGCTGATGAGCAGTTCCAGAAGATGAACAGAACCAGAAGAACATTGTACACCCTAACAGCAATATTGGAATGATGATCAACTTTGATGGACTTGCTCATACCAACAGGGCAACAATCAGGCACAGTTTTGGGATATCTGCAATGGAGAATGCCATCTGTAACCCGAGAAAGAATTTCGGGGTTTGAACAAAGACCAGAGTTTCTATGTACGTTTAATTAAAAAAAAGTCTCATTATGTAATTCTGCTGTATCCCATACTATATATTTCTTCCTTAAGGATATGATTTCTCTCTCATTACATTCAAATTAGATCATGCAAACTATGGGAATGATGTAAAGACTAACAAACTGCCTTCTGTGGGGGGTTGGGGGAGGGAAGCAAGATTAGGGAAAAATTGTAAAACTCAAATAAATAAAAGCTTTCTAAAAATAAAAACAAATAAAGTACTCTTATTGAAAAAAAAAAGAAAGGCAAACATACTATGCTGATTACTTTATTGAACTCACATCTCATGATTCACAGTCCAGTATATGCAAGAGGATTAGGTTGAAGGGAATGGCATTTAATCAGGGCCTATCACAGGGCTTTGCACATTATAGGTGCTCAATAAATGCTTTTTGAATCAATGAATTTGGAGTTATAATTTTGACAGTTAATTTAACCAGTCAGTCACACTACTTTAAACCCATGCGTTGTACATGAAAATTATAATGTGTTAAAGAATCACACATGAAAAAAGAATAGCTCTTGATGAGCCTGGGTGCCTTTTGAGATAATCAGATCCACTTCTCAAAGAGTAGGCTACCAAGAGCGTACCAATGAGATGACAGCAGAACCCTATGAATATAATTAATCACTTTTCAATTAATGTTGAAACTCCTTTTGAGAGAAATTTGGAATCATCTTAAAGGATAGAGAAAATAGGAGAGAGACAGACAGACACACACACATATACACAGACATAGAGACAGACAGGAACAGAGAAAGAGAGATGGAGTAAAAGTAACAGAAATAGAGAAACAGGAATAGAGAGGCTGACAGAGACAAAGACAAAGAAATAGAGAGACACACATAGAGGTCCTGATTTTCTGAATACCATTATAAAAATATTAATATTCCACCAATAATTCAGCAAATGACCCACAACCCAATCAATTAATACAGTGGAACCAACTAGTAATGCCAGTGATTGGACTTTGGAATCATTCATTATGTTGTTTAAATGGTCCTTAGTAGAACCTGACTGAAGGCATAGAGGATGCTTATTTTAGAGAAGAAAAAAAAGCATAAGTGTTAAATAGTTACTGTTTTTAAATATCTACCATGTGAAGTAAGAAATAGATACTTTTCATGTATCCTATAAAAGTAAAATAGACTCTTGATCAGAGAAGGTTAGAGGAGAGGCTCTTTATAAGAAAGAACTACTTAACAATTAGAACTTCCCCAAAGTGAAATCAGTTGACTTGCCGTGGAGTTGAAGACCATTAAATAGAGGCTAGAGGGCTTATAGACTCTTTTTGTGAATTATGGAACTCTAAGATTCCTTACAAACCCGAGAGTTTATGATTCAAAAGTCACAGGAATTGCCAAAGAATTTCATAGTTGAGAGGAACTTTGTTGTTCATCTATAAAAGGAATTATAAATATTTTATATGTCTAGAGCTCTCCAGTATCCTAGAGACACCTCCGAAGAATATTTTTAAAATAAATATTTGAAGGAAATGATAAATTTCAATTACAGTCTAATGAAAATCAAGATGTCTTTTGTCCCATCCAAGTTCATGAATCTCCTGAAATTTATCCATGAATCCCAAGTTAAGAACTCCTGATTCAGTTCATCTTATTCCTTAAAGAGTTCCCACGATGATATACCTGACTAATGGTTTTGTAGCAGCTCTGATAATGGGAACACACTTCTTATGAAATTCCATTCTACTTTTGCACAGTTCTAATTTTAAAATACTTTCCACTTGCATCAAATCAAAATTTATCTTTTTCAACTTTTCCACACTGCTACTACTTTTGCACTTGGAGACCAAGCAGAGTAAGGTTTTTCTATCTTCCACACAATGATCCTTCAAAGATTTGACCATAACTAATATTTTCCTTCTCTTCTCCAAGTCAATCACCCTAATTTCTTCAAGAAGGTATAGAAGGAAACATACATTTATTAGTATGTTATAGTACTGCACTAACTACTTTGTAAATATCTCTTGATTCTTCCTGGGAAGTAGGTGATATTATTATGCCCATTTACAATTGAGGAAACTGATGGAAATAGAGTTTATTATGATTTGCCAAAGTTAATTAAGACAGCTAATATCTGATGTCAAATTGCACCAAGAGTTTCGGGATTCTAAGCCCAGTGCTCTGTATGTAGTTGCCTGTGAGCCAGATATGACTATCCTTCAAGAAATCCTCAAATATTGCACCCAAAGGGCAATCAAATTCAGGATATCACTAGTAGGTCTATATACCAAAGAGATCCATAAGAATGGATGAAAAACCCACATATACAAAAACAGTAATTGCAGCTCTTTTTTTTTGCAGTGGCAAAGAATTGAAAATTATGGGGATGCCTATCACTTGGTGAATTGCCACTTGGTGGCATATGAATGTGATGGAGTACAATGATTTTTTGTTTGTTTGTTTGTTTTTTAGGATTTTGCAAGGCAAATGGGGTTAAGTGGCTTGCCCAAGGCCACACAGCTAGGTAATTATTAAGTGTCTGAGTCCAGATTTGAACTCAGGTATTCCTGACTCCAGGGCCAGTGCTCTATCCACTGTGCCACCTAGCCGACCTGTACAATTGTTTTTCTAAGAAATCATGAGCTGTTGGGGTTTAGAGAAGGCTGCAAAGACTTGCATTAATTGATGCTGAGTGAAGAGAGCAGAATCTTGTATGTGAGCAGCAACATTGCATAATGATCAGCTATGGTGGACTTATTCTCAACTGTATAATGATCAAAGAAAATTGGACTTGTGAAGGAAAATACCATTCTCATGCAAAGAAGGATCTAAGGAGCAAAGAAGGAGTCTGAATGCAAACTAAAGTACACTATTTTCAATTTTTAAAATTTGTTTTATGTTTTATTTTTTTCTATCATATTGTTATTTTTTTCCTTTCTTCTGATTCTTCTTTCACAACATGATTAATATGGAAATATTATTAACATGTACAACATAGATTACTCTCTGTCAAGGGAGGGGGGAAGGAAAGGAGGAAAATGGGGAACACAAAAACCTTACAAAAATCATTGTTGAAAACTCTAAATTTGTTTTTTTTAAGTCCTCGAATGGAATAATTTTGAGACTTTTCAGCATATTAATTGTTCTCTTTTAGATGTCATTCACTTTATTTATATCATTTCTAATATACTGTGACCCAAGCAAGGCACTATTCCAGTTGTAGTCTGACTAGTTTAGATTGCTATGGGACTCCTGCCTCTCTATTTCTAGAAGCTATGAATCTCTTGATTTAACCTAAGATATGATTAGCTTTCTTGGATGACACATCATACTGTTAATTTATATTGATCTTGTCATCCACTAAAATCCCAAATCTTTTTCTGACAATCTTCTATGTTGGCATGCCTTCCCCATCTTAAATTTTTAAAGCTGATTTTTTTTGGTAGACATGAACAAAAATTTACATCTCTAAATTTTTTCTGTGATTATATTCAGCTCATTGTTGTAGCTCTTCAAAATTCTGACTCTTATCTAGGATGTTATCTATCCCAACTACCTCTTGTCATCTGTAAATTTGATAAAACCTTATGATCACATTTAACATTCCCCCCCTAAAATGTGTAAATGTAGATAACTCTGCTCTCAAAAAGAAACTGGCTCTATGTCATGACTGGCATTTTCAAAAATACATTGAAATTATCACTCTGTCTCCTGATCAGACTGATTCTAAACCGTCCCAGATGCATGATCTGTTCTGAGAGATTGTGTTGACACAAGGCCAAAACATCTGGTGAGATCAGTCCAAAACAAGAAAAGTCAGTGGTTTGCAACTGTACTAAACAATTTTCTCCAAGTATCTAGACTAAAAGCAGCCATGATCCTCAGCAAATTTTTTTAAGTAAAATGATTACTTCCAAATATCATTACAGGGTAAATGAAACTGACTCTTGAGCTTGTTCCTTAATTCTTACCTTTGCCTACTCCTCCTTAGATCTAGAGTCATAAGCCACCAGTCATCTGCTACAGCATTTTATCTCCTATCCCAATTCCAGCTGAGAATTGTTAGGGCAGAATAATGCAAAGTAAAACATTCAGAAATTTTAGTTATGAGGAAAAATTGAGCAAGTTCAAAGATGTATAAAACAGGAAGGGAACTTAGAACACAAATTTAGTCTATTATCATCCCCAATAAATTATCATTCAGCTATTATTTGAAGACTTTCAATGAGACAACTGAACACTTACTCTCCTTTTGGGTAGCTTTAATTGTTGACATTTGGTTTTAAATGAAGCCCTCATTGACTCCTTGACAATTACTGCTTTTTGCTTCTAGTTTTGCTCTCTACAGCCAAGAGGAATTATACCTTCTGTACAGCGCCTTTAAATATTGTGATGGTAATCATGTTCCCTGCAACATTTCAAGTCTTTTCTTCTCTATACTAAAATCCATAGTTCCTGCAGTTGACACATATTTTGTATGAAGTCCTCTTTTTTCACCACTCTGATCTTACTTCCCTAGAGTCATCCCAATTAACCAATCTTCTTTACAAGTTAGGATCCTCAGAATTTAACCAAATGAAACTTATCCAGGGCTATCATTTTTCTTTTCCTAGTAACTACATTTCTAGGACATAGGCTAATATCCTATGACTGCCATGCCACTCTATCATTCATGTGAATTCTAGTTCACTAGACTCCCTCAGAGATTTTCCAAGTGAAATGTTATTTATTTTTTTTACCCCATCCTATGCTTCTTCCTTTGATTATATTTGACTCAGTGTAGGACTTTACATTAATCCACATTAAATTTAAATTTAATAAATCTTAATCATTCTAGCTTATCAGAATTTCTTTGGATCATAATCCTTTGGATCAGGTTCTAGCTATTTCTCCAAGTATTTTTGACATCTTCACATTTGATAAAAATGCTGTCTTTGCGTTCATCCAAATCATTGACAAAAACAGGATTGGGAAACTGCTACAGAACACGACTGCTATTTTATTTTTACTCTTCCTTTGAAAATGATAGTTTTGTTGGGAGGGGACATATAAATTAAAAACATTTTATGTTTATTGCTACAGACAAATGCTCAGGAAGACCTTATGATAGAGTATAAAGAATACTGGACTTTGAGTCACACAATCTGAGTTTGAATCCCAACTCTGCAACGTAATAGCTATGTGATCTTCAGTAAGGAACTTTCTGTCTCTGGACCTGTCTTCTCAGCTGAGTGATTAGGACATTCAAATCTGTGATCTCAAAGGTTCCTTACGTCTCTAGCATCCTGTGAAAATTTTATTCTAACAAAGAAAAGACAAGTAACATGAGAAGAAAATGAAATAATCACTGATATCCAGAATTGGAAAGAGCTTCAGTGACTATCTCATCTAAAGAACACCCCCCCTACATAAAAAAATCCTTGCTATAACAAATTAATTGAGCGTAAAAGACTTAGGAAACAAATAATACTCTGTGTAGTTGACTGAGGAACCTGGTTAAAACTTTTATCATAAAGATGTATTATCTGAATCAGGAGCTATGATTCCAGCCCCAACTGAGTCCACGTATTGGCAGCAGACAAATTAAAGTTAATACTTTATTCCACAAATTTTAGGTCTTAACCTGGTTGATCCTTCATCCCTGTCAAGGTTAATTCTGATTACCAGACCTACACAAAAAGAATTTCAGAGTTGGAAGGCTACTTAGATGTCACCTAGTTCAACCCAAGTCTTCAAGAGATTCCTCTCTGCATTATTTTTAACAACTGGCTATCTAGTATCTGTTTAAAACCCCAGATCCATTAAATGGGAATAAAATAAAAGAACCTTGGATAAATGCTATTTTGTTTTGAATAGTGTAAGGAATAATTTTCCTAGACAGACTGAAAGACCACATTGTGTTCCAGGATGGAAAATAATAGTCTTAATCAGTTCTCAAACTCTTCACATTAGAAATAGTATTTATATGATAACAAGGAAAAAAGAGGAAACAGAAATTTAGGGGTCAAGATGATGATTCTGATAGGAGGAAAAGAGGTATTTCATATTCTATATGTTTTATAATTCAAAGATAGGATGAAGTATTTATTTTTAGGTTTTTGCAAGGCAATAGGGTTAAGTGGCTTGCCCAAGGACACACATCTAGGTAATTATTAAGTGTGAGGCTGGATTCAAACTCAGGTACTCCTGACTCCAGGGCCAATGTTTTATCCACTGCACCACCTAGCTGCCCTGAAGGATTCTTTATCACAAGTCAAGAGACCTCATTTATATTTCTGAGTCTGCAATTGGTTCTCTGTGTGACCCAAGGTAAATTACTTTCCTTCTTTGGGGCTCTTCTTCACCTGAAAAATGAAAAAAAATATTCTATAATTACCAAGAATCTTTGCATCTCTTAACTTTCTATAGGAGTAATAGACTAAAGTTCTGGGTAGGATAGTTACCAACTAGAGGTAGTTTTCTATCCATGGTGCTGAATTTGCTCTACTGGTGTTTTTGTGGTTATAAGCCTCTGGTAAATTTGTTTTTGTCTCTTCCTCCCCCACTCTCTATCTCCTTACACTTCTTCTTCCTTCATTTTCTTTCCCAACTCCAGCTCCTCTAAATTTCTCTCCTTCAGTCCTAATCTCTTTTTCCTACATCCATTGTAGTTATTGTTCCAAAGTTCCCATCCAATGCAAACTGTCTCTGTTTTGTGTCTAAAGACCTCTCCCAGCTGTACCTTTACATATTTGATATTTAGGATCTCTTCTAGCTCTAACATTCTATGTTTTTGGAATGGCTACTGAGTAATGATGATTAATCATTTACAGAGGGAAAAAAGATAAAAATAAAAACACACATAGACATAGAAAGACAGACAGACAGACAGATAGATAGATAGATAGATAGATAGATAGATAGATAGATAGATAGAGATAGAGAGACAGGGAGACACAGAGAGACAGACTGAGAATAGTCTGTGAAAGGAAGAACTTTATCTAACAGAGCATACTGCTGCTACCATAAAACAAAGATTATATACTTATAGATCTGATCAACTATACCCACTCTTACCCCCAAATTTTCACTTTTCAAAGTGCTTTCAACCTTCCTCACCTTTCCTAATGCCACTGATGAATAGCAAGACCAGTATTTAGGAAATTATAGCTTTAGAGAAACTGATTTCACTAGCTTTGCTGAACCCCACATAAAAATAATTCATCCACTTGCCCATTTTTGAATTATTTATACATTTATATTCTTTAGACAATATTTGACCTTTTGTTCTAGTAATTTATTTAATTAGTGCTGGAGACAATGACAACTTCTTATGGCCTGCATCAAACCACGTATATTAGATCTAGAATTATCTCCAGATGCTTGTCATGGTTTGCTTCAAGTTAAGACTTTACAGGCTAATTTCTTCATTACAAGGAATTACTTAGAAAATAGTAGAGGGGAACTTCAAGGTCTTTGTCCTCTTAAGGGGACTCATTATTCTTAATCGAAATTCAAATCATGGACCAGTGCAATAGTGCTACCTTTGACTACTTTATATATAAATATATGTGCATGTATAAAAGTTGTTAATTCTTTTCTAAATAACTGGATCCTTATCACCCACAGTGTCTTATTTATGTTAATTGATTTGCTATTTAGAAAACAGTGGCTTGGAATTAATAATCTCTTGCTTGTGAGAGGTTTCATGCCTTGTTCAAGGGTATTGGACAACTTTTCAAAGTTCTTCAGTAACTGCCTCCTCCCTTTTTCCTCTGTATGTTCTAAGATATGAGGAAGGTCAGGGTGGATCAACACTATTACCTGTACTAATAATATCACCAACTACTAACATGTAATAAATTAATACTCTGTATTAGGAAACTTTGGTTCTGTGAAAGACAAACCTTCTAAGATGTATAGAATATTAATACTGGACAGTAACTCAGTGATTATTCAGTCATTTTTCTTACTCAAATAGAGAATCTTATTTTCATCCTTTCAGATAAGTGACTTTCCAACCTCTAAATGAAGTCTAATGCTTTGG
Organism: Macrotis lagotis; assembly: GCF_037893015.1. Taxonomy (NCBI): domain Eukaryota; kingdom Metazoa; phylum Chordata; class Mammalia; order Peramelemorphia; family Peramelidae; genus Macrotis; species Macrotis lagotis. The sequence continues at coordinate 615,395,707 of NC_133666.1, read as the reverse complement.
CAGTCTTTCATATGACCTTTCTAAGTTATTGGACCAGTTATAAAGATGGTTGAATGTTGCCTGCCAATTCCTTGTAAGGAATACTACATTGAGAATTTGACAGCCTGGGTTTCTGTTTAAATTTTGCCATTTACCAGCAGGATGACATTAGTTATTATTCACTTTAATGCCATATACCTTGGTTTCCTTATTTGTCAAATGAAGTTGCTCTATCAAATGATCTCTGAAGTTCCTTGCAGATTTAATATTCTCTCTTCAAAAATCTCTTCTAGCTCAAACAGTCTATATTTTGAGGGATGTTATAATTCTGGCATTACATGCTATATGATAGCATAAAACTCTGCTATACCAAATTCTAAAATTCAGAAGCCTGTATTCTTTGTTCTATATTTAAAAGTGCCTTCCAACTTTGATATCTTTAATTCCATGTATGAGGACTCTCCCAAGTTTGACATCCTCTGGTTTTCTAGACAGCATTTGTATCTTCTCATAGTTGTTTTGAACCTCTTTGTGAATATGGAGTCCAGAGGCCTACAGAAATCTTTCCAACCACCCTAATTTCCTTTGTGTAATGGACATGTTTGGAAGTTTCTCATCTCTCAGCCCAGCCAAGTCATTTGAATAAATCTGCATTCATTGTTTCAGATGTACCTTGATTATTTCAGGAGCTTGAGGAGACATTTTGAGTCATAAATATATTCATCATCTGCAATCCTTTATTGAATAATATGGAAAATATCACCAAGTGACATCTCATGGCTAACTCTCTTCTCCCCCCCCACCCCTTTAAATGCTCATTAGCATGCTGTCCCAGAGTCCTGAGATTTCTATTTTTATTTTTCAGTTCTCCTTAAACAGCTTCCCTTCTATGTAAAACCCTATGGGGAGAAAATAAGGCTGTTTTCTGTCCCCATATGGGACAGAAATCCTTTAGGCAAGCAGTCAGCATGTCCTAATCAAGGACTTTGGGAGACAGCCCAGGACTAGGCACAATGAGGATTAGGAAAAAAACCCAACAACCCCCAACTATGAATTGATGATGATGACAATGATGATTACAATCATTATGATATGTTGTTGCTCAATTAAGGATATACAAAATGTTTTAAAAGTCTAAGTGAAGTTTTAAGTGTGTTAAAGACTTTTGAGAAAGTGGATATGAACCACTTTAATATTGGTACCATTTTAGAGCTGATTAAACTGAATTTAGATATGGTACATCTCTTTCTGATTCTAAATCTAGTGTATTTCCATTATTCCACAGATGCCCTCTTTTGTTATTTGTAAGAATGTGGACTTAACATTTTACCTCTCAGACTTTTGATTTCCTCTTTTAGAAAATGGGAATGACACTACTACTATTTTCTCACCTTAATTATATCATTCTGATTAAAGTGTTTTATAAATGATAAAGTGCTAAAGCAATATGAGTGTTTTGATAACTTACTACACTGATGAAAAATAAAAGCATACAATCTAATTTAAGTATAATTCTTTATTATAGATATACTATATAATATCTACAATTGTATCTATAATAAGGAATTGTGTGCAAAGACATATATATTCACCACTCTATTACATTTTTTACATTGTGAAATGTACCCTAAAACATAAATATAAAAGAATAAGATAAAGGTGAAATGAGCAGTATAAAAGTTTTTCTATTTTATTTGTCAACAGTATAAAATACTTTTTACTCTCACTGAAAATATCCAAAATAAAACAGCATTTTTAGTAATGTAATAGGAATAACAACTTTTTTAATTTAAAGAAATCCCTTGGTATGCCCGTAGGGATACGGTTAATTTGTAAATAATAATTGTTAGCCAATAAATAATTATATAATTAATTTGATTAAGAGATAGCCAAACAGGTTAATTTATTTGTTTGCAATTGAAAGATGAACAATATAAAAATTAAATAATGTCTCACTATATTTAGTGATCACAGCATCGTTTCATGAAGTCCTATTCTTTTGGGTATTGCTATTTACCAAACATGGTATATGAACACCAAGGAAAAGGGAATTAGCTCTCCTTTTAACTCAATAGAAAGTTTCCAGGGTAAATTAATTCTTCTTTCTTTACATGATTCTGATTAATGAATGTATCACAACTTTGCTCTTCATTAATATTTGGATATTTTAGACATATTTTGCATAAGTATGATGAACTACAGGATGTCTAATTTGGCTAGAATGAATTAAAATACCAGAGTAACTTTCACAAGAATAGTGGGATATATATGATTCATCTTTTAATTATCCCATTCTGACTCCTTGTGTCATACTACAATCCCAGGAGGGCAGAGACCTTCTTTGTGGGTACTACCGGTTAAAGGAAAAGGTATTTACACATGATCTTTATCTTCCATATCATCCATAATCTGATTCCCATCTATCCTTCCATATTGTTTCACATTCTTCTCCTTTGCCCTTGTTCCAAACTAACCGAACTTGACCATTGTTTGTGCTATACCTACTTGATGGAGTCCTCCTTGCCTAATGCCTTTTGAAATGCCTTTCATCCTTTAGGTTCATCTTAATTGGCATTTTCTTTCCAAAGCCTTCTCTAACATGTCCTAATCCCAGCCCCTAATAGATAAAAATAATCTTTCCCCACCCTTCAAATTTAACATCACTTTTTATCTAGATTTTTGGGCTTTCCTCAATATTCACTTCATATATGTGTAATTCCAACTATTTGGGATCAGTCTGTAACTCATTTTTTGTATTTTTAGTACTGAGTACAAGATTTAGACATCCTGACTTTGTCACTACATCTGAGCTAATTTCTCACATACAAAGTTTCCTCAGTATCTGTGGCCTTCTCAGCTTGGACAATCCCTCCATTCTAAAGATCCCTTCTCTGTTGGTCAGTTCCTCCTGGAAACTCCAATTTGAGGAAGGGCTTAGACCTACAATTCTTTTTTGCTTTTCTGGCTCCCTCATTAAAATGTAGGGACCTTGAGGGCAGGAAACTTTTAAAAAAATGTGTTATTTGTATTTTGGCTAGACTCTTAATAAATGCTTTTTAAGTGAATTGTACCCTATTGTCAAGGGATCAAAATTCTTTCTCTTGGAAATAATGGCAACAACTCTGATTTATTTAGTATTCTCATCTTGCAAAGCACTTTCCTAACAATAAAAATGCCAAAAAATATTGCAAGTATAATCATTCTGTTTTTGTAGATAAGAAAATCAAGGTTTAGATTAAGGACATGCAAGCAGTTTATGATATTTAGAGCTAATATTTGAACCCAGATCCCTCTGATTTTGGGGGGGGGGGGTAAGGCTTTCTGCATTATACCACAATATCTGTTTCCATTATATCTAGTCAGAGTCATTTGGAATTCTGAGTAACAGTATATTAGAACTTCTAATACCAATACACTGAAAATCTTAGGGCAACATTTTTATATAAGGACAAATTAGAATAGAGATGGAAGGGAAAGGTCTGGGAATATAGTATACCTAGGTCTAGTCAAAGCTACTGCAAAGATCTTGTGGTGCCTGCAGCTGTCAGCTCCCATTGCTGGGAGCATGCTCTGTAGGGATATGCAATTAGCAGCTAAAAATAATGACTGCCTTACAAAGGGCAAGGAGACTATGAGGACTCAGAAGCCTCAGGCCCTACCTGTAATCTCTGCTATGGAAATGTGGAATGTGTTTCCCAGCTGGGGTGTTTAAATGGGAAGAGAGACACGTGAATTGCCTTCTCTCCAACTATTGACTAATAAATAGAAGTTATATGAAAAGGCAGAGAAAATGATAATTATGTCAACTTTTTAAATTAGATTTCTTTATCTATCCTCCCCCATCTCCCAAGACCCCCCAACACATACACATCAAGATATAGAAATTCATTCTTTCCAAGTCTTGGGGTGGTAGTGGTGCGGAGATGGACAACTGGTAGGAGTATCTCTCCTTTGTAAGCTACTGGCCTTAAAGGAAAGGTAAAATGGAGGCATATTCCAAATTCAGAACTGTACAAATTCTCAAAGTTTTTTCTTTGTCTGCAGTGCTATAGGATATCTGATTCTGCTATGATGTAATCATTCTTTTTCTTTCTCTCATTTATTTTCTTTTTCTGTTCAATATCCTCTCTTTATGCTTTCATTTTCTTTTGAACTCTTTCTTGATTCTATATTCATTTTTCTTATTTTCTCAAATTGCTCTATTTCTTTCTCTCATTCCTCTCTCTTTTTCTTTCTTTTCTCTCTCTTTCTTTCTCCCTGTTTCATTCTTTCTCTCTCCATTCTTTTCTCCATCCATTTCTCTTTCTCTGCCTAGTTGTCTTTTCTCTCTTTCTGATTTTATTTTTGGTCCTAGTGGAAATAACATGGACTTGGAGTTGTAAGAGATCCTTGGTACCTATAGGATCCTAACCACTTAGTTTTCTTTCTACATTACCTGCATTACAGGATTGTTATAAGAGAAGTAATTCAAATCTTAAAATGCTGTAGAAATGTCAGTGACTCGCTCTCTTTCTCTACCCTTTTTATTTCCTTTCAAACTCTCTCTTCTTTGCCTCCTTTCTTTTTGTTTCTCTCAATACCATTCACACAGTAATTTTTTTGACTTTATGTTTTCATGTCTTTTTTAATCTCCTTTCTCTCTAATATACTCTCTGCTTGAACCAATAGAGAATTACAATCAGAATAAAGCAAATCTAGCTATTTCTCAACTATCTGCAATAATAAGAACAAAAAATCCCATTATACAGATATCCAACTGCATTTCTGTTTGACTTTGGGAACCATAGATAAGTGTGTGCATATGTGAGTATGTTCATATGTTTGTATGTTTGTGTCTGTGTGTATATTTTTAGTTTCCATGACTGAATTTACCTTTCTTCTATATCCCAGTCCATCAAGAGACTATGATTTTTTTGATATGAATATGACAAAGATTTTGACCTTAGCATAATTTAGTAGATAGCGTTCTTGATTTCCTGTGACCTCTAACAGTCTTCCCTTAAGGGTTGAGCTTCTGTTTAATGATACTCTTCATACTTTCAAATCCACCTTAGGTATCAAGCCATTTACTCTGTTGCTGTCCCCCAAGAAGAGCTTTGGACCTGACTTACATAGATCATCACCCTTTGCCAAAATATTCATATTACTCTAGCCAATCCACCCAATTTAGGAACATTGTCTGTGACTGAGCTACCTCAAATGAATGAGTACAAATTTATCTAACCAACCATATCTAGATTTCACTCTACTCCCTTCTCTAATCATTGTTTTGCTATACAAGTTCTCTCCCATTCCTGGAATGTAAGATTTTGAAAGGTAGGGACTGCCTCACTGTTGTAGGCACTTAATAAATACTTTTTTGTTGTTATTTATTCAAGTTGTTTCTAGGACCATAGCCAGAGAAAGAGAGAGAAAGAAAGAGACACAAATACAGAAACAGACATACACATGGAGAGGAAAGAGACAGAGAAATAAAGACATACAGACAGAGAACATGAAGGAGACAGATAAAGAGACACAGAGACAGGGAAAGACAGCAACAAAGAGATGAAGAAAAAGACACAGGGAGAGTAAAAGTGGGCAGGAGAGAGAGAGAGAGAAATGGAGAGAGATAGAGATAGAAAGAGAAAGAGAGAGTGATAGAGAGAAAGAGACAGAGAGAGACAGAGACACAGAGACAAGAGGCACAGAGGCAGAGAGACAGAGCGAGACAGAGAGAGAGAGAGAGAGAGAGAGAGAGAGAGAGAGAGACAGAGAGAGACAGAGAGAGACAGAGAGAGAGACAGAGACAGGGAAAAGGGACAGAGGGAGACAGCGAGAGAAAGGGAGAAAGGACAGACCAAGAGACAGAGAAAGACAGAGATAGAAAGGAAGACATTAGAGAAAGACATATTGAGACTGAGAGCCAGAAAGAGAAAGACAAAAACTAGAAAGACAGAAATGTGAGAGAGACAGAGACCAAGAGATATAATCTTAATTACTTGACTGCATATGAATTCAGAAATATTCTCAAACTATTATGAAAAGAAAATTATGAAAAATCAGGACAAAATGTCTACCATAGAAAACATGATTTTCCATATATGTATTAGTATGGGAGTCAGTATAGTTCTAGGGAATGAATGGATCATGAATTAGATTTGGAGAAACTGGCTTCATATCTCAACTCTGGTACGTAATACTTGTGAAAACTTGGGTAAATACATCTTGAGTTCCATTTTCTTCATCTGTAAAAGGAGAAAATAGGAATAGGAATGGATATTTTAAGTCTTCTTAGGACATTTTATTTATCGTACCTATGAAATTTGATTTTATAAAGTGTATGCATCTCTCTCTCTCTCCATTTGTGTGTGTTTGTGTATATGTGTGTGTGTGTAGTCATTTGCTACTATATTACTTTTGGCACAAGTACCCAGAAGGATCATATGAAATACTATACAAAGATTTTGGAGGATGACAAAGGAGGTTATTTTATTTGATAACTAGAAAATTGTTAGTGACCTTTGTTAGGGAGATGTTTGTTTAGCTTCCCTCAAGAATAGTTCACTTTGAAAGGTTACCTCATTACCTTTGAATCACTTAGAATGAGAGGGCAGGTAAGCTGCCCCAACTCCACTCAACTCCAGTCATAGGAGCAGACCAGAACAAAAAAACAAAAAGAAAAAGAAAGCTACATGTGATCTGACTAAACTAGAATTAGTGGGAAGATTTAAAAACTTAAGGACTTTCTCCCTATCTTCCTTTAGGCCCTTCCAAATTGGCAGATTAGGAGTCAGCAGTACTTCTTGGGTTAAGAAAAGAACTCAGTTTTTCTCTCAGTTTCTTTGCCTAATTTTCAGCTGGGGAGAAGGTGGGAGAGGTGATGTTCAACTTAGGGTCATGGTGGATTGTTTTACAGCTTTATATGGGCTCATAAGTCCAACAGGCCCCATGAGAGTTAATTTAATTTCATCTTCTTTGCTGAAATTCATGTGTGTCTGGGTCTTTGGTGTTATAGCTAAGAATTATGTCCTCAATTTATAAAGAGTGCCTTTCAGTGGATTTCAGAGAATAACAGAATTACAGAATATGAGTTGAAGAGACCCCATGGGACAGCTGGCCCACCCATAATTGAACAATCCTACTCACAAAGCATTTATTAAAGGCCTATTTTGTTCGAGGCTTTATGTTTGGTGATAGGGATTCACAAACAAAAACACCCTTCTGTATAACAGTAAATAGTTTATTAAAGTTCTTATATCATATATATAACAAATGGTCATTCATCTTTTCCTTGAAGACCTCCAATGAAAGTGAACCCATTACCTTCTGGCTTAAGCATTTCTATTTTCTCATAAGTATGATTGCTAGGCAGATTTTTTCCCCTCTTAAATGCTAAAGATGCTTCATTACAACAGCTATACTCCTAAATATTTATATTACATATTTTTATGAAATTTCATGCACTTGAAGAAAATAATCTTGTTCTTACTAAGTCTTATATTTCTCCAGGACAAACATCTACAATTCCTTTAATGATTTCCAGGTGCCATAGTCTTGAGGAATCCTTCTTTGAATTCTCTGTAGCTAAAAATATTTTATAAAACTGTAGCTTCCAAAACTAAATGAAATCTTTTTTTATAATATGGCCAAGGAGAAGTGTATTAGAACTATCATCTCCTTCCTATTCCTAGATATTTTGTCTTTTTAAGTTCAGTTTAAGATTGAGCTCATGTTCTTAGAATGACTTTAAGGGGTTCCATTCTGGGTAGTGTCTTTCTCCATCCTCCCTCTACAAGAGTCAATGAGCCAACATGAGATTTGTCCCAAGGACAGATCTTTAGTAGCAGACTGGGTTGGGGAAATGACAAAATCTGGTTGGGTGGGAAGAAATACTAATGGGGATGCCATTTTTCCTTTTGTTTCCTTCACACCTTTTCTTGACCCAGGTCACTGAAATTCCATACAGTAACGAATCAGATTTTACCTATTAACGAGAAATGAGGATGATGTCAAATTCCTTGTGTTTTATGGAAATCACTAACCGCATCACTTCCTGTGTGACCAAAGACCTTATCATCTGCCCTGCAACAGAATTCTTAAAATCCTCTTGTCGTTACCTGCCTTTCTTTGTTCCCTCAGACTCCAGTTCACTGTCATCTGACCTGCTATCCATCTTAAGTTCCTTTGTGCTTTGCCATCCTCCCCACAGCTTTATTCATGGATCTTCTATGGCAGCTAAATCATGTATGTATTGTCTTTCTCAATTATAATTTGAATTCCTTCAGAGCAGGGACTATCTTTCTCCCCTAAATCCTAATTTTTGTCCTTTATGTATAGGACAGTGCTTGGCCCATACTAGGCACATAATAAAATATTTTTCATTCAATCATTCATCTATTCATTTTTGATTTTCATGTTATATCATTGGCTCATATCAAGCCTATGGTTTAAACTTCTAGATGTTTTTAAGATTAGCTGTTATTTATCTCTTCCATATATACTAAGGAAGCTGAATTTTTGAACTCACAAGTGAGGCTTCATATTGATTCCTATTTGATCTTATCTATTTCAACTCAATATTTGAACATATTGTGTTTTCTTTGGATTCTGATTTTATTATCCAGTGGGTTAACAATCTTGCCATCTTGGAGTCATCTAAAAATAAGACAGGTAGGCCTCTAGTATATAGAGGATAAGATTTGAAATCAGAAAAACCTGATTTCAAATCCTTCTCAGTCACGTAACTAGTTATGCTACCCTAAGTAAGGTTAACTCTGTCTGCCTCTGTTTCCTCATCCATAAAAGGTAGTTAAGAGGATAGGAAAATTTGAATTCAAATCCAATTTCAGATGCTACCTAGCTATGTCACCTTAGGCAAATCACTTAACCTCTAAGAGTCTCAGAATTCTCTACTGTAAAATTGGGAATTTTAATATCACCTACCTCACAGGATTGTTATGAAGCTCAAATGAAATCATATCTATAAAACACTTAGTGGAGTATCTTGCACAAAGTAAACACTATATAAATCCTAGTTATTATTACTGTAAAAATGGGAATATTTATAGAATCTACCACCTAGAGTTGTTGTGGGGAATCAAATGAAATAATGTTTGTTAAGCAATTTGTAAATCTTAAAGCATTATGTAAATTTTAGTTATTATTTATTTTTACTAGCAATATATAAAAATGGTAAAAAGCTACAGGGGAAAACAGATTCCTGGGGTACTTCTCTGGTAAACTCTTTTCCATGTGATCTTGAATCAACAATGTTTATAACATTGAGCCAACAACTCTTTAATTTCAATAATTTACCTGATTTTGAACCCCTTTCATAAGGCATGCTCAAGGAGATTACTATTCCCTCCCTAGTGCTCATTAGTATAATGATCAGGGTGGGGCAAATGTATCAGATTGTGGCCCAGCCAATGATTGGAATGAAGAGTGAGGAACAAGTCTTTCAAAGGGCATATATGACCTAGCATTTCTGGGATTGGGGGGGGGGGGTGGCCCTCTCCCTTGAGAGAGGGGGGGGGTTAAGATATCTTAATAAAAGCCATTTTAATCACTCTGGACTAAATATTTATGAGCCATTCTAAAACTATATTGTTAGTATTAACACTAATGGCTAGTAATCCTGTCAACAAAGGAAATGATATTGGGCTAGCATGACATGGTCATGATGAAGTAATATTGGTTTCCTGTGATCTATTATTTTCCTATGTGTTCAATTACTCTCTTTTCAATAGGATTTTCTAAATTTTTGCCAAGACCCAAAGTCAGCTTTATAGCCTTTTGATTCCCAAATTCTAATTCTCTTATGGTTTTTAAAAATTGAGAGAACTCTTGCCTTTTCTCATTCAATTTCTCCTTCAGGCTTTATGTTCTTGCTGATAGTGAATCTGCAATCATCTATCAAGCAGGGTTCTTATTTTATTTTGAATTTCTCAGTCAATTCATTTGGTCTCAGCAACCTAAACCCAACAAGGAAAACCTAGTTCTCTTTTGTGATCTTCCACCTTTTGTTGCATTCCAACTCCCGATTAGTTATTTTTCTTCTCTCTTTTGTTCCAAAGATCATTCTCCTTGACAAGGGAAAAGAAAAAAAAAAATGAAGAGATCTCATCTTCCCTCTATTCCATCTACCACCAATAGTAGAATTTATCAATAGTTCCATCCACCATTTTCTTTGATCATCCTCATTTCTCCCTAATAGCTAAAACAACCGCAACAAACTTTACTTTTTAAAGATTTTCTTTACCATTTTTGTTTTATTCTCAGTCCTAAAAGACTTCCAACATTCTTATTATAGGATTCTACAATAATCCTATAAAAACCTATCTATTCTTTATGACTTTCCTTTGCCTTCTATTTTTTAAAATCTATCTGATGACTTCCCTGGGCTTATCTCTTTAAACAATTGCTCTTTGTTTTTTTCATCCATCTATCCATTCTTTATAATTATTCTTCATTGTAATTTCATAATTTTATTGTTGAGTCATCCCTCTACCCCCTGGGCTAATATCTATGGAACTTTTATCCATAAGATCCTATCTATACTTTCTCTGAACCATGCAAATTCTGCTCTGTCAATGACGTTTGGTCCTATTTATCAGATTTTGCCCAGTTTTTCTTTCATTAAGATTGAATGGTTACTTTCTCAAAAATGTCTATCATTCCTCTCTAGTAGCTAGTCTTTTTCTTGTTGTTAAGAATTAGGTTCAAAGTAGAATTTCCTTTGTTTCGATCTTCTATATCTTAAAGAATTAAAATATTTTTAATGCTAGCCAAGAAGCATTTAGTCATTCTGCTATTGACACAAAGAGCTCCACTAGATTCCTGGTTAATTGACTTTATCCATTACAACTATATCATGATGTTAGGTTTATGATCTTTTACCTGAATGCTTTATTCATCTTCTATTCATGTGGTCTATAGTGAATTCCAAAGACAACATCCCTTTTTCTGCCACCTCTTTCAAGACCCTCTTCAGATATCAGCTCAAATATAAGTTATCCCCTGATCTTCCCTTCCATTTCATGGATTGATTTAATCTACCTTTTCATATTTTTCCTTGATTGTGTTTATTAGTGCTTAAGAAATGCTTATTGACTTGAACTGGATAGTAGAAACTTAGCTTTTAGAGTATATTTTTAATTTTTGTTTTTATATCCCCAGTATCTCATGTAATTCTAGAAGACATTAAATAAGCATCAAATGAAATTGCTCTCTATTTTGATCTCTCAGTTTGCTTCTTGAATTTCATCAAATGAGTATATCTGAACCTGAACCTACTTCCCTTTCACCTTTTTATTTATTCTATTTCTTTTGAATGTTATACTTTTCTGTAGTCATATTTTACCATCATTTTCATACTGTGAAATCTTTTTGATTCCCGTATGGTTAACTTTGTCTAATTCTGTTAAGGTTTCTGATTTACCTTGCTTGTTATTGATATTTTGGATACCTATGTATGGAAACCTAAGGTTATGGATTTATTTCCTTTCTTGGTTTTTTTCTCCTGTAAGTTTCTGAGAATTCTGCAGTATTTGTGGTGCCCTTATTATTTTTATAAACGTCCTCTGGTTTCTCTCCATCTTGTTAATCTCTTTCCTCAAATATGGACAGCAGAACTGAATAGAGTACTTCAGAGGGAACTGAAATATGATCATCATTTAGTATATCTGGTGAGTTGTATAGGCAACACTGGACTTTCCAAGATCATACCAGTGGAGAAAAATATTCATCATATCCTTTCAAATTCCAGAATCTGAGTGCAATTTCAGAGATAGACTATGAGTATGTTGGTTGAGGAATCAGTTGTTATTATTATTTTTTGAACCCAGCACTTCATTAAGGCTTTCTATTAGAACATGTCAATAATATGATTTTCACTGCTGCAAAGATGCCTCAAGCTTATCAACTTATGAATCTTTTAAAGAATAGAAATGATGATGATAATATAGCTGCTGTTCTGTCTGGTTTTAATTCGAAGAACAAGATGACCATTTCAGGTTAAGCTCACTATCTCTAATTTCATCACCGTGATATTAACTCAAGTGTTGACTAATATGACTTTTTCAGCCTTCTCTTCCAAGTGATTGGAGAACTTGATGGTGGAGCACCAAACTCCTCCCAATGCTTCCCTTAAGGAGGGAACTTTGATGCTTATTCTACTTTGTATCTGCTGCCATATCTGTTTTTCAACATCATGGAACAAGAACATACCCTATTGCTGGGATACCTCCTGGACAGGGATGGTGATGATGAAGATAATCGCTCAAATTTAGATAAAATTCATGGCTTATAAAATAATTTAGTAATTTAATCACAATAACTCCATGAAGTATGCAATTTAACTCTTGTTCTTGCCATTTTGTATATGAGCAAATTGAGTAATGTAGAGTTATGTGACTTGTCTATGACTATACAGACTCACTATTCGATGTTGAATTCAGACATTCATACTTAATAAAGAATTGACTTAGAATATAATGTGATCAGAGCTATAAGGAAATTTAGAAACCCATACCAGAGTTTCCTAATCTTTTTTGCAATATGGACCTTTTTGTTATTTTGTTGAATTCTAGATAGCCCTTTATATAATAATGTTTTAAAATGTATAAAATAAAATTTATAGGATTATAAAGTAAACAATTATATTGTGCCCCTTTGGGGTTTAAGAGATTAAGAATTATATAATTCCCAATATTAGAGATCTAATAGTATAAGTTTGGTTAATAACATACACATGTGCAGTAAAGGAAAAAAGGAGGGAATAATAATTAAGATCATGATAACAATCATAAACATCACACTAGGTAAACAAAGAAAGTGATGAGGATAATCTGAATTATGGAATTTCAAAGCTGGGAAAAAACCTCATTGTATATCTATTCCAACTCCCCACCAACTTCAAGAAAACCCAGCATGCTCCTCTCAAACAATTATCTAGTCTCTGTTGAACAGTTGGATGATGGTTGGACCTTCCCATGACATTGTTATATACCTTTGACATTGTGAAAGTTTTTTTTTTCTCTTTTTGAACTAGAATCCTGTTTCAATTTATTCCCTTCTTCCCAAAAGAATTCTAATTATATTTTTAGGTTTTAAAGGAAAATATATACTTTCCTCCCATTCCAAACTTTTGAATATTTGTTCTTTTGAGTTATTTCTTCTAAACATCACCAGTTGTTTATTTTATAAATAGTCTTTACTGGAAATTGATTTGGGGGAATCTGTCTAGCATCCTCTGGATCTGATCCAACTTAGCAGTATCTTTCTTAACCTGAGTTAGAGCCTGAAGGGTAGATGGGATTTGACTCAGAAAAGTTACAGAAAGAAAGATGTTTCAGGCCAGAGGGCCTAATTAAGCTAAGTTCATTTTCTGAGCACCTTAGGTCAACAGTAACCTTTTACCACTATTCAGTTTCCCATAAGTCTGACACCTCTTCTCAGGCCTCTTTCTCTCCCCTACTGTCACAAGCAAAAACCGAGATCACTGTATGAATTTCTTCCCTCTTGTAGCTGAGGTGAGGAGTAATCAGATAATAGCACTCAGGTGTGTTGGGATCCTGGCAGAAAAACGGTTTGTGTAACAGTAACAGCAATGACACCATGTATAGCCTTTTGAGTGTTTCTGGCATTCAAGGACAGGAACACTGCCAAAGCTTAGAGTAGAACATGACTTCAGAATATCAGAGCTGAAAGGTGCAGAAGAAGGGAAGACTTAAAGGAAGCATGATCTTTGTCTCCAGATTCCATAAAGACTGTCTTGTGGAAGAAGAATTCATTTTGTTCTGCTTGGTTCCAGGATCAGAATCCAGAGCAATGCAAAGAATCATGTTTTAACCTCAATATAATGAAAATTCCATTCACTCAAAGCCTACTGAGGTGGGCAGAAGTAGAAGATGTTAATTCAGACATATATGCTGGTTCTTGAAGGTAGTTAAGAGCAAATAGAATAAGGAAAGATATTTCAATTATGGGGAGAGCCAGAATATAGGCACAAAATAGAAAAGGTATTGGTCATGAGGGGCAGTTAGGTGTCTCAGTGGGTAGAGTGCTTGATCTGGGATCAGGAATACTCATTTTGTTGAGTTTAAATATAGCCTCAGACTCTCGCTAGTTGTATGACCCAGGGTAAGACACTTAACCCTGTTTGCCTCAAGTTCCTCATCTGAAAAATAAGCTGGAGAAGGAAATGGCAAACCTTTCCAGTATCTTTGTCAAGAAATGTTGTCATGAAGAGTCAGACATGACTGAAAAAAAACTCAGCAATACCATTTCACAAAGAGGAACATGGACTAGACCAGAATGGTGAATAACTTAATTTAGAAGTGGTAGAGATTAGACTGAAGAAAAAATGAGACTGTTAAAGATTTTGTATATCAAGCTGAGGGAGATTTTCCTCATTTTCATAATCAACAAAGTGTTTTTTTTTTTACAAAAATTATGTGGGGTGCTATAGATAGTACAAGTTTTATTATTTCCTTTTTATACATGAGAAAATTGTAGTCTGGAAAGATAAATAGACATGCCCATCATCCACAATTTGTGAACTGGCAAATATACCTAGGTCTTCTGTTTCCAACTTCAGCATTATTTTTCCTACACAACCATCCAGTGCCTCTGTTTTCTGTGATGCAATTCAACACACAGATGATAAATTTTGTCAAAAACTAAGCATTAGAAGAGTACTCTTACACCCTAGTTAAAGTGAATGAGAGAGGGCTGGAAGATTTTTGTTTGTTTGTTCTTACATTAGCCTAAGTAAGAAATAATGAGGGACTGAGTTAGGATGCATTGACAAGAAGCCTAAGTAAGAAATAATGAGGGACTGTATTAGGATGCATTGACAAAAAGGCTGCACTTGGACCCAGGAGACCTGAATTCAAATCATAACACTGGAACTTAATATTTAACATTGCAATTTTTAAAAATATATCTGAGCATCAACTTCTTCACCTGTGAAATGGAGATGATCATTTTTAAGTACAAGTACAGAGCCCATTAATCTGTACATAAGAATCCCTGAAGGCCACATATTGATTTAGCTTTGAAATATGATATCTGTATTTTATTCTATTTTAATTCATTTTGTTAAGTATTTCCCACTTGCATTTTAATCTGGCTCTGGCTGCCCTTGGAAGTAGTGTATACCAAATGGGAACTACCAATTGCATGTTTGATACTGCTGGCCTATAGAGGATGGAGTAGCAAGAACTTACTTCAGATTTTCCCTCTGATATTTACTAGAATATGTTTATTTAAAAAAATATGTGCTTTTATCCCTTATTAGAATTTAAGTTTATCCTGAATAGGTATTATTCCATTTTTTATATTTATGTCCCTAGTGCCTAGATCTTTAGGTACTAATTAGATATCTGAAGATAATCTCCAAATAAATAGGTATTTGTGGAATGATTTTGACCCTACTCAAGTCTCTTAATCTCTGTATACTTCAGGCCACTCCTTAGGTAGGTTTTCTAAGCCATGGTAGGATTAGATCTACATTGGTAGAAAGAATTCACACATATTAGGAGTCCTCTCACACTGGAAATCATAGCTCTTTCCCAAATTAATATTACACTTACCCAAATAATAAAGGACCCTTTTTCCCAAGGCAGAAATGGGATTAAGTAGAAAGAAACAAAATGTCTGAAGAATTTATGAATGCAACTCAGAAAACAGAAGAATATTGCTAACTCATTAATCTCCAAAACCATGCATCATATTGAGTTTATTTATGATTCTAGGATTTGAAAGGTGACTGAGGTCTTTTTAAACCTAAAATTGGTTCATTTGAAAAAATAATGATCCAGTTTCCTTTTGGTTATAAAACAATGTTACTTCAACCATGACTATCAGACAGCACTAAGCTCTAAGACTTCTGGACAAGGCTAATTTTCATAATCTGAAAAGTGCCTTTTTCACAAAAATTATGTGGGGTGCTATAGATAGTGTAAATTTATTATTTGCATTTTATATATGAGAAAATTGTAGTGTGGAAAGATAAAGATATATGCCAATAATCCACAGCTTGTGAATGTCAAAACTGGCATATGCATCTATGTCCTCTGCTTCCAATTTAAGCATTTTTTCCTACTTCTGGAAAGGGCTAATTTTCCCACAACATCTCTATGGTTTTTGCTTCTCTGAGACCATAATAGACAAGAGGAATGGGGGTGACTAATGAAGTTAATTCACACATAAATCCCTGTATCCTCAGTATATGTGAGTGCTGCTGTTTTTCACTAATAAATCCTGTTTATTTAAGATTTATTTAAGGAGGTTGAGTCTGAATTTTTGTCCTTGAAATCTAGAATAGAATAAATTCAATAGATTATTCTCAAAATTCCCAAAAGAGGACCCTGCTCCTTGCCAACTTTTCATTCAAAAATGTAAGTCACAACTCTGTTTCCTTAATCCCTCTTTTCCCCCATCTTACCCTTTCGACCTGTCCTATTAGGGAAAAAATAAATTCTAATGTCCATTGTGCTGATAAAAATACTTTCTGTACTCATTGAGGTTGCTCCTCAGATGCCAAAGTAGCATAATATAGATAACTTTGTCCTCTTTTATCAGGCCCATCATTGAAAGCTTTTGCAAGCTCTAGTTACACTCCTACATATGGAGTTCTACTGTCATAGAAGCACAGCTAGGTGAGCACAGAGGATAGAGTGCCCAAACTGGAGTCAGGAAGACCTGGGTTCAAATCTAATTCTTAGATACTAGCTGTATGACCCTGGGCAAGTCACTTATCCCTATTTACCTCAGTTTCCTTATCTATAAAATGAGCTGGAGAAGAAAATGTCAAACCGCTCCATTTCTTTACCAAGAAAAATCAAACACTGACATGACTGAAACCACTAAGCCACAACAACAAGCTGTCAGACTCAGAGAACCCAGGATCACCATCCACACTTAGAACTGTACTCAGGACTCCAGAATTTAGATTTGGAAGGGACTATAACATATGATATACCGTATATGTGGACAGGATTACTTCAAGTTACTGTTTTCATTGCCTCATCTAGTTGTGGTTTCAACTCTGTCAATCATGCTTCCTTTATCCTTTTTATTCTATAGAGTGTTCTTGGCAAAAGAAAAGGGAAAACAAAATGAGAGTTGAGTAGTTTTGTCTCCTCTTTGTCATTCATTATCATTGTTCCAACCCTCTCCCCTTATTTTCCTCTTCCCTGACCACAGCAAAGACAAGAGTCTTTTAGAATGATTGTTCTCATTATTCATCAGCAGCCTTAGTTCCTATTCTTACCTGACTTGACTATTCTTTTGTATTTATCTTTGATTACCTGTCTTGACAATGTAGCTTTTTATAACTGAAACTCGTTGATGTCTACAGGTATCTGTCTTCTTAGATAGACATCTTTTCTTTCTCATTAAAATGGTGCTTGCATAATATTAATTTCATTCTTGGTCATGTTTTATATCTTTGCCCTACTTTTCCTATAGAAATTTACTCTAGGAAATGCTTCCTTTATTTTCTCTGAATTATTTAAGAAATGCTGCTCCCAATCAAGACATTGTCTTATCAAGCTCTACTCTTATGATTCTAGGATTTAAAAGGTGACTAGGATCTTTTTAACCCTAAAACTGGTACATTTAAAAAAAAATCCTGCTTTCTTTGAGTATGAAACATTGCTAATTCAACCATGGATATCAGACTAGGATGTCTTTCTTCTCGATAGACCATAAGAAAACCTTGTGACACTTTCAGATACACCAACAACTGGAGCAACTTTAAGTCTATTCAAGTCCACTACATGCATCAAAATTATCAATCTGTGCAATCTAAATCAATTGGTGTTTTTCTTCATATGCAATATTGGCTTTGTTGTCCTTTTTCAAGGAAATCAGTCCCTGGCTTACAGTATTTTTTCTACATTACCTTATCTTTAGTCTTATATAGCACTACTAGTATATGTGCTGACTTCTCCTCTGATATTTAATTTTTCAGACACTTTAGTCCAATCATCTAATTTTTGTTCTACTTTAGCCACAGTAGGAATAATCATACTTTAGATTTCAAAATCATTCATAATTATGCCATTTCCTTATTTGTGTCCAGGGAGCTGGATGGCACAATGGCTTGGAGTCAGAAGGACAGGAGTTTGAATCCAAATCTCAGGCACTTGCTGAGTGATCTAGGGCAAGTCACTTAACCTTGATTGCCTTGCATTCAGGGCCATCTTCAGTCATTCTGATTCATATCTGGCCACTGGACCCAGATGACTCTGGAGGAGAAAGTGAAGAGGGTAAGTTAACACAGTACCCCCTCACTGAAATTGGATTCATGGAGCAGCTAGGTGGTACAGTGGATAAAGCACTGGCCCGGGAGTCAGGAGTACCTGGGTTCAAATCCAGTCTCAAACATTTAATAATTACCTAGTTGTGTGGCCTTGGGCAAGCCACTTAACCCTATTTGCCTTGCAAAAACCTAAAAAAAAATTCAATTCATGTGCTTGTCATGGCATCACCTCCCAGCAGCTGTCATGGTTTCTCTCTCTCTTTCTCTCTCTCTCTCTCTCTCTCTCTCTCCCTCCCTCCCTCTCCCTCTCCTTCTCCCTCTCCCTCTCCCTCCCTCCCTCCCTCCCTCCCTTCCCCCTCCCCTCCCCCTTCCTCCCCTTCCCCTCCCTTCCCCTCCCCTCCCTTGCCCTCCTCTCCTCCTTCTGAGTTGTTGAACACTATGAGGAGAGGTGGTAAAGACCTGAATAGACCCCCTATGAATTTATGATATTAAAAATCATATGAGAAGCAATAGGGCATATTGGATGGAGAGAGAGAGAGAGAGAGAGAGAGAGAGAGAGAGAGAGAGAGAGAGGAAGGGAAGGGAAGGGAAGGGAAGGGAAGGGAAGGAAGGAAGGAAGGAAGGAAGGAAGGAAGGAAGGAAGGAAGGAAGGAAGGAAGGAAGGAAGGAAGGAAGATGTGAATATGAGTAAACACCTTGTCAATTTAATTAATCTGTCAGGTCTCTGAGAAACTCTTTAAGACTGAAAGATGTAGAAAAGATGCAAATCCATGTTAATAGAAGTAATTTCATAATCTAGTTTTGACATTCTATGTCTATGTAACCATGGATCTAATCTATATTTCCTAATATCACTTGGACCTTCACTGAAATTTGACAAACATCTTATTCTTTAGCAATTACTTCTCTAAGACACTAATCTCAGTGACTGTTCCAAACCATTCTTTCCTCTTCTTTTCTCTTTTCTTCTTTCCTCTCTTTTTTCCTCTGGCTCTAATACTATCTCCATGCCCATTTTTCTTAGCCTTTGTTTTGTTGTTTACTCAAAAAATTAATACCATTAAACTTTCATAACATCATATCCTCTTTTCCACAATTCAAAATGTCTTTATATTGTACATCAATCATATCCTTTATTTTAAAGATGCCCCTTATTTCTTCAAAGTCAATCAATCTATTGTTTATGACCTCAATTTCCTCACCTTCATTCCATTCCAGGTAGTTTATTGATCATTCTTTTTATATATTTTATTTTCAGTTACTCACTTTCTTTCTACTGCATCCTTAAAGTCTTCTCTTGATGCTACAATTCACTTCCCAATATAAGTACTTCTGTTCATTGCCAAACTCTTAGAAAGAATTGTTTACACTCTCACTGCCTTCACTTCCTCACTGCTTGCTCAGTTCTCAATCCCTTGCCAATTGGCTTTCAATATCACCATTTTACCATTAAAATCTCTATCCAAGGTTGCCAACAATCTCTAAGTGGCTAAATTTTATCATATTTTCATAACTCTCAACGTCCTTGATGTTTTTGGAAGTTGTTGCACTTTGACCACCCTCTCTTTGTAAATATTCTCTCTTCCCTTGACTTTTTAGGCTATGCTTGCTCTTGGTTCTTCTCCAATGTGACAACTTTCTTTGTCTCTTTTACTATCATTCTTCTTTCTCAATGTTATCTTGTCCTACCCCTACCTGATCCTCAAGACTGTGACCTGATTCCTCTTCTCTCATATCTTTGTTTTTTCCCTTGAATAACTTGAGCACTTCCATTGATTCACATATTATCTCTCTATAATATTTATAATTCTAATAATATTTATAATTCTTTACATCCAGTCCTAAGAACTACTGCAATGTTTCTTCTTCAATTTTACATCTGGGTCCTATATGTCTTATAGTCATCTCTGATTCCAGCAGGTGTTTAGATTACTGAAATTTCCCATAACTACTATATCATAAATTCATTTCATGAATGTGATTTCTTTCTTAACTGTGTTTTCTCCTTCAGAATAATTTATTTTAAATTTTCAAATTTCTTTCACTGATCTTCACCCAAATGCTCTCTAGTGTTCCCCCTCTTAAGTTCCTGGATTTTCTCACTTACTTCCCTCAATTTAAAATGTTAACTTCCTTATAAAGACAAATAACCAGAAATCAAGGGGGTGGCCAAGAATTGGAAAATGACTGAAGAAGTTATGGCCTGTGAATGAAATGGAATATTATTGCGTTGTTAGAAATGATGAAAAAAGACTTTCAGAGAAATATGGGAAAACTTGTGTGAAATAATGCAGAGTGAAGCAAGTAGAACCAGGAAAATGATGTATAAGAACATTGTAAATGTAGATAGTTTTTGAAAGACTTAATCAATGTTTGATCAATGCCATGAAAACTATGATTCCAGAGAATCAGTGATGCAAAATTTTGAGCATCTCTTGACAGAGATGAGGGGGATCATATATATATATATATATATATATATATATATATATATATATATATAGTAGCTTATTTTGCATATAGAGAGTAGATTTTTCTTGCTTGACTATCATATTTGTTACAAGAGTTTTTTTTTTCTTTTTTCCCCTAGGGGAAAAAGAGAAAAGCAAATGATAGATAAATAAAAAAAATATGATTTAATTTTTAAAATGTTCTTGTGAGGGGCGGCTAGGTGGCGCAGTGGATAGAGCACTGGCTCTAGAGTCAGGAGTACCTGAGTTCAAATCTGGCCTCAGACATTTAATAATTACCTAGGTGTGTGGCCTTGGGCAAGCCACTTAACCCCATTGTCTTGCAAAAAAAAAAAAACGAATTAAAAAAAAAAGAAAAGGGGCAGCTAGGTGGCTCAGTGGATAAAGCACCGGCCCTGGAGTTAGGGGTACCTGGGTTCAAATCCGGCCTCAGACACTTAATAATTACCTAGCTGTGTGGCTTTGGGCAAGCCACCTAACCCCATTTGCCTTGCAAAAACCTAAAAAAAATGTTATTGTGCCACCATTAGAAATGCCTATTATTGTTAATGTCTATTCCAGTTCTGGTAATTTATAAGTTTCCCATCTTATCCCTTTCAACATCCTTCCTCAATGTGTCTCATTCTTTTAAGATCTCTTTATCTAAGTTGTGGCAATAATTATAACTTTTTGAGGTTCTAGAATAGTTGGTCATTTTTATTGTCATTATTATGCTTTGTCAAAGGGTTATTTAATAAAGCAATGCATCAAGACCAGAAGTACAAATCGTTACTCTAACACTGAGAGATATATACCCCCCATTTCTAGCTCAGTCCTTGTTGAGAGGCCTCACACTTAATAGTTTCACATAGCATCCACCAAGTTCTCTTCCAAATATAACATGGACAATGAGTGGTGAATGATTCAGTATTTCTGTTAAAGTTGTACTGAGTTAAGCAGAGGCTTTTCAATCCTCATTGCCTGGCTTCTGACAAGTCTTGGTGTGGTTTTTCCTCTTTCACTTCTGGTAACTTGCTCTTTTTGATCTTTTGAACTTCTACTCTTTTTTCCCAAAAGCAGAAAAACAAGCAGAAACAGAAACCATGCTCTCATGGGCTATCTGTTGCCAGTGGGTGAATAAAATTGTCTAATTCTCTCTCTTTTTTTTAGGTTTTTTTGCAAGGCAAATGGGGGTTAAGTGGCTTGCCCAATGCCACTCATCTGGGTAATTATTAAGTGTCTGAGGCCGGATTTGAACTCAGGTACTCCTGACTCCAGGGCTAGTGCTCTATCCACTGCACCATCTAACCTCCCCTAATTCTCTTTTTCCATTGAAAACTTTATTCTTCCCTTCTCTTTAAAAGGAAAGGTGGTACAGTGAATAGAGCTCTGGGCCTGAAATAAGGAACATTTAATTTTATGAGTTAAAAAATCTGACCTCTGATAGTTACAAGCTATGTGACCCTGGACAAGTCACTTACTCTAATTATCTCAGTTCCTTATTTGTAAAAATGATCTGATGAAGGAAATGACAAACCCCTTTAGTATCATTTCCAGGAAAACCCTAAATGGGACCATCAAGAGTTGGACATGACTGAAACAACTAAACAATAACTTCTCTTCAAAAACCAGGTGGAGGGGGTCAGAGCCAAGATGGCATCCTGAAGGCAGCATTTCCCAGGAACTCCTCCCCAAAACTCTGAAAAAAAAACAAACAAATAATGACTCTAGCTAAAATTTATAACAGAACCCACAGAAAGACTGAGTGATACATTTTCCCAGTGCAAGATAACTTAGAAGTTCCACAGGAAAGGGGTGTTTCACCAGGACTATGGTTAGGAAAAAGCTGTGGCTGCAGCACAGCAGAGCACAGGCCAGGCCAGTCCAGAGATGGTGGTGAGAGAATTCTGCTATACCAGAATGAGTGTAGAATCTGCAGTGAGAATCTGGAGAAAGCAACCTGCACCCCTCAGAGGTAGTAAAGGAAGTCTGCAGAGATTCCTCTTCTCTCCTTTGGGGTAGGACTGTGCTGTTTGCTCACACTCAGATTCAGGTTGCTGTTTGGGCTTCCATACTAAGATAGCCCAGCAGGACCCCTTCTTACAGCTCCAGGGCAGAAGGAAGTGTTGTGGTAATCTACATATCAAAGCACAGACAAGAGAGCATAGGACCTTGGAGGAAAAAAGTCCCAGTAGGGTGCCACCCCCCCCAAAAAAAAAACCAAACCTTGGAAGTGCTGTAAATTAGTCTTGGGCTGAGGAAATGAGTAAACAACAGAAAAAGAAGAATCTGACCATAGATAATTACTTTAGTCCCATGGAAGATCAAAATACATACTCAGATGATGACAAAATTGAAGGTTCCATATCCAAAACCTCCAAGAGAAATAGAAAAATGGGATCAGACTATGGATAAGCTCAAAAAAGACTTTGAAAATCAATTAAGGGAAGTGGAAGAAAAATTGGGAGGAGAAATGAGAGTGATGCAGAAAAATTATGAAAACCAAATGAAAAGCTTTGTGAAAGATACAAAAAAAAACTGAAAAAAATAATATGTTAAAAACCAGTTTAAGCCTAATGGAAAAAGCAAAACAAAAGACAAATGAGGAGAAGAATGCCTTAAAAAGCAGAATTGGCCACTTGGAAAAGTAGACAAAAAAGCTCTCTGAAGAAAATAACTCCTTCAAATGCAGAAGAGAACTAAAGGAAGCTTATGACTTTGCAAGAAATCAGGAAGAAATGAAACTCTTCCACAAAAGACAAAAATTAGAAGAAAATGTGAAATATCTCATTGCAAAAACCAACCTCAAAAACAGATCCAGAAGAAATAATTAAAAAATTATTGGGGTATCTGAAAGCCATGATCAGGAGAAGATCCTAGATTTCATTTTTCAAGAAATAATACAGCAAAATTGCCCTAAGATCCTAGAACCAGAGGGTAAAATAGAAATTGAGGGAATTCACTGTTCACCTCCTAAAAGAGATCCCAAAAGAAAAACTTCCAGGAATATTATAGCCAAATTCCAAAACTCCCAAATCAAAGAGAAAATTCTAAAAGCTGCCAAAAACAAACAATTCAAGTAAAAAGGCTACATGAACAAGATTATACAGGATCTGGCAGCACCTACATTAAGGGCTCGTAGGGATTGGAATATGATATTCTGGCAGACAAAAGATCTTGGTTTACAACTGAAAATCATCTAGCCAGCAAAACTGAACATCCTCTTTCAGGGGAAAAGATGAACTTTCAATGAAACAGGGGACTTTCATACTTTCCTATCGAAACAACCAGAGCTGACAGAAAGTTTGATCTCCAAAGTACAGGACTCTGGTGAACCATAGAGGGAGTGGGTGAGAAGAACTAACTATGAGGAACTTGATGATATTGAACTGCTTGTATTCCTGCATGGGAAGAAGATATTGATAACTAATATGAAATTTCTCATTTATAAGAGCTGTTAGAAGTAGCATATATACATATATATATATATATGTGTGTATATATATACATATATATATACACACACACACATATATATATATATATATATATATATATATATATATATATATATATATATATATATACAGGGTGTAGGAAGGAGCAGAATAGCAGAATATAATGGTATAGTAAAAAGATGGAGTCAATGGGTGATAAAGGAAAGTACTGGGAGCAGGGAAAAGGAGATTAAGAAGCTAAGAAATGTCACATGAGTCAAGAAAAAGCATTTTCAATGGAGTGGAAATGGGGAAAGCAAGGAGGAAATGACTAAACCTTCATTCTCATCAGAAATGGCTCAGAGAGGAAATAACATACACACTTAATAGAGTGAGGAAATCTATCTTACCCTAGAGAAAAATACAAAGGAAGGGACAGCTTAAGGGGGAATGGGGTGAGAGAAGGGGGAAATAGGTGATAGAAGAGAGGGAAGATGGAGGGAAAGGGTAATCAGATTCAACACACTTTTGGACAGGGCCAGGATGAAAGGAAAGAGAGAGAATAAAATAAAATGAGAGTGAGGAGGAATAGAGTGTAGGTACAGCTAGTAATAACAACTGTGGAAAAATATTGAAGCAACTTCTCTGGTGGTCTTATGGTAAAGAAAGCAACTCACCCCAGAAATAGAACCATTGAAATTTGAACACAGACTAAAGTACATTTATTTTTCTCTCTATATTCTTGAGGTTTCTTATCTTCTTGGGGGGGGGGTTGTGTTTACTCTTATAATACATTGAATTTACATCAATGTATAACATAGAAACAATGTAGAGACTATCAGACATCCTTCTGTGAGGCGGGGGAGAGGGAATGCGGGAATTGTAAAATTTAAAACCTTACAAAAAATGATAGGTACATATTACTATTCTATATAATTGAAAAACAAATAAAATGTTAAAAGGCAAAAAAAGGTAGAAATGGTTCATTTTCTTGATAATGATGGCAATACTCAAAAAATATAATATATGACATTAAACCCTATCTCCACAAAATTCACAGGAAGGATTTCTTTTTATTTGGGAAGCTCAGTTTGAACTGTTCCCTCTCTTCTCCAAAGTGCATCCTCTGCCCTAGCTACATCTGCCTTTTCACCAGTCTCTTAAACTAAGCCTTTTCCTATTTTTGTGTCTTTGCCTAGCACCCCTCCCCCTGCCTGGAGCATGCTCTTCTACTCAACATTTCAAGCTCAGTTTAACAACTTAAGAAGCTTGACAACTCTTCTAGGAAGCCATGATTTTCAACACACAACAATATCTCTCTCCTATAAATTGCTTTAGCCCTGGGCTTCTCCAGAACTATTTAGAATGAGTAACATTATTTCTGTGTTTTTATGTGTGTGTATGTTGTCTTCTCAATGAGAATGCTAATTTCTAACTATTCCTTCCCTCTTTCCCTCATAATAATGTATAATCCAAGTTTGTACACAAAGAAAGTTATTTTTTTCCTTATACTTCATGAAATGAACTTCTCAAGTTGATTATCAGTATTTCCCTAACAGCTGCACTGGGAGAAAGAGAGTGATGTAGTGAATAGAGAAGTATCCTAGCAGTCAGAAAAAACCTGGGATCAAATCTATCTTTGAAGCCTACCAGGTGAATGACCTTGGAGAAGTGACTTAATCAGTCAGTTAACCAGGTAGCTTTCCAAAACTGCATGTTGCAGAAAAGATAACAGCATATATTGGTCAAATGAGTATCCTTGTGGCAATGACATAAGAGATCCAGTACATATCTCCTACCCCTGATCCTTTATATAAGATTTGATTCTTTTAGTCCAAGTGATATCTAATATGTAGTTGGTATATTTTATATCAGATTCTGAAAGATCTTCCTCTATTGATAAAAGGACTTGTCATATATTCCTTTAACTGTTTAGCATAGTCTGTCCATAGAATTCTCATGGTTCATATCCTCATTTATGGTCCCTGAATTATTCACTTATTTTCATTCCAATGCTAAAACATTTAAAGTCAACTTAGTTTTGACCTTCAAGTGATACTGGTCTAACATTATGTATTCATATTGTGTACTTACTGTATTGCCCTCCTGCAATTCTCCCTGAACAACTTTATCAAAATCTAGTGCCTAAATGAGGCATGGAAAAAAGACTTACAAATGATGATATTAATGATGGTAGTGATGGTGATGATGTTGGTTGTAGTGATGGTAAAGGTGATTTACCGATTATTGTGGTATTGATGATGATGACAGTAATATATTGATGATGATATTAACTGGTGAATACTATGATGGGGATAATGATAGTGATAACACAAGAGAGTAGGTATGATCATGAAGGTAAAATTCATGGTTAAATACTGATAATATTGACAGATATAATGATAGTGATAATATGAATGATAATATGACAGTGATTATAGAGTAAATGCTGATTTTTGATACCAGGGTTGACAGTGACTATGGTGATGATGGAGGTCATGGTAATCATGCTGAAAAGAATGCAGTGATAGTGAATATAATGACTAAAGTGATACAGATTCTATTGTTGGTGTTGCTGAGAATTATAATTACTTATTGTAGAAATAGGAATTAAAATGAGGCTTATGACAACTATGATATTAAAGACAGTACCCCTTTTTGGAGGAGAACACTCAAGTTTTGGATTTTCCTTTCATTAATCCCACCTTCCACACTTAATTTCTTGATCATATTGGTCCTTACCAGAAATCAGGAGAAATACCAGTTTTATCTTGTGTTCTTCCATATGATAGGAACCAGAAGAAGGGAGGGAGTTGAGGAGGGTTTTCACAGAGCTAAAGGAACTGATTTTTTCCTGCTTCAGTGTAAATCACAAATGATCCTCTCAAATGCCATTATTGACTGAGGCTGAAACCAAATCTGACATTCATCCCTGGAACATCTGACATTAAGGAACAGCTCGGCAGTTGGATTTGCATATTTCTCCAAAGGGAAAAGCAGAAGGGGAAATTTGAGTGGTGTTGGCCCTGCATAGAATAGAGCCCTAAGGGAGCACATAGCTTCTCACAGCACAGGGCCAGCATTCAGGAATAGATGTTAAATTTCTATTCATCCAAGAGAGCAGCTGTTTTCCCATGTGAGCATGAATGGGGGGGAGCCTTAGAGCCTCACAGGTAAGAACTACTCTGCCTAGAATTAGCATCCAGTTCCCATCAGCTACCAGTACCTCAGGGTAGACATTAGAACTTCCATCACATGCATATACAGACACATATTTGGACTGCTATCTATTCCACAGGATGTATCCAAGAACTGGAAGGAAACTCATAGGTTAGAGAATCATAGATTTAAATTTGGAAAGGAGCTCTGTAATTATCTATTCCTGTTTCTTTTATTTCAAAAATGAAGAAACTAAAGCCAAGAAAAAATTAATGACTTAACTAAGACCAATAATAAAAGAGATGGAATTTATACTTGATTTCATCTGTCTTCTATCTGCTGGATCACCACATCACAGCTGTTTTCTCATCCTAGCACCTTTGGCCTTCTCACCTTGGAACACCCCCATCCTTACCCTTACAGTCTCTTCTCTCTGGTAATTTCCCCAATGTGCTTCCATTTTGGAAAGGAATCAAGACTAGTACTACTCTGTTCCTATTGCCTTTCTGCTTCTGAATTTTTATGTTTCATTCCACCCCCCCTTCTCTCCCATCCTATCTACTTTTTAAAGTATTTTCTTCTTGTTCTCTCATTAAAATGTTAAGTTCTTTGAGGTCATGAACTATTTTAATTTTTACCTGCATTTGTATATTGGTGCTTAACATAGTACCTGATACATAGGAAGTAATTAATTAATGCTTGTTGTCTCCCAAACTGTATCTGCTATCTTTCTTGTAGATCTGATTCTCTAGAAGTGACCTAAATGCAGAGATATCAAACCCATGACCTTCAGGAAACCCATAACATTCGTGATTAAAAGAGAAACCAGATTAAAATGGAACTAGGCAATTCATGAAATAAATAAAGGTGCAATAAAGCAGATAATATTAATTTGTAGTTTTTCCAAGTCATTATGTGGTTGGTAGAAATCAGTTTCATATACTGATAGGACAATCAAAACCTCAATAAAATGGCTTTTATAATGCCCCTGAAAAGTCACCATGCTGATATTTAAAGACCTCTATTAGTGGGGGAACTCACTACTTTCTGCGATGGTTGCCCAACTCATTCCACTTTGGATTACTATTGATTATTAGGAAGTATTTTTTCCCCTCCTTACATCAAACCTATATCATTATTTCTTCAATTTCCATGCTTTGTTTTTGGTTGAATCTTGCCCTTCTAAAGTTAAGAAGAAGAAAATGTCACCCATCTTCTATATAATAATCCTCTCTTCATATAGTTAAAGACCCTTAGCATGATTCTGTTGTATTTTCTTATCATGGATAAATATCCCTAGTTTCTTTTATTGTGTTTAAAAAAAATTAAACTTAAATGCAACATAAAGAAAAAAAATTCATTTGTGCAGCCAAACATGAGAGAATCCATACTATAAAGCAATGCATTTCCATTCCAAGAAAGCCTATATTATAAATACTACATATTGAGTTCAAAATTGTCATTCTTTGCTTCCTTGTAGGTTTTTTCCTATTCTCTTCTGTGAATTGTTTATAGCCTCTGCCCCATGGCTATAATTAAGCATGGGTTTATACATACATATACAGATACAGATACATGTATGTACACACATATCCATATTCGCATATATATGAATCCACATAAATGTCCATATGATTGATTCTTGTCTTTCATTATCAAAGAAGATCAAAATGACATTGTAATGTTTAAGAAATTACTGAATGCCCAGCTATGGTTGATCAGACCAATGCAAGCTTGGGATGCTCTACCATAGGTTGGGCAAAAATAGCCCATGTGAACACTTGGGGTGGAGACCCTAAACTTATGAATGCCATATTTCCTTGGATTTGCTTCAATTCTTGCTCATAGAGGGCAGCACCTCCACCGATAAGGGCATGCTATGCTGGGTGGTCCTGTACCAGTGTATTCCTTTGCTGTACCTTTGGGTTGCATCGGTGTCAATTTTTCTGATCCTCTTGTGAGTGCTTTCCCTGTGTGAGTTCTCCATAAAATAGTTTTTTGACAAATGTATGTCTGGCATTCTAATATGTCCAGCCCATAATAGTTTCAGTCTCTATAGTAATGTTGGAATGATAGGTAGTTTAGCTCAAGAAATGACCTCAGTGTTTGGTATCTTTTCCTGTCAGGTCATCTTCAGAATCTTCCTAAGAAAATTTAAGTGGAAGTGGTTCAGTTTCCTGACATGGCACTGATAGACTGTCCAGGCATCACAGGTATATAGCAATGAGGTCAGCACAACAGCTCTGTAGACCTTCAGTTTGGTAGTCAGTCTAATGTCTCTTCTCTTCCATACTTTCTTTTGGAGCCTCCAAAATAGTGAGTTAGCTCTGTCAATGCATGTGTCAACCTCATTGTCAATATGGAAAGGACACTGCTAAGGTAAGTTAACCTGGTGGGTATTCAAAACTTTTCTATTTGCTGTAATTGATAATTCTATATATGTATGGTGTGGTGCTGGCTGATGGAGCACCTGAGTTTTCATGGTATTAATTGTTAGACCAAAATTATCTCAAGCATTAGAGAATTGATCCATATTTTTTTTTCATTTCAACTTCAGAGGCTGCATTGAGTGCACAGTCATCTGCAAACAGAAAAATATACAACATTACCTCGATTTTGGTCTTTGTTTGTGGCCTTTTCAAGTTAAAGAATTTGTTGTCAGTGCAGTTAGCTGACCTTGAGACCGAGTTCATCCTCAGTGAAGGTGTTTGATAACATGGCTGTAAACATCATGCTAAAATGTATGGGAGCAAGGACATATCCTTGTTTCTGGGACTGGGAAGTCTCAAGAGCCTTGTGCATTATCCATAATACAGGCAAGTAGCCATGATGAAACTGACATACAATTCTGATGAACTTCTCTGGGCAACCAAATTTTGACATAATTTTCCATAAACTCTCACAGTTGACAATATAAAGACCTTGGTCAGATCTACAAATATTGTCTACAGACCTCTGTTCTGTTCCTGGCTTTTTCTCTGGAGTTGTTGGGCAGCAAACACCCTATCAACTGTTTCTCTATTCTTTCTGAAGCCACACTGGCTCTCTTGGAGATGACCATCTTCCAGGTGAAGGATCAGCCTATTGAGAAGCCTCTGGAAAGAATCTAACCAACAAAGATTAAAAGAGAAATATCCTTGTGATTGTCTTGGGACAATCTATTCCCTTTATCTCTATAGAGATGAACAATGGAGGTCTTCCTGAATTCTTGGGGGATAACCCTTCATGCCATATAACCTGGAAAATTTCAGTCAGATTTTGGATGAGCAATGGACCCCCCCCCCCACCTTGTAGATCTCAGCTGGAATAGAATCAGCACCAGGTTCTTTGTCACTTGAAAGGAATCTAATAGCATTCAAAGTCTCTTCTTCAGTTGGAACTTCATCTAGGGACTGAATAAATTCAACTTGAGGTAAATGGTAAGTGAATTCTGCATTGATTGATGATGGTTGGTTAAGAACAGTTTGGAAGCATTCATTCTATATGTCTAGGATCATGTCCCTATAGTTAATCAAAATGGATCCTTCAACATTGAGTATTTGAGATGTACCATATGCCATTGGTCTATAAATAGCCTTCAGGGCATCATAAAAGTATTTTGGTTTGTTACTGCCTGCATAACATTGAATTTCTCTGCCTTTTTACTGAGTCACTAGTCTTGAATCTCTCTAAGTTTCACTTGTATTTTACTTTTGATGCAATTAAATGCTGCCTTCTTAGAGATTAATGAACTCTCCTGCTGGTAAACCCCGTGGAGTTCTCATTTTTCACTTAGTGACTTCTGTATTTTCCCATCATTTTCATAAAACCACTTTTGGTTTTTGTGAGTGTTCTGGACCAGATGAGGAAATACAGTGCAAATACAGAGGAAATACACCAAATTTCTGAAATCTGTCCACTTTTTTTTCTGTTCCACTTTTACTCAATGTGTGTTGGCTCAGTTTTCCCTCCAAGTTAGTAACAAACTGTTCCCACTCAGAGAGATACTCTATCTAATCTATTGACATTAATTCTTCTAGTACTCATTTTGCCTTGGGGCAACTGCTTTGCTTGACTGAATATTTAACTTGGAGAGGATGAGTCTGTGATCACTCCAGTACTTCTCACCACACTTTGTGTTTGTCACTCTCACATCCTGATTGCCACTTCTCTTTATAATCACATAGTCTAATGAATGCCAGTATTTGCTGTGAGGGGCATCCAGAAAGTTTTATTGCCTTTAGGTACAAGTAAGTCAGTGGCTGTGATGAGGTTATGAGATGCACAAGTCTTCAGTAATAGGTGACCATTGCTGTTGCTATTTCCAACTCCATTCCTTCCAAGGACTCCCTGCTATGTCTGGTAATCTGAACCTACTCCAGCATTAAAGTCATCTAGAATTATAAACTTGTCCTCTTTTGGTGGGTCTCCTGCTCTTCATAAATTTTTTCTTTAACTTCATTTGTGTTTATCATGGTGGGAGCATAGTCACTGATGAAGTAGGCATGGTATTTTCCTGGAAGTGATAATTTCATTGTCGTGAGTCTGTCATTCACTCCTTTTGGTAGGTATTTAAGAATACTGACTAAATTAGTTTTGATTGCAAAACCTGCCCTAGCTTCACAGCATTCCCCTTCATTGCAGACACTCCAAAAAAAAATGTGCATCCAGTTCCAACTTCAATAAGCTGGCCTTCATTTGCCAGCCTTGTTTCACTCAGGGCTGCTGTTTGGATATACCTGTTGAGTTCTCCTGCAACAAGAATTGTTCATCTTCAGGTCTATTGGATCTTGTGTTATCTATGAGTGTGCATACATTCCATGCAATAATGGTGAGTGGAATATCTTTTGAAGAAGTTTTTGTACATTTTTTTTGTCTCAACCACACTGTGGGATCCCTGCCTACTACAATAATCAGAACAGGTTTGGGTAAGCAGACAATTTTTAGGGCACCTTTTCTAACCCCTTCCTCACACCAGGAGGTGAACAGTGTGATCTTTAAAAGGGCTGCTCAGTCACCCAGGGGCTGCTGAATTTCACTGCTGTTTTCAGTAAGGAAACAATCCTATGACCTGGGCTGCTTGTTTGAAAAATTTTAACTAGAGCTCCTCTGTACTTGGTGCTTTGTTGCTTGCCTTATACCACAGGACTCTGAGGAATGTTTAGGAGTGATGTCTTTTGTTGTGAATGTAAATTGGATTTAAGTGAGGTCTTTTACAAAGACATCATGATCCAGCAGAGCAAGAAGGAGTCAATACAGTGGTTATGGCTCTAGATGCAAAGGATGATCTTGGTATCTTTGTTGTCTAACCAAACTTTAAGCACTCCACAATACTAGCTTCAGCTGGTTTCATAGCATTTGGAACAAATTGTTCTCTTCTGCTTATTCCCCCAGTGGAAGACTTCACATACTTGGGGTACTTACTCTCCACTACTCACCAATCAGCTTGATACTCCCTTGGGTACCCTTCACCTAGTTTAGATTACCAAAATGATTTAATGGGAGTGGATGTTGTGTATGCTATAGCCTCTTGGAATCACAGGTGAGAGTTAGGTGGCTCAGGTGGATATCAAAGATGGAAAACAGGCCTAAAGAGGGCTCAGCAGCCCTCACACCAAGATACTAGACTTACTTGAACACATCCCACATCCCATTTATATGTGTGCACATACATATACATATATACATGCATATATATGCACATATATACATATACACATATATGTTCATATATATGTATATACATATATGTGTATATATATATATATATATATATATATATATATATATATATATATACCAATGTACCAAAAGAAGACAAGTTTATAATTCTAGTTAGGTAATGCAGGAAATAGTACACTGGACTTGGAGATAGTAATATGGGAGTTCGTATCCAGTTGAGACATTTGACACTTAATTACTGTGTGATCTTGGGGTGAGTCACTTAACCCTGACAGACTTGCATGCAGAGTCATCTCCATTTGTCCTGATTTATATCTGGCCATTGGTTATAGATGGTCCTGGAAGAAAAAGTGAGGCTGGTAACAGCATAGACCCCCATCACTCAAATCCAATTCATGCGCTTGTCATGACATTACCTCTCTGACTTCATGGTCTTCTTCTAGAATGAAGGACAGACATCATCATAATATATTTGGTTTGCATGTACCTCTTGTGGTAGCACTTCAGAATTATTTTCCTTAAATATTTCCTGTCTTATTGTATTCAATTTATTGTAGTTTTCAGGTAGTTTGTTCTTGTTTTCTCTTTGTGATCTGTTCTCTAAATCTATTGATTTTCTTGCGAGTTGTTTGCTTTCTATTTTTTCATTTTCTATATTTTGTTTTATTATTTCTTGATCTTTTATAATTTCACTGGCCTTCCCCTTACCTAGTTCTAATTTTCAAGTAGTCATTTTCTTCCTTATTTGGATCTTCTTTTCCACTTGGTTTACTTTCTTTTCATAATATTCTTGTTTTTTTAGATCATTGTTAATTCTTTTAGTTTTTTCTTTAATCTCTTTTATTTGATTTTTAAAATCTTTTTTAGAGTTCTTCTATGAATTATTTTTGAACTGTAGTCATTAGACATTACTCTTTGGGATAAGAGAGACTTTTTTTGCTTCAGTATCTTCTTCTCTATTTCCTATATTTATTGACTATGGTTGAGGTTTTTTTTTTTTTTTTTTTTTTTTGCTTTGTCTACTCATTATAAAAATAGCAGCTTATTGATATATTCACCTCTAGTTTTGGGATGGTGCCTGTGACCTTAGGAGCTTTGTCCTGGGTCCAACATCTGCACTCCTTTCCCCTTCCAAACCACAACTAGGCCCTCTCAAAACACTATGTTAGAAATGCTTTTACTCTCTGAGAATCCTCCAGTGACAATACCTTTCAGTTATCCCCTCTGACTTGGAACCAAGACAGAGAACTCAATTCTCATATACCTCCACAGCCAGCAGAATCCATGGGCTACTACTTCTGCACTCAAAAGACATGTGCTCATTTCTTCTTCTTCAGAACCATGTGTACAACACATGTGGGCCTGGCATCCCTTCTCTGAAGACATTCCTTCTCTTGAACTACTCCTC
Source organism: Macrotis lagotis (assembly GCF_037893015.1). Classification (NCBI taxonomy): domain Eukaryota; kingdom Metazoa; phylum Chordata; class Mammalia; order Peramelemorphia; family Peramelidae; genus Macrotis; species Macrotis lagotis. Next base: position 615,361,360 of record NC_133666.1, on the reverse strand, counting down.
ATACAATCCAAGAGGTTCTTACCTGTGCCTAAATTGGAGGCTCCCTCCCAATCTGACTGCCTATAGGGCTCATCTCTCCCTGTTTCAGGGAGCTAGCCTGGAGATGTTTACCCTTCACACAATCTGAACCTGGAACCTCAGTCCTTGCATCTTTGGATCTTCTCCTAATATCCCAGGAGAACCACTGTTCTACCCCAACTCTTTTTTTTGTTATTCTGCATTCACTCTTAGGTAGTTTTTGACTTGTTTGTAGAAGAAATCTGGAGAGCTTGGAATTTTCTGATCTACTCTGCCATCTTCACAGAATTCTCTTCTAATTTCTTTAGATGATTTTGTAGATCCTGATCCTCAGTCATTTCACATCCTTATCACCCTCTTCTGATAATCTCTACACTTTTTGTGGGGGAGATATAGGATTTTTTTTTAACTTCAACTCATAAAAAATGCAAAAGACTCAGCTCATTAGAACCCTTTAAACAAATGTAGAAAACACACAAAAAACCAAAATAGTTCATAAACAATCAAAACAACTCTCCTCCTTAGATGTGTCATACTTTTCTACTAAAGTCCTTTCTACTATGTAACACACTGACTGCCCTTGGGGCAGAGCTGAACTTGAGATTGCCCAATAGGACAATTTTTTGACAATCTCCTTTGTTTTGCAGGGTAGTAAACCATTGTCCCAAAACAAAGAGGTACACTCTGTGGTTTTAATGATCCCTTGATCTTAGAAGGGAAACTCATTTTAAGTGACTAGATAGACACCTTCCCTTCCTACAGGACTTGCACTATTTCAATCATATTTTTCTTGACATATGGTGCCTAAAATTAAATATAGTGATCTAGATGGAGTATGACCAGGGCAGTGAGCATGTATTTTCTTTTGTGCTATGACCACGTTCATTCTAAATACTATTCCTATTAATGTAGACTTACATCCATATTAGTTTTTATTTGCCATCTCACAATATTGAATCATAATGATGTTTAAGTCCATTTAAAACTGGATCCATAGGGAAGTTTCCTGTTGTCACTTGATAAGAAAATGAACATTGTCATTATTTCTTCCCAAACTAGGACAGGGAGAAATTTGGTCAAAGGGAAGGACTTTACTATAGCAGTCCTTTCTCAAATGGTAGTGCGTGAAAAGGACCCATGCTACTTGAATCTCAATGATGTGAGTTAGCTTACTAGGGCTAAATATTGGCATAGAGGGCATTTTCTCATTAAATCATAATAAGGCAAAATAGAGAAGCAAAATGACTGGTTTTAAAAATCAAATTTGCCAATGTCTTGATGTCAATGACTTTGGGATACTCTCAGATACTCTCTGATTCATAATGATGGAAATTACAGAGAAACAAATTTCTACTGCTAATAAAAATAACTAAACACAATTTCTTGACAATTTGTTCCAAACAGTAATAGATTGGGTCACAATGAAAAAGAGGTTATGAGATTAAAGCTGTAGCATGAAAGTTTGAGATCAAACATTGAATAACAAGTTGGTTGGATTAAAGAAAACCATTCATTCATTATTCATTCAATCACTTATTTATCTATTCTATCCATTCATTTATCCATTTAATTTCTTACATAAATTAAGTACCTATTATATGCCTGTCTGCTTACTTTGTGAAAAGGGATGTGATGTATTTTAATGATTGACTGACTAGAAGTGAAAACACATGGAACCATCCTTCTCTGACTTTCAATATCTATGTGAATATGGAGAAGACAGTTTCTCTGGGATTCATATACCAGAGAGAAATTGTTGCCTCCATTCTGTTTGTCTTACAGGGGTATTTTGCAGAGCCAGGAGACAATAGTAGGGGAAGAGTTTGAAGTACAAAACACCATAGTAAGGTACAGGAATATTATTTTCAGTAGGTATCTCTCCCTGATTCATAATTTCTGAGCTAAAGATAACAGTCTCACTTCTTCATACTCATCATAAAAGTCTTTTCTAGACAATTCCCTACAAGAAACAATGTTTTGGAAACAAACTTAAAGCCAGGGTTGGCATATATCTTTGATAGAATTTCATTCTTTGTGTCAACTTGACTTTCCCATGGTCAGGGCAAAAAGAATAATTTGTGGGTGCAATGTGATTAGGAACATTGAAAAGATCCCCCTCCTCCAAGATTCTATACCATCTTAACCATGACTTTTTCTTCTATTTTTTCCCAGGCTGAGGTCAAATATCCCCAGAATCAATGATTCCTTGGAGTATCTATCTCTAGGAGGCTTTTGGGAAAACAAATTCAAGAGCAATAGAAGGCCTATGATGATGGATTAATCCCTGACAGGTTGTTAATGGGAGTTTGGTGTATTTGGAACCTAGTTCTTCTTTGTGAGGAAAGCTTCAGATAACTCATTCTTGAATTCTTTAGACCTATTCAGGGGTTATATCAGAGTCAGGACTGAGGTTCAGAGGGGTAATTGTGTTCACCAGTTAGGATGTAAATCTTATTTGCATTTTTCACATTAATGAACTTTACTAAGAGAATCTGAACTGTATTGATAGACAAGGGAAGAGTTTTTAATTAACTGTCTAAACTCTATTGTGCAAGACTTGTCTAGAGGTGAGGGTTGAGTAGGACTCAGTCCATGTTCATATCCATGCTCATGTTTAGTCCACGTTCAGTCCATACTCATGAGCAGAATTATAGCTCAGTGTAATTATTCAAAAATGCCTGGATGGTGAGACCAAAGGAATAGTAGCTAGTTTAATGCTAATTTGAAAGCAAGCCTTCAGTGAACTACATCTGAAATCTGTGTTTGGACCCTTTGTGCTGTTTAATATTATTAACTGTGATTTAGATAAAGACATAAATTTCATGCTCATCAGATTTGCAGCTGATCCGAAGTTGTCAGGGATACCTAGTACCTTGGGTGACAAAGTCAGGATTCCAAAAATGATTTTGACAGGATAGAATATTGAGCTGAATCAAAAAAAGATTAAATGTAAAAGGAAGAAGTATAAAATCTTATCTGTTTGAAAAATTTGACTTCATAATTACATAGTGGAGAAAGTAGGACTAGAGAGAGGTGCCTGGGGAAAAGGTCTGATGTTTTAGAGATTGCAAAATTCACATGAAACATTAATGTGACCTGGCAGTCACTGAAAACAAAAATCACAATCTTAGGCTATATTAATAGGGCAATATCCTCCAGGATAGTGACCATGGGAGAAAATCCCTCTGTAATCTGCCCTGGTCAGATCCTATTTGGAGTATTGTGTTCAGTTCCAACAACCACATTTTAAGAAGGAATTGGTAAATTAGAAAGCATTCACAGAAGTGAATCTACTGTGAAGATTTTCAGGATTGTCCAATCAGCAAGGAAAACAACAATAACAACACAACAGTACTGAGACAGAGCTCTGAGTCAGTGCCACTTTATTAAAAGGCATATAGACCCCTCTAATGAAATGGATTTTAGAGCTTTCTCACAATCTGAGATGCCCACCTCCTCAAGGATTTTAGTTTTATAGCTCTTGATACCTGGTAAATATAGGTGATGCCAACCAAAAATACAGACTCTCATTGGTTGGCAGACCTTGCCCTTGGGCATCTAGAAGAGTCATAAAATACATAATCTCCTTAGTTGATAAACATACCAGTGAATAGGCCTTAATAGCCCTATCTTGACCTTCCAAGAGGTCCCACCAAGCTAATGAGCAGGTTCAAGGCATTATATCTGAAAAGCAGATATTAAAAAAAAACTACATGAGCCAACTAACTAGTAGAAGTGCAGGTCACTGGATCTTGCAACAAGGGTCACAGATTGTTTATATGTTTATGATCATCTCCCCATATTGGGCAATAGAGGGATGATAAGGACTGAAGGTGAGGCAAATATATTTGAGGGTCTTTCCATGTAATTGAGTCACTTTTGTCATGCTGGTTTTGGTCACCATAATAAAAATCAAGGATGAGGTCTTAAGCAACTGAACTTACTTAGAATCTGTACTTCACATCTCAGGGGTCTAATCAGCGAAACTTGTAATCACTATTCCTATGGAATCATATCACACTGATTAATACTGGTTGGAATAAAATTGGAGTCCAACAAATCATCTGTCATCCTAGAATATTGAAGGGCTTAATGACTATGGTATTGAAAATTTTCAGAAAGAATTGGCAATGTTTATTTTTGTAGGAAGCATTTATTGCCTACTATGCTACAATCACTGAACTAAACACTGTAAAACTATTATCTTAATTGATTCTCATAACAACTTTAGACTATAGGTACCATTATTATCTTAATTTTATAGTTGAGGAAATTGATACACAAAGAGATTTAAGCTGAGGGGAGCCTAGGTGGTGCAGTGGATAAAGCACCAACCCTGGAGTCAGGAGGACTTGAGTTCAAATGCAACCTCTGACACTTAATTACCTAGCTGTGTGGACTTGGACAAGCCACTTAAACCCATTCCCTGAAAAAAAGAAGAGATTAAGCTGAGCCCATGTTCACACAGCTAGTTAAATCTGAGACTGAATGAACTCAGACTTTTCTGACTTCCAGGACCAGAGTTCTACTATAGCACCCAAATGACTGGAACATTCTCTATATTCAAGAATTTCAAGGGTCATAGTGTAGAAATATGGTCAACTAGGTGTGTCTTAAAGCATAGAGTGTTGAACTGAAGTCAGGAAGACTCATTTTCCTGAATTCAAATCTGGTCTAGCTGTGTGACTTGTTCTATTACTAGTTGTATGATTTTGGCATGTTACCTTGCTTGCCTCAGTTTCCTCATCTGTAAAATGATTTGGAGAAGAAATGGCAAACTACTCCAGTATCTTTGCCAAGAAAACCCCAAATGGGGTCATGAAGAGTCAAACACAACCTAATAGTGACAGCAAGGTGGAAATAGAATTTGATTTTTTTCCCCCTGATCTCTAAATGCAAAACTAGAAACAAGAAAAAGTTTCTTTTTTCTTTTTTGATATTTGATATTCTTATTTTCATTTGATCATTTGATATTTATTGATATTTTATTTTTCCAATTACATGTTATGAAAATTTTTCAACATTCATTCACCTGCATATTTATGTTACAATATGTTCTACCATCCACCCTTCCTACCCCCCTCCCCTCAACAGTGAACAGTCTAGTAAAAGTTGTTTATGTTTTTTGTGTTTAACATATATCCATGTTAGTCGTTTTGTGTAGGAAGAGTTAGGACCAGGGGAAAAGAAGAAAAACCAAGGGATAGGAAGGAAAAAGAGAAGAGAAATTTTCACAAAAGTGAACACAGTATTCATTTAGGTTCTGTGGAGTTTTTCTTTTGTTTTGTTTTGTTTTGCTTTGTTTTGTTTTCCTCTGGATGTGGATAGCATTGTTCATAAATGGTCTCCAAGGATTGTCCTAAATAAGAGAAAGTTTCTAAGAGGTATATTTAAATTTTTGAATAAGGAAAGGATTGTTATATTGCATAAGTGTGCATAGATTAACCTCAAATCCAGGAAGACCTGAATTCAAACCCTCCCTCTGTGTAAGCCTATGTAAATAATGTAACAAATCAGTATTTTATTTCAGCAACTCCAAAAGAGCAGAAAAATATGCTGTGCTGCATTTGAAGGGGTACTTTCCTTATTTGGAAATGCTCTATGTCAATAAAATCACAACTTCAGTCCCTAACTAGTCCTCATTCCTTTATAAAGGAAAAACAAACAAAATACATTTCTACTCAACTAACAGCTATGCAAAGAGAGGTAGGATAGCCATCTCTAGAATGTGTTGGAGAGGGGATTCTTGTCCAAGTTGAGGTTAGACTAGATGGTGGAGACCCTGATAAGTCCAGGATTCTATGGCCTGAGTTCCATGACATTCAGTGTCAGGGCTAGATACTTTGTCTCAGTGATGGCCAGGCTTCTGACTTTAACCTCATAATATTTTGATCATTGAACCAGTCTCATCCATATATGAAAGAATAATTTTTAGTCAATTATTTGAACCTGGCCAAAATATCGTCTTGGACTTAGATGTCATATGTTCTTGAAATCAAACTACATTATTTAAACAGGTTTTTCTGTCTGTCTGAAGCAGATTCAAAATGGAACTTATTATCTCCCTCCTAAACTTGCCCATGCTCCAAACATCCTTTTTCTGTTCAGAGTATCCTGATTCTTCTTATCAATCACTTACACAACCTTGAAATCATCCTTGATTCATCATTCACTCTTTCATATCTAATAAATTGCGAATTTTTTTTTTGTTTCAGTCTGAACAACCTTTCTCACTTCCATTAGCTACTATGCTACTCATTACCTCTCATCTGGATGACTGCAATAATTGTGTAATTGGTCTTCACATTTTCAAATTTTTTGATTGACTCTAGAGATATCAGTGCATGTCTGTAGATTGATTTAGGCCTCAGTCTTTGACCAGATTTATAACTCATTCTTATTATTCCAAAGCCACTCCCCATCTCCTCTCTAATCCATCCTCCAAGAAGTTGCCGATATTATCATCCTAAAGTACAAGTTGCACCATTTCCTTCCCTCAGTCAAAAATCTTTGACTCTTCGCTGCCTCAAGTATAAATAAAAAAGTAAAAAAAAAAACAACCCCCTAAAAACCAATCAATTCCTTAACTTGATGTTTAAAGCCCTTTTATCTAACTAACTTAATTTCTTTTTTTAGTTTTTGCAAGGCAAGGGGGTTAAGTGGCTTGCCCAAGGCCACATGGCTAGGTAATTATTAAGTGTCTGAGATCAGATTTGAACTCAAGTACTCCTGACTCCAAGGCCAGTGCTCTATCCACTGCGCCACCTAGCCACCCCTAACTCACTTAATTTTGCAACTGTATTTCCTAATAAATACTCCATATTACTTGCAATTCACAGCATCACTCTCCTGATGTCATAGTCCTCTTCAAGAATGAAGGACAATCAATAATAATAGCATATATTTTGCATTGCAGTTATACTGCACTCCTAGCTACTCTCCATACTTGGCAGCTAATTCCTTGTTTTCTATGAATTCACCTAGCCTATCCTCCCTGTCTAGAATGAACTTCTTTATTTTTATCTTTATTAGCATCATCATCTTCATTTGTGACTCAGCTCAGATGTCAGTGGCTCCATTTACCTATCCTTGATTTTTGCCCATGGTTCCACCTGTTCCAGTTTCTCTTATAACATATTTATGTATGTATTGTATCCTACCCCTTTAGAATGAAAATGTTTTAAAGGAGGGGAAAAAGAACAAATAAATCTGTTTTGAAAATAGTGCTGTATCCTTAGATTCTTGCCCCTTGCCCATAATATCAGTAAAGTGTTTATTGAATTGATTTGAGATATCATGCCTACTATTTATCTTGAATTAGGACAGATAGTTCCAAGAATTAATGACCTTTGAATAATTTTGTTTTACCCAGATAATTACCCTCAGAAAATATTTCAGTAAAGCATTCATATGGTTATCTGCGCACCTATCTAGGTTCTGTCAAGAAATTTCTCAGTATCTAGTCTTGTTACTTCCACTTTATTGGTTTCAGTTTTCTCCTCTGTAAAATGAGTACAAATGATAAATGTTCCTTAAGGTTCTTTCAAACCCTAAAATTCAATTTTCTATGTTTTATTGCCTAGTATTCTAGGGATATTCCAACACTCTCATTTATATTCTAAAGTTCCCTGATGCACCCCCTTTTCAACTATAGGATTCAGGGAAAGAATAGGCCTACCTCCTCCTTTAGAGTGATCTAGTAAAGATTGGAACTTGAAATGAATGGGTTGTCAGTTAAAATGGTTATCCTTTCCCTTTAAGTAATTGCTATTATTGCAATGTCCCTTGAATTTCATTGTATTAATAGTGATTACAGCCAATTCATTTGGTGCTAGTGAAGACTGTAGTCTGTCAGAAAGGGAAGAAGTTTGGCCTCAAGTCAGTTACATAGGAGGAGGGTTTTGTGTGTGTGTGTGTGTGTGTGTGTGTGTGTGTGTGTGTGTGTATTGATGATTTATTTTTCCTTTCAACATCTTCTTTCAATGCTGGACTGAGTCTCAGAATATTGGCCTCACTTGAAAAACCATCTCTTGAGAAATTCAACCAGGTTTCCATAATGAAGAGAATGTTTAGTGGTTCATAGCTTGGTGTTCGAAGAGATTCTACTAGAGATTCCCCTTGGGAATCTGAATTTGATCTCTTAATTTCTCATATTTGCAGAAAGTGTCACAGCTTACAAATTATTTTATATGTATTATCTCATATGATAAATAATGAAAAAATGTTTATTTTATAACTCTCTTCCCTCCACTTTTATTGGGGAAGAAAAAGAAAACAAAACTACTGTACTATAAATATATTATAAATATATATATATATATATATATTATATATATTATATATATACACATATAAAATCAATTGTACAAACAAAAGCAATGCAACCAATGTTAGAAGGAAAGAAGAAAGCTGGGATACAATCTTTATAGCAATAGTCTCTGATAAAAATCTGAATTCTCCAATATCTAGAGGACTCAATAAAATTTATTAAAAAACAAGTCATCCCTCAAATCATAAATGGTCAAAGGATACAAACAGGGATTTTTCAAATGACAAAATCAAAGTTATTTATAGGTATAAGAAGTGCTCCAAATCACTTTCTTGTTATTTTTTATTTTTCCAATTACATTTAAAGAATGGTTTCAACATTCATTTTTTATTTTATTTTGTGTTATTTTTTTCCAATTACATGCAAAGGTAATTTTCAATCTTCATCCTTTTAGAAGCTTCTGAGTTCCACATTTTCCTTCCTATCCATTTCTTTCCCCTCCTTAAAAGTGAATAATTGTACATGTGCAATGATGTTAAACATATTTCTGTATAGTTATGTTTTGAAAAAAGAATCATAACAAAAGGGAAAAACATAAGAAAGCAAAAATGAAACATCTTAAAAGGGAAAAATAGTATGTTTTGGTCTGCTTTCATACTCTAAAATTTTTTCTCTGTATGACAATGATATTTTCCATCAAAAGTCTAGTCATAATATTGAGAATAGCTAAGTCTATCATAGTGTGTCATTACACACTGTTGCTGTTAATGTGTACAATGTCCTCTGTTCACTTTATTCAGTTTCAGTTCATGTTAAGTCTTTCCACATTTTTCTGTAATCTACTGGTTCATGATTTCTTTTCTATATTTTAGATCTTCATTTTTCTACCACTATCCCTCCCCATGGCAGCAAATAATCTGATATAGATTGCACATGAACAATCATATTTCCATATTGGAAAAGAAGGATTAGAACTAAGGGGAAAAAACCATGAGGAAAAAGGGAAAAAAATGAGAGATTAAAAAAGTGAATATAATAATGTTTTGGTCTGCATTCAGACTCCATAGTTTTCTTTTTCCTCTGGATGAAAATGACATCGATTTTATAGGTCTCTCAGATTTGTCCTTGGTCACTGAGCTGCTGAGAGGAGTTCCTAGCATCACAGCTGATCATCTCACAAGGTTGCCATTAATGTGTACAATAGTCTCCTGGTTCTGCTCATTTCACTCAGCAAGTGCTTGTACTTCATTCAAGTTTCAGGCTTTTCTGAAATCCATCTGCTCCTGATTTCTCACTGAACAGTAGTACTCCATCATATTCATATACCATGATTTGTTCAGTCATTCCCCAACTAACAAACATTCCCTCAATTTCTAATTTTTTGACACTACAAAAAGAAATGCTAAAAATATTTTTATAGTGTGGGTTTTTCCCCTCTTTTTTATCATTTCTCTGGGATATAGATCTAGTAGTGATATTGCTGGATCAAAGGAGTCGTTCTTGTTTGTTGTCTTTGAAGAAAACCAAAATGGCATCACTATGGTTGAGACAATTTACAAACAAATTACAACATGTCTGACTGTATGTGTGTCGGACCAATATGAGCTCAGGCACATATAGTTAATGTGAACACCTGGGGTACTTACTATAAACTTATTCATGTCACATTTATTTTAGGTTCTTTTGCAAGGCAAATGGGGTTAAGTGGCTTGCCCAAGGCCACACAGCTAGGCAATTATTAAGTATCTGAGACTGGATTTGAACCCAGGTACTTTTGACTCCAGGGCTGGTGCTTTATCCACTGTGCCACCTAGCTACCCCCACCATGTCAAATTTTCTTTGAGCTGCTTTGATTCTACCTCCCTCATAGAGTGGAGCACCCTCACTGATCAGGGCATACCATGCTGGACAATCCTGTTCCTGTCCCATATTATACAGTCAATTCTAAAGTGCTTCAATGAGACCTTCGGGGTATCTTGGTATCATTTCTTCTGACCCCTTTGTGAACACTTGTCTATGTGAATTCTCAATAGAACAACCTTTTTGGCAAGCATACTTCTGGCATTCTAATAACATGCCCAGTCCTTCATAGTTGCACTCTCCATAGTGATGTTGGAATGCTAGGCAGTATAAATATGTAAAATGTATTTCTTTCCCCCCCCCCATTTTTCCCCCATATTTATTTTGAGTTTTACAATTTTCCCCCAGTCTTACTTCCCTCCCCCACCCCCTACAGAAGGCAATTTATCAGTCTTTACATTGTTTCCATGTTGTACATTGATCCAAATTGAGTGTAATGAAACAGAAATATCCTTAAGGAAGAAACATAAAGTACAAGAAATAACAAGATCAAACATAAGTTAACAGTTTTTTTCTCTAAATTAAGGAAATAGACCTTGGACTTTGTTCAAACTCCATGGTTCTTTATCTGGATACAGATGGTATTCTCCATTGCAGACTGCCCAAAATTGTCCCTGATTGTTGCACTGATGAAATGAGTGAGTCCATCAAGGTTGATCATTGCTGTTAGGGTGTACAGTGTGTTTCTGGTTCTGGTCATCTCACTCAGCATCAGTTCATGCACATCTCTCCAGGCTTCCCTGAATTCCCATTCCTCCTGGTTTCTAATAGAACAATAGTGTTCCATGACATACATATACCACAGTTTGCTAAGCCATTCCCCAATTGAAGGACTTGATTTCCAATTCTTTGCCACCACAAACAGGGCTGCTATGAATATTTTTGTACAAGTGATGTTTTTACCCTTTTCCCTCATCTCTTCAGGGTATAGAGCCAGTAGTGGTATTGCTGGATCAAAGGGTATGCACATTTTTGTTGCCCTTTGGGCAAAGTTCCAAATTTCTCTCCAGAAAGGTTGGATGAGTTCACAGCTCCACCAACAATGTAATAGTGTCCCAGATTTCCCACAACCCTTCCCAACAATCTTTATCCTTTCTGGTCATAAAATGCATTTCAATATTAGTCATATTGTGAAAGAAGAATAAGAACAAAAAGAAAAAACAGAGAAAATAGCATACATAAATCAATTTTTTTAAAATGGATAATAGTATGCTTTGGTCTGCCTTCAGAGTCCATATCTCATTTTCTTGATGTGGATGGTATTTTCCTTCACAAGACCTTTAGATGTGTCTTTGATTTTTGTATGACTGAGGAGAGTTAAATCTATCATAGATCATCATCATATAATGTTGCTATTGAGGTGCACAATGTTCTCCTGCTTCTGCTTACTTCACTTCCCATCAGAGTCTTTCCAGGATTTTCTGAAGTATGCCCATTCATGATTTCATACAGAACAATAATGCTCCATTACATTCATATACCACTGTTTATTGACCCATTTTCCAACTGATGGTCATCCCCTAAATTTCCAATTTTTTGTCACTTATACAAAGAAATGCTATAAATAAGCTTTGTAAACATGCATCTTTTCCCTTTTTTAATGATCTCTTTGGAATACAGACCTAGTATTGCTAGATCAAAGGATATATAATGTTTGATAGTTGGTTAAAGCATATATGGTTCCAAATTCTTCTCTAGAATAGATGGATCAGGTCAAAACTGCATCAAAATTAGTGTCCTAATTTTCCCTAATCCCTTCCAACAGTGATCATTTTCCTTTTTTGTCATATTGGTCAGTCTGATAGGTATGAGGTGGTATCTCAGAGTTATTTTGATTTGCATTTCTCTAATCAATAATGATTTAGAGCATTTTGTCATATGACTATAGTTAGCTTTAATTTCTTCATCTGTAAACTGCTTCATATCCTCTGACCACTAATCAATTGGGGAATGACTTGCAGCCTTTTATTAGTCATTATATATTTTAGAAATGAGTCTTTTATCAGAAATGCTTGCTGTAAAAATCATTTCCCAACTCTCTGCATTCATTTTAATCCTAGTTTCATTGGATTTATTTGTGCAAAACCTTTTTAATTTAATGTAATCAAAAGAATCCATTTTGTGTTTTATAATGTTCTCTGTCACTTGTCTGGTCACAAACTCCTTCCTTATCCATAGATCTGACAGATAAACCATTCCTTCTTCTAATTGGTAAAGCTAAAATTTATATTACTATGCTGAATGATGGGGTGATAACAAGCATCCTAGTTCCTCCCCTGATCTTATTAGGAATGCTTCTAGTTTATTCCCCTTACATATAATTCTGATGATATGGCTTAATATTTATGCTCTCAAGTCTTTTTAAGAGGAATGGGTGTTGTATTTTATCAGACTTCTTCTGTGTAAAGTGAGGTAATCATGTGATTTATTAGTTTTACTATTGATATGGTCAATTATGTTGATTTCCCCCCCTAATATTGAACCATACCTGACATAAATACTATTGAGCATAGTATGTTATCCTAATGATAACTTGTAATCTCATTGCTAATATTTTATTTAAAACTTGTACAGCAATATTCATTGAGATTTGTCTATAATTTTCTTTGTCTCTTTTGGCTTTACCTGGTTTATGTATCAGCACTATACTGCTGTTATAAAAATTTGTTTTTTTCAAATGATTTATGTAGAATTGGAATTAATTGTTCTTTAAAAATTTGGTAGAATTCACTTTTAAATCCATTTGGCCTTGGAGATATTTTCTTGAGGAGTTCAATGATGGCTTGTTCAATTTCTTATTTTGAAATGTCATAATCTAAGTATTTTATTTCCTTTTCTCATAATCTGGGCAATTATACTTTTGTGAATATGTGTCCATTTCACTTAGATTGTCAGATGTATTGGCATATGGTTGGCTAAAATAGCTCTAAATTATTACTTTAATTCCTTCTCATTGATGGTGAGTTCACTTTTCATTTTTGATATGGATAACTTGGTTTTCTTTCTTTTTTTAATCAGATCAACCCAAGGTGTATCTACTTTATTGTTTTATTCGTAAATCCAATTCTTAGTTTTACTCGTAAGTTCAATAGTTTTCTTGCTTTCAATTTTATTAATTTCTTCTTTCATTTTCAGAATTTCTAATTTGGTTGAGATTTTTAATTTGTTCTTTTTCTTGCTATTTGTAGCTGCATGCCCAATTTATTTATCTCCTTTTTCACTATTTTATTCATGCAAACATTTAGAAATAAAAAAGAAAGGGATCCCCAAATAAAAACTTCAAGGAATATTTTAGCCAAATTTTAGAATTCTCAACTAAAGGAGAAAGTACTGCTAGCAGCCAAAAACAAGCAATATAAATACTACAGAAACACAGTCGGGATTACACAGGGCTTGTCAACATCAACACTAAAGGATCAAAGGGTCTGTAAACCAGGAATCAACTACCTTGCAAAATTCACCATATTTTTTTTTCAGGGGAAAAGATGACTTTTCAACAAAGTGAAGGACTTTCAAATTTACAAAAAGACCAGAACTGAACAGATAATTTTACATTCAAATATCAGACTCAAGAGATTCATAAAAAAGTATATGGAAGAGGGAAAAATGCTAGTCAGTAAGGCTTAACTAATTACATTGCTACAGAGGAAGACAATACTTGTGAATCTTGAGGATTTTATTTCTCTTAGAACAATTGAAAGGAGAGTATGGGTATAAATTGACAATGATGTAATCAAACTCTAAGCTCTTGAGGGCTGTATACCTATTGGGCTAGTGGAAGGAAGGGTATGAGGAAAGGGGGTATAGGTATAAATTAATTGAGATTAGCAGTTAAAGATTGAATTCATATTGGAACAGCTGGAAAGATTACTATTGAAGTGAGGGTGTGAGTATAAATTGATTATGATGTAAGGATGCTTATGGCTTTTGAAAATTGTACTTCAATTAAGACAGTTGAAAGTTGTATACTGTGATAGAGAGTGGGCCCAAGTAAGCTCTAAATTAGGACATGACAAAAGAAAAAGAATTATAGTGAAATAAGAAAGTAGAGATATTAGAGGATGACACCAAATGAAGAGACACAATAGACCTAATATATTATAGGAAAAGAAGGGTGTGTACATTAAGTAAATCTTGCTCTCACCAGTTTTGACTCAAAGAGGGACTAGTTTTTAATCCCAAGTGAGTTTAGAAATTTATCCTACTGCAAAAAGGAACCAAGAGGTTCCTTGGGGAAAAGGGAAGGGGATGTTAATAAAAGGGAGGGAAAATAAAAGTTAAAAAAGAATAAAAGGGAAAAGAAAATGGAGGTGAGTTGATGAGAGGGTGGCTAAATTGAAGGAGGTAGCTGTCAAAAATAAAATTCTGGTGAGGAGAAATAAGGAGAAAAGAGAGAAAAAGTATAAAAAGGAAAAGAGAGAATGAAGGAAATATAGAGATAATATTCCTAACTGTGAGTGAATTGAATGAATTCTCCCATAAAGCATAAATGGATTACAGAGTGGATTAAAATCCATAATTTTACAATATGTTGTTTACAAGAAGCACATTTGAAACAGAAAGTTACACATAACATAAAGGTAAAAGGCTGGACAAGAATATATTATGCTTTAACTAAAGTTAAAAAAGCAGGAGTAGTAATCTGATATCAGACAAATCAAAAGCAAAAAAGATGAAATTAAAAGGAATAAGGAAACAACATTTTGCTAAAAGTAATGAAGTAATATCAGTATTGAACATATATATGCACCAAGTGGTTTGGCATCCATATTCGTATCTTAGAAGTAGACAAATAAAATGACAAGAAGGAAATTCAAGGTGTGAAGAAAATTTTAGAAAAAGTTAGATAAGATTGACTTTTGGAGAAAACTGAATGAGGATAGAAAGAAATGTATCTTTGTCTGTGTGATACATATCTACAAAAAATTGACCATGTTTTAGGGCCTTAAAAACTTTACAGTCAAATGCAGAAAGGCATAAATATTAAATGCATCCTTTTCAGATCATGATGCAATGAAAATCACATGCAAAAAAGATCCGCAGAGAGATAAACTGAAAGTTAATTGTAAACTAAATGACTCAATATTAAAGAATGAGTGATTCAAAGAAGAAATTATAGAAATAATAATTTCATCCAAGACAATGACAATAACGAGACAGCATACCAAAGCTTGGAGAATGTAGACAAAGTAATCATAAGGGGAAAACAAGGAATAGTCTCTCTGTTAGATCTATGGAATGGGATGAAGATTATGACCAAAAAAGAGATGGAGAACATAATTCATCACAAAGTTATATAATTTTAGTTACATTAAATTAGAAGTTTTTGTACAAATAAAACTAATATAACTAAGATTAGAAGGAATTCAGAAATATGGGAAATTATTTTTTACAGTGCTTCCAGATGATTAAAAAATCATTTCTAAAATATAGTAAAAACTGAATCAAATTTGTAATAAGAGGGTCAGCTAGGTGGTGCAGTGGATGGAACACAGGCTCTGGAGTAAGGACGACATAAGTTCAAATCCGGAATCAGACACTTAATAATTACCTAGCTGTGTAACCTTAGGCAAGTCACTTAAGCTCATTGCCTTAAATAAAAATTTAGAAAATTTGTAATAATAAAATCATTCTCCAGTTGATAAATGGTCAAAGCATTTGAACAAGTATTTTTCAGGTGAAATAAATCTATTTATAGTTTAGATGCAAAAATGCTCCAAATCATTATTTATTAGAGAAATGAAAATCAAAACAACTCTGTGGCATTACCTCACATCTGTAAGTTTAATTAATTTGTCAAAAAAGAAAATGGTCAATATTGGATTGGATGTGGGAAAAGTGGGATCTAATACATTGTTGGAGTGATGAACTGATTCAGCTGTTCTGGAAGACCAATTTGGAACTACACCAAAAGACTGTAAAACTGTGCATATCCTTTGATCCAACAATACCACTACTAGGTTTATATTTCAAAGAGATTATAAAAATGCTGAGAAGACCTATATGTACAAAAATATTTATAGTAACTCTTTGTGTAGTGGCAAAGAATTGGAACTTTAGGTGATGCCCATCAATTGGGGAATAGTAGAACAAGTTAAGGTATATTTTTCTGATGAAAAGATCAGAACTAAACAAAAAAAATGATCTTTAAATATGTGACTCAAGAGATTCCTAAAGAAGTAAACAGGGACAAGAAAAAGAATGTTATTCAACAAAGCTAAACTGGTTACATTCCTACATTGGAGGATGATACTTGTAACTCTTGAGGACTCTACATATATTATAAGATGTATACTTAGAAGGGGTTGATTTAAGTTGATTTTAAAGGGAAGACATAAACAATTAATACATTAACAAAAAGGATTGTATTGGGAAAAGAGGAAAGGGGGAAGCAATAAAATAAATTACATCAGAAGAAGAGGTGCCAAAAGTCTATTACAATAGAAAGAAAGAAGGGAGGGGGTGATGATTGTTTGAATGTTTTCTCATTGGATTTGACTTAAACAGGGAATAACAAATTCATTCAGTTGCATTTAGAGATTTATCATAATCTATTGAGAGTCAGGAGAGAAAAGGTGGGAAAAGGAAAGGAGGAAAGGAAAGGAGAGGAGAGGAGAGGAGAGGAGAGGAGAGGAGAGGAAAGGAAAAGGGAAAAGGGAAAAGGGAAAAGGGAAAAGGGAAAAGGGAAAAGGGAAAAGGGAAAAGGGGGAAAAGAGGGAAAAGAGGGAAAAGAGAAAAAAGGGAAAAGGGAAAAGGGAAAAAGAAAGAAGAAAGGAAGAAGAGAGGTTGAAAATAGGAGGGAACATGGAAAGGAAGGGGGTAGCTGAGAAGGTAGTGAAGATTGAGGAACACAGTGATCAGAAGCAAAACAATGTTGAGGAGAGATAGGGTGAAAGGAGAGAGAAAAGTACAAATGGGGGAAGATAGAATTGAGGGAAATACAATTAGTAATCATGACTGTGATATGAATGGGATTCATTCTCCCAGAAAATGGAAGCTGAGTGAGTTAAAAACTAGAATTTTATAATCTGCTGTTTACAAGAACATATTTAGTGCATAAAGATACATTCAGAGTAAAGGTGAAGGCTAGAACAGAATTTATTATGCTTCGACAGTAGTAAAAATAAAGCAGTGTTCAGAATCCTGATCTCAGAAAAAGCTAAAGAAAATATAGATCTAATAAAAAGGGATAAAGAAGAAAACCACATCTTAAAAACACCAAATAAAATTAATGGCATCTAGATGGCATAGTGGATAGAGCACTGACCTTGGAGTCAGGAGTTCAAATCCAGTCTTTAATACTTGTCACTTACCTAATTAGGCAAGTCACTTAACCCTGATTGCCTCACATACATAGCCATCTCCAGTCATTTTGATTCATATCTGGCCATTAGATCCAGATGACTCTTGAGAAGAAAGTGAGGCTAGTGACTTAGTACAAATTCACCTCACTCTAATCCAATTCACTTGTTTCTTAAGGTATCATCTCCTTGATGCCATAACTTTCTTTGAGAAATAAGGACAAACATTATAAAGACAATTAAGTAATACCAATACTAAATATGTATACACCATATGGTACAGCATCTAGAGTTTTAGAGGAGAACCTGGATGAGTTATAGGAAGATATAAACAGCAAAACTTTATCAGTGGGTGTCCTCAATATCCCTTTCTCAGAATTAGATAAATCTAAGCACAAAATAAAAAAATAAGGAAGTCAAAGAGGTGAATAGAATTTTATAAAAGTTAGATATGATAATCTTCTGGAGAAGATTGAATGGGGATGGAAAGGTGACACATAGAAGCATGTACTTCAATGGTTCATGACACCTGCACAAAAATTGATCATGTATTAAGGCATTAAAAACCTCACAAATATAGAAAATCAGAAATATTAAAAACAACTTTTTCAGATCTCGATGCAATAAAAATCAGGTATAATAAAGGGTCATAGAAATATCGAGTAATAATTAATTGGAAGCTAAGTAATCTAATTTTAAAGAATAAGTGGATCAAGCAGCAAATCCTAGAAATAATTATTAATTTTATTTAAGAAAATAAGACACTATAGTAAAACATATGGGATGCAGTTAAAACAGTCCTTAGGGGAAATTTTTATCTCTAAATACTAAGTTGAATAAGATAGAGAAAGAGGAGATCAATAAATTGAATATGCAACTAAGAATTCTAGAAAAAGAACAAATTAAGAATCTTCAATTGAATATCAAATTAGAAAATCTGAAAATCAAAGGAGAGATTAGTAAAATTGAAATTAAGAAAAATATTGAACTAATAAATAAAACTAAGTTCATTTTATGAAAAAACAATAAAATCATTAAACCTTTGTTGAATCTGATTTTTTTAAAAAAGTAATAAAATCACATTGCCAGTATCAAAAATGAAAAGAGTGAATTCACCACCAATGAAGAGGAAATTAAAGTAATAGTTTGGAAATATTTTGCCCAACTCTATATATCTCTGAGAATATAAGTGAAATAGATGAATATTTACAAAAATATAAATTGCATAGATTAATAAAAGAGGAAATGAAATACTAAATTAATGCCATTAAAGTGAAATAAATTGAAAAAGTAGTTAATTAAATCCATTAGAATAACTCTCCAAATAAAACAATTAATTCCAATTCTAAATAAGTATTTGAAAATATAGGTGAAGGAATTCTGCCAAATTCCTTTTATGAGACCATTGTGTTGCTGATACCTAAACCAGGAAGAACAAAGAGACAAAATAAAAAATAAAAGATAAATCTTCCTAATGAATATTGATGAAAAAATCTTAAGTAAAATTTTGCAAGGAGATTTCAGCAAATTGTCACTAGACTAATACAATACAATCAAGTAGGATTTCCACCAATAATACAGCATAGTTTCTTTTAGGAAAGCAATCAGCATAATTGACCATATCAATAACAAAACTAACAGAAATAACATGATTTGTTAATTTTTAATTTTATTTTTCCAATTACATGTCATGAAAGTTTTTTAATAAATTAATTTTTTTTCAAATTACTATAATAATCTTATTGTAAAAGTAAACATAATCCTCCCTCATCCCACAAAGATAGAAAAACATCAAGAAAAATAGAGGGTGAAAAATAGTATGCCTCAAGTCTATATTCAGACATCCTCATCTCTGTCTTTGAGATGGATCATAAGTCGATCAGAGAAGTTGCTTCAATAATTTTCCCACAGTTTCTAGTGCTAGTTTTATTTCCCCCCATCCTATTCCTCCCCAACCCTATTTATTCTATTCTCCTTCTTTCACCCTGTCACTCCCCCCATCTTCTTTCTCCATCCTTTCCCTTTCCTTGCCTCTAGGGTAAGATAGATTTCTATACCTTATTGGGTGTGTACCTTATTTCTTCTCTGAGTCACACTCATTTCTCCTTATTATCCTCCCTTCCAATCCATTGCAAAAGCTTTTTCTTGCCTCTTTTACATGAAATATCTTAGCCCATTCTATGTCTCCTTTCCCTTTCTCCCAGTACATTCCTTTCTCATCAATTAACTCTATCTTTATAATATATTACACTTTCATGTTCAACTCTCTCATGTACCTTGTCTATATTTGGTCCTTCTAACTACTCTAATAAATAATAATGTTCATATAAGTTATCAGTATCATCTTTCTATGCAGGAATACTAAAAAGTTCAATATCATTGAATTCCTCATAATTTGCCCTTCTCATTCACCCTCTTTCTACTTCACTGAGTCCTATAATTGAAGATCAAACTTTCTGATCATCCCTGGTCTTTTCAACAGGAACATGTGAAAGTTCATTTTTTTCATTGAATGTCAATCTTTTCCCCTGAAGGAGGATGCTTAGTTTTGTTGGATGGTTAAGTTTTGGTTTAATACAAGTTCTTTTTCCTTTTGGAATATACTGTGTGATCCTGCCTGTATTCATGGTATTTGAATTATTTCTTTTTGCCTGGTTGTAATGTATTATCCTTAACTTGGGCTTCTGGAATTTGACTATAATATTCTTGGGGATTTTTATTTTGGGATCTCTTTCAGGAGGTGATTAGTGGATTCTCTCAATTACTATTTTATCCTCTGCTTCTAGGATATCAGGGTAATTTTCGTGAAGAATTTCTTGAAAACTGAAGTCTAGGCTTTTTTTTCCCTGCTCATAACTTTCAGGTAGACCACTTATTTTTACATGATCTCTTCTGGATATGTTTACCAGGAAAGTTGTTTTTACAGATAGTTATTTCACATTTTATTTTAATATTTCATTCCTTTGATTTAATTTTATTGTCGTCAGCTTCCCCAGCTCCATTCTACATTTGAAGGAATTATTTTCTTCAAAAATGTTTTGTATCTCCTTGTCAATCTGACCAGTTCTTCTTTTTAAGATATTTTTCTCTTCATCAACCTTTTGAACCTAAACTGGCTTTTAAGATGTTATTTTATTCAGTATTTTTTAATATCTCCTTCACCAAGTTGATGACTTGGTTTTCGTGATTTTCTTGCAACACTCATTTCTCTTTCCAATTTTTCCTCTCCCTCAGTTACTTTTCAAAATCTTTTTTGAGCTCATCCATAGCCTGAGACCAATTCGTATTTTCTTTAGAGGCTTTGGATACAGAACCTTCGATTTGGCATCTTCTGAGTGTATCTTTTGATCCTTTACTGGGACCAAAGTAATTAACCATGGTCAGATTCTTTTTCTTCTGTTGTTTTCTCATTTCTGCAGTCTTTAATCTGATTTTAACTCTTTATTAAGTTGGGACTCTGCTTCCAGGGTGGAGGATACACTTTCCAAGTTTTTGAGGTTTTGGGGGGGATACCCCTCCAGGGAACCTCAATTTCTTCAAGGTCTTATGAGAGACTCTGACTGCTCTCCCGACCTGTGTTCTCGTCTGTGGATGACCACAAACACAACCCTCTACCATGAATCTGTGAGGAGCATCCCTGCTTCCCTTTGTCAGTATGGGGCCCCAGATTGTAACCTGCATCTGAGTTTGGTCAATGAGACAGAGTCCCACACCAGGGATAGTAGAGAGAACTCTGCAGTCTCCCCCAGCCCCCTTACTGTCAATGGGCTGAGCCCTTTTGAAGCAGCTGCACTTAGTCTGCTTCTGGAGGCTGCGTGGAGACCTGAATTGGCCTGGGTTCTGTACTCATTCTGGCAGAGTTTTCCCACTGATATTCCAAGTTGTTCTTGGCAATCCCTGGACTTAGAGGTCTGGAAACTGCCCTGATGCCATAGATCCAACCATCCCCAGGGACTCAGGCACCTTGCAGGCTATTTCTGGAAGACTGGAACAGGTTTGCTCCAGTGGAGCAATGCCTGGGCTGTATTGCAAACTTTTCCAACCCCAGTGGAACAGATCCTTCCCATGCATCTTCCAAGTAGTTTCACTCAGTCTTTGAGTTCCACCACTCTAGAATTTAGTTAGAGTCACAATTTTAAGGTATTTGGAGTGGTCTGGGAAAGAACTGGGAATTCCAGTCTCCCTTTTGCCATCTTGACTCCACCCCTCCCCCATGGGTTGGTTTTCCTAAACTGTTTCATTTCCTGTTTTCATTCTTATTTTAAACGAATAATTTCTGGAAGGGGAAGGACAGAGCCACAGGGAGAAATATAAATGAAGAAGAAATAAAATTTTATTTAAAAAACAAGCAAAAATGGACATGCCTCTGGTGGAATAAATAATTAGTCCTCCAAATGTTTGCTGACAGTGATCTTTTCAGAATTTTCTTCCCTTACTGCAGATTTCAGGGCCAGCAATTAAAGCATTGGTCATTGGTCTCAACAAGTGTGTGTGTATGTGTGTATGTGTGTGTGTATGTGTTTGTGCACAATCACATGCATTCATAATGGAATGTGGAATAGGAAGTCTTTGAATTAGAGGGAGAAGGATTGGATAAAAGCATGACTAACTCATAGCATCACCTAAGGCCATCCCTACACTTGACAATGTTATTATTGAGAAATGAATTCAATTCAATTCAGTTCACTTTATTTCCATATAACTGAATTCCATGTCATCCTGTTCTAGTCTGTTCAATCTCTTTCAACTCTGTGCCATTTGATTGAATATATCTCTTCTCAAGTGAGTTTAACCCAACATACTCCATTCAAGTATAATTCAATTCAAATAAATTTCATTGCATTCTATTCATCTCAAATTACAATCAATTTGAATTAAAAAATGTAATTAAACTCAAATATATTACTGCTAATAATTTTGGCCTAACAACTCAAATCAATTCAACAATCCAATTCTAATCAATTTGATTTCTTTGATTTTAGACTTATTCAGGTCAATACATGTGAATAATCATCTTTTATTCCATGCTCTTAGAGCAGATGTAATCTTAGGTTTTCAAATGACTGTCAACAAAATATGAACCCTCAAAGATTCTACAAAATGGCAAAGATTTTAAGAGTACATGAAGCAATGGATTGCCTATCATGTGAAAACCAGCCTAAGTGATAAGGACCTCATTACCATAAATTGACTCCAGAGGAGGGTATCTCAGATGGTGAAGGGTCATTTTAGGATTAGCTGAAGGAATAGTGACTACTTGCTCTGGAGAAAACTTGGTGGGAGAATAGATGACAATTTGTCTTTAAGTAACTGAAGGTTTTTTACAGAGAAGGGGAATTAGACTTGTTTTTCTTGGCCCTTCAGTGTAGAGTTACGACCATTGAATGGAAAATTTTCAAAAAACAAAATCATATGTAACTTTGATTTAATTACATGAAGTCTAAATTTGCCTTGGAAAGCTATATAAGTGTGGATTTGGCTTCCTTGGGAAGCACTGGGTTCCCACTCTCTGGAGGCCTTCACACAATGTCTGCAAGACCATTTGTCAAATGAGATTTAGAAGGAGTTCTTGCTTATGTGTGGATTAGACAGATGGTCTCTGAATCCTGCTCTAAGTGAGTATTTAGAATACTAGGAGTTTGGGGATGGTCACCAGGGAATCTACAAGAATCTCATCCCCTTTAATACAGGGGTTTTTTATTTGAGGTTTGTGAAATTAAATATAATATTTGGAAACAAAAGCATACATATGTAATTGAATTTGTTTGTGTATGTATAACCACATATGTTGGTATAAATAATGGAATTTTGACATAATAGAGTCTAAAATTGAATATATTTCAATATGATGAAAAATTCAGCTTTACCAATATTGAATTTTTAAATATATGTGTATATATATATATATACTTATATATATATATATATATACTTATATATATGCAAACCTATTAATAATTATGCTTCAATACTATGGTCTTCCATAAAATCTTCGGCATTTTTTTACATGTTTAGCTCATAGATGTAATCAAATTATCAAAGGACAATGACAAAAACAGAATATTCTAATAGATGTGGATAATATATACTGATATGTATCTGGGTCTTTGAATGATTTCATTAAGTATTTATTGTGTTTGTGACCAGTCTGGGCATCTGACTGGTAAAATGACTAGAGTATCAGGCCTGGAGTCAGAAAGACCCATCTTCCTGATTTCAAATTTGGCCTCAAATACTTACTATCTATGAGCTGGAGAAGGAAATGACAAACCGCTCTAGAATCTTTGCCAAGAATACCCTAAATGGGGTCATGAAGAGTTGAAAATGACTGGAAAAATATTGAATAGCAAATGTAAATAGCAAAAGTGTATATATTGGTTGGGGGCAATGATATATGCAAAACTAAATACTTAATAAAGATTTCTTTTGAGTGAATGATGAATGAATGTTGATAACATTTTGGGGGGGATGGGTGGAAAGGAAAGAAGGGTAGAAGAGGAGGTCAATGTTGTAGGGTATGACCCCAATTCTAAAGACTAAGAAGGAGCACTGAATCCTCTGACTTTACCTAGTCTAAGTAATTGGGAAGTTTGAGCAGTATGAGAAATATTAGGACTTGGTGAAATGCCCTTCATTTCCATGGATACTGCCAGGAAAGGAGAGAAAATGTAGGATAAGCCTATATTGGTAGGGGAAGCACTGAATTGTAGTCAGGGATTTCTAGGTGCATATACTACCTCTGATTCCTACTTGCTGTGAGACCATGGACTAGGCTTGTCATTCCTTTCAGCTTTAGTTTTCACATTCACATGTAACACTGACTGTGTTAACCCCACTGACTGAATACCACATATATTACTTTTCTTTCCTCCCTTGGATTTTCTGGTATCCTTAAGCAGGGTGGGGCACATGGCTACACTCTCTGCAAATAACAAGTCTCATATGCTGTTACCCCAATTGTAGAGGAGGGACTTCTAGACTCCATATTCATTTAGTCACTAACTGTTGAATTAACTTTTATAAAATTGCTTCAAAAAGTATAAAGTATAATCAAATATATAACATTTATACATACTTACTCCCAAAAAGCATGGAAGGCCTTATAATCCTTAGCCCCTAATTTCAGTCTCTGTGGAGGTGAAGGAGGTTCAAATGTGAATACAATATATTCAGGTTAGTTTCACAACTGAATTCAATTCTTATGGACACAGTCCCAGTTCCATGTCTAAAATCTCTTTGACTTATCTGAGTCCCAACCAGGAAAGCTGGCTATATTATTCCACCTGCAATCTGTTAATCAATAAACATTTATTAAATGTGTTCTTTGTACCAGACACTATGCTATATACTAGTGAAAGATGCAAAAGACAATTCTTACCATTAGGAAGCTTATAGTCTAATGGAGAAACAACATATAAACAAATATATACAAAACAAACTACCTATGGAATAAATAGGAGATAATTTATAAAAGGGAAGTTACTAGAAATAAGAGGGTTTAGTTAAGACCTTCTGGAGACAGTGGGATCTCACCTAGCACTTAAAGGAAGACAGGGAGGTCAGCAGTGTGAGTGGAGAAGCAATAGCATTCAGGAATGGAAGAAAAGTTCCCAGAGTCAAGAAATTGATTAACTTATTTATAGAACATCCAAGAGGTCAAGAGTACAAGTGAGAGAGTAAGGTGTAAGAAGATTAGAAAGGTAGGAGAGAGTTACCTGATGAAGGACTTTGAATGTCAAACAAAATATTTTATAATTGTAGAGTAATGGTGGGAGAAAGGGAGAAGAATGTAATAATCAGCTCTACACTTTTGATAAGGTCAAAGAAAAGAGAGTGATCAGCAATATCAAAGACTGCGGAGAGGTCAGTTGGAATGGGATTGAGCAAAGGCCATTAGATTTGCCAACTAAGAGACCATTAGTAACTTTACAGAGGCAGTTTCCCAGATGGTAAGAGTTTAGGAAGAGAGTGAGAGAAGAGAAAATGAATCTTAATGTAGATTGCCTTTTGGAGGAGTTGCACAAGAGATGTAGACCAATAGGTAGTGGGGATAGAAGGATCAAATGAGGTTTCTCCCCCCAAGATGTGGGAGACATGGGCATGTTTTTGAAATGAGGTTATGAGAGAGAGAGAGAGAGAGAGAGAGAGAGAGAGAGAGAGAGAGAGAGAGAGAGAGGAGGAGGTAAGAGAGAAAATAAGTTAAACAGTGGAGATGATGGAAGAGGCAATCTGAAGGAGTAAAGTCATTTCATATGCGATCTGAAGGAGTAAAGTCATTTCATATGAACCAAGGAAGAACGAGGAGCAGTGGCAAAAAGTATCGGAGTGATAGGAGATGTTAAGGTGAATAGTCTCATTTTTTTTTGTAAAATAAAGTTCTCAGCCAATAGAGGGGGAGAGGGGAATCCATGGGAAGGATGAAAAGGTTTGGAAGAATCTCTGTAGAAAAGAGTATAGTGAGTCAACTTGAGCTTCAAGGCTGCCATGACTTGAACTCTTCATCAACATCTGAAACTGAGAAAGGACAAATAACAAAAAATTGAAACAAATGTCCTCAAGATCATTTCTCAGAGACTGCATAAAAGCTAGGGTGGAGATGGTCCTCTTCTCTGTTCAGTTCATGGTGTGTGTTTTATGGATGAACTGTAATCCCTAGCATCTGAACCGCTGAATACACGGGAAAGTGTGCAATAGGAGAAACCAATTAGAAAGAAAGAATTGTCTCAGTTTCACAAGTTTTATAGATGCAACCATTCTGCCATGTTAAAGGAAGTCACCTCCAACCCATGTAGTTGGGGATGCAAAATGTCTCCAACTTAGATCTAGACTTGTCCAGGTAAGCCCCTTTGGTAGTGCTTCCATGCTAGTCAATCTGGGCATGCTCCAAAGCCCCATTCCATATCAAATAGGCATATCTAAATTATCTACCCTCATGGGGATGTAAGATTTAAATGACATGATCATAAAGTATTTTTTCAAATTCCAAGGTGATATATAAATATCTTTTTATTATTAATAGTGTGGGGGAACTAGAGATTCTAGGATTAGGTGAGTGTTCACTTATGGAGCTTACAGACCACAATTTTCTTTGAATTTTGTATCTTGAGTTCTTAAACCTCATTCAAGGCTCAATTTAAATGTTACTTCTTCCATGAAACCTTCCCATATTCGCAGTCAGTGATGTCCTTTGCTCACAGCCTCTCACTTTGTTGTAGAACATACCATTTTGTACAATATTGTTATTTATGTTGGTGTCTCGTTCACAGTTTAGACTGAAGGATCTATAAGAACAGGGGATGTGTATTATCCAAACTGTATATCTCCCCACTACTCAACTCATCATAGGTGCTTAGTAAAATGTTTGCTGAACTGAGTTGAAATAAAGGGGAGGGGGCAGGGAGAAGGAGAAAGAAAAACAAACCTCTAAAACTAATATTTGTTTCCCATCCAAAAAATAATTTCTTGGCACCAGAGGTGTCCAGAGGTCTAGGTTTATGAATGATATGTTCCAAATTTCCCTGCTACTCTTTGATAACAATTTACTCTTGTCACTCTATGCCCACTTCTATTTCCCTATAGCATCCCGAGTTGAGAGCTGGGTCTAGCTTGTGGAAGAAAAATACAGCACCAGAATGGGCAGAGATATCTCTTTCCCAAGTGTGGACATAAATTGGGGTCAGAGCTCAGCTTTAACTCCATGGGGGGATTCACAAAGATTGCTTCTGTGTTTCCTGAAGGTTATAACTTCCCTCTAGTGTAATCAAAGCAAATGGCTGTGTCTGAGGCCTGAGAAGAGATGATGCAATGGAGAAAGCCAGAAAGAACTAATTTAGAATAGGATAGAATATGATGCTAGAGGCCATCTAGTCCACAATACAGTTATCCTTTCTACATTGTGGGAATTAGGGATGTGCCCCTCCTGAGAATCCCCACAGATCTAGAAAATTCCCCTAAATATTTTTGACCCTCTCTTCATATGGGATTTTTTTCTTATTTTTCCTTATTATAATAATTGATTTAAGTATTTGATCATAGACTTTTTGTCTCCAGTTAACCTTCACTAGCTGTCACTTCTGCAAAACTTCCCTCAAATTTCCATTTAATTTCTTTTTTTTTTTGGTAAGGCAAATGGGGTTAAGTGGCTTGCCCAAGGCCACACAGCTAGGTAATTATTAAGTGTCTGAGACTGGATTTGAACCCAGGTACTCCTGACTCCAAAGCCGGTGCTTTATCCACTATGCCTCCTAGCTGCCTCTCCATTTAATTTCTTATGCCAACCAATGATATATGGAAACCATGATGGGGAATGTCCCAATGTGAGAGGGATGTGTGCTCATTTCTGGTTGGGATGAATGAGAGGGAAATAGAGTAGGATGTTAATTTGGGGCTACTCCCTGATATTACTGCCCTAATAATTAAACTGTCTTTATTTTCTCTTTTCACCACTGATCTGAATTCACCTCTAGGAAAGGCATTGTGATGTGATAATAATAGTCCTGGTTAGAACTAGATGCTGCATCCTCAAACCATAACCAAATCATCAACTGACCTGGGACAAGTTACTTTTCCTTTTGGGGGTTGTCAGTTATATAGTATGGGGGTCTTACAAGATGATGTGTACGTAGAAGTGAGGGTTGAGCCATAGACTTGAGTTGATGAGTTTAGAAGACCTGAATTGACATGTGGTCTCAGATACTTGTTAACTGTGTGACCTTAATCAATTCATTTCATCTATGTCTCAATTTGCTCATCTGTAAAATGGTAATTCTACCAGCATCTACTTTTAGGATTGTTGTGAGGATCAAATGAGATAAGATTTATATAGTGGTAACATATACTAGGTACTTAATGAATGACTTAAAAATGATAAACTGATGCTAATTAGGGGATACAGTGAATAGAGTGCAGGGTCTGGAAGTCAGAAGACTCATTTTCCTGAGTTCAAATCCAATCTCAGACACTTACCGGCTATGTGATCTTGGACAAGTTAACCCTGTTTGTCTCAGTTTCCTCTTCTGTAAAAAAAAAAAAGGAGCTAAATAAGAAAATGACAATGTACTTCAGGATCTCTGCTAAGAAAGCCTCAAATGAATTTCCAAAGGATTGGTCTAGACTGAAAATGATTGAATAACAACATTGGCTTTGCTTGTCTTTGCTCCCTGTGCTAAGACTGTGGAAGCTCCAACACTCTTGGTGGTAAAGAGAAAAGAACATTGGGTTTGGAGCTAGAAGACCTTGGGTGCAATCCAGGTCACTTGGTCAACTTTTGACAAATTACTTGCCCTCTCAGAGTCTCAGTTTCTCACCTATAAAAATGGATGTGGTAAACAAGATGATTTTTATGGTTCTTTCCAACTCTGGGGGAAAATATTTAAACCCCAGACAAAGGGCACTGTGTGAATAGAAGAAGCATAATGCCCCCTACCTCTACTTTCAACAGAAGATGTCAAGGCACAGCACCCCTTTCTTTTTTTAATCCTCACATATCGGGGGACTTCATCTCTTTCTGGTCTTAAGCTACAGAATTAAGGGAATTCTTGATATTAATAGTTAAAAATAAAAGTTATTATATGTATACACACACACACACACACACACACACACACACACATTACATAAAATGCTTTTTGGTTTGACAATCTCTGGGAGCCAGGTATTATTATCTCCATTTTGCAGAAGAAGAAATAGAGACAGAAAAATGAAGTGACTAGCCCAATTAGAAAGTGTCTAAGGCAGAATTTGAACTCATATTTTGTAGACACCAGGATCTATGCTACTGCATCAACTAGCTGCCCCATCAAATCAAAGGACCTTTCCTATATTTCACTTATCACTTTGCAATCTTTGAAGATGTATGTAAATATTCACTATTATCCTCCTTCTCCTTGTCAAGTGTCTGTTTTGTTATTGGTTTGCCCCAATCTTCTGTTTTTTTGGGGGGGGTGGTTTACAAAATATTGCATGTGCATTATTTCTTCCTCATATCCTGCGAGTTTCATTAGAATGAGAAATGTGTCACTCATTCCTTGCAGTGGTTAGTATGGGCTTATCTTAGATATGTGTTGATTGTACATATCTCCATGAAATGGTAACCTGGTATAAATAGTGCTAGATGAAGTCAGAAAGGATGTGAATTCATATTCTGTCTCTGACAATAATTCTACTTTAAACCTCAGTCTCTTCATATGAAAAAGTGAAATATCAGTACCTACAGTGTTTCCTTGTTTGTTGGGAGAATCAAATGAGATAATGAATGTAAATCAAGCGGCCGGTTTTAAATCCCTCATATAAACAGTGATGGTATAAACATTTATTAAGTGCCTACTATGTGACAGACATTATGCTAAAGCTTTTTACAAATATTGTCTGATTCGATTCCAAATTCTACATCAGAATTATGTAGTTTCTTTGAGATGGTGATTTTTCTCCTCCTTCATAGATGTGATAACTGAAGCCCAGGTATAGGAAACAACTGGTCCAAGATCTCACAGGGAGTAAGTAGCATAAATGGGAAGGAAACCTTATCTCTGGGTTTCCAGTCTCCATCTCCCTCCCTTGATCATGACACCAGCCACTCAGCTATGAGGTAGAGCTATGAAGCCTTTGGATGCATCTTGTCAATTTTTACTTCTCGCCTCATGAAATCCAGGCAGTTGGAGTTCATGGGGTGTGAATTGTGAAAATCTGTTTCCCATTTCAGGGCCAATCACCATTTTGTGCCTGCAAATTTCCTGGGAACCTGGTTTATGGGTGTGTGTGTGGGGGATGCATATTTATCATCATTTAAAATGGTTTTGAAACAGCTGAGGAAATCGAAGAGTAAAATTACATTCCCATTTGTTTGAGGGAAGTAAAGTAGGCATAAGTTTGCCAGTTTCCCTGATGGGGCAACTGAGGCTCAGGAAAGTTAACTAAAGGGGGAGTTAGTGGCAGAGCCCTGCCACATTTTGGGAAGTCCAGTGGTTCACAGCATTTTCCTTGTTTATGGGGACATAGAAATCATCTTCCTCAGCAACTGGATCAGCTTTGGTCTACCACTTTGATCTCCATTCAATCTGGGGTAATGGGGCACTAAAAGAAACAGAGACAAAGAGACTACAAACAGTACTAGGTAGATTCTCCTGGTAAATGGAGTCAGGGCTGCTAGAAATACCTGAAGGTATACCTCATTACATGGATTTCAGCCAGGGTATTAGCACATACCAAAAAGGAATTTTTCAATAATTCATATCTATGTAGTGTTTTAAAGGTTTGCAAAGCTCATTTTTTGACTATGTGAAGTTACCATGTAACAGATGAAGAAATTGAGTCAGGGAAATATAATAGCTTGCTCATGGCCAGTTTTCTATTAAATATCAGAACTAGAACCTGAATTCATCTCTTCTGATTCCAAAATGATCACCCTTTTTCTTTATAACATTACCTTTTGGGTGTATCTAGTGTACATTGGATCAAGGAGGTAAGTATTTGATGACCTCAAAACATGGAAATATTGTTTGGGACTGGGTCAGAACTGATGGGTCAGTACTGATGGGAAGTAGGTTTGCATCAGTTTTCCCATGGTCCCCATTATAGAGATTTCTGAGTCTTCTCAAGATAACCCTACATTCTCATTGCCTCTACACTGGGTATTGTGTCTGATCATTATGATTCTTGCTTTATTGGAAGGGTTCATTTTACTATTGTAGGGTTTCTGGCTAACATTTTGTGCAGTTCTGGGGGTAATAGAAGACATTATAGTATCTTCATTTCAGGGATTTCTTGATCATTTTTCAGTCTGGTACAAACTTCAGGGTCTTGCTTAGCTAGTTATGTGGGAGGTGTTTGTGTCTTCTGTTCAGGCAGCCATCTTTGGGAATGAGATTTTCACAAATCATAGAGTTGGAAAAGATCCCAGGGACTATATAATATAGCTTATTCCAGAATAGGAATCCTTCCTTCAATATCTCCAAAAGTGATCACACAGTTTCTGCTTGAAGACCTCCAGAAATGGAGACCTACTACCTCCCAAGACAGTGTTGTAATTTACTTTGTAACAGTCCTTTTTGTTACAGAAATTATTGAGTTTTTTTCTTCCTTTTAAAGGGCTTTAATGTGGCTCTCCACAAATCTTGACTTATGAGAGTACATTAAGGTTCAGGTGGAAAGAATAATCATGGTTTTGGATTCTCAGAGTAGGAATGAACCCTTTCATTTGAAACAAGTAGATAGTAATTCCTGGTTAGTGGAACATTTATTCTGGGTCAAGAAGGACCAGTATGATTCCATGGACATTGATGAAGAGAGGTAGAGAGTATTGTCAGCATAGGAAAGGAATGAGAAAAATTGCATAAGTGGAACAAAAAAGTATTTGTTGAGGGGGAATTCTCCCCTTTATGATTGAAGACTAGAGTAACTGAAGAAGGGTGGCAATATTAGCTTAGCAAGGAAACAGTTGGGGTCAGGCAAGGAAGAACATGGAATGTCAGGATCAGACGTTATTAAGGAAATAGGGGAGCAGCTAGCTGTTACAGTGGATTAGAGCACTGGTCTTGGAATCAGGAGGACCTGAGTTTTAATCTGACCTCAGATACTTAATAATTACCTAATTGTGTGACCTTGGACAAATCACTTAAGCCCATTGCCTTACCCCCCCAAAGATAATGGGGAGAAAATAAAGGTATTTGGATTTCTGTCATTGGTCCATAATTCTCCAGTTGATTTTGATTATATTATTCATTTACATAATTTTCTATATATCTTTTTCTATTTTGACAAGGTTGTGCTGCTTTGTTTTCTGTTCCTTCTGCTTTATGGTAAACATATGTTATAAACAAACAAGTAAATAAATAAAAGAGAAAGAGGCTCCTAGGGAGAAGGGATCAGTCATCACCACCAACAAGGCAGGCAGATCAGACTAACTTAGTTGGGAGAGGGAGAGAGAAGGAGGTAGTGTTGCCAGAAAAGTCAAGCCCACACCATGACTATGTATACTATCTCCCCTCAGAACCTAATGAAGACAGCCCAGTACTCTGAACATAAGGACTTTGGGAATGGCAGTG
Source organism: Macrotis lagotis (assembly GCF_037893015.1). Lineage (NCBI taxonomy): Eukaryota > Metazoa > Chordata > Mammalia > Peramelemorphia > Peramelidae > Macrotis > Macrotis lagotis. Next base: position 615,328,871 of record NC_133666.1, on the reverse strand, counting down.
CTTCTAGCACAGTAACCTTAGCCATCATCCTGGGAAATAACCCTTGTGGAATTGCCACTTGGCAGCCACTCCTCAGTGACCACAACCAATCTATAGAAGACCTAGAAAAGAAAGTTCTTGTCAGCAAAGTCCTTGGTCCTGTCAAATGATTCAATATCAGAAATGACATGAAAGAAATAACATTACCATCTGTTTTGCTGCATATTAAGGACCATGGGGCCTTTACATCTGACTTACAGCTGAAACCTTCCATATGTGTTGTCTTTTCCATTACAATATGAGCTCCTTGAGAGCTGGAACTATTTTACATTTCTGTTGATATCCTCATTGCTTAGCACAAAACACAAACTTAGTGTTTTGCACAAACCAAGAACTCAATTAGTGGTTCATTCATTCATTTGTCTGTCCATCCATCCATCCATCCATCCATCCATCCATCCATCCATCTATCCATCCATTATTTACAGTAGGAAAAAGCCCTATACTATTTGAATTCAAATCCTGCCTCTACTGTTTATAGGTTGTTATGTAATTGATGTAGTCTTGGGAAAACAACTTTACCTCTCTTTTAGTTTCCTCATGAATAAATTATAGGGTTTGGATCTTAAGAGTGTCCATTTCTGACATTCTAGGATTCTGGACCAGCCAGGGTCAGAAACAAGACAGAAGCAAACAAGACTGTGGTCTTATATCAATAGTCAGGTCTATAAGCATCTGAGCTTTCTCCATCTGTCATATGATCAGCTAGAGTATTGGTCTTGGAGTCAGGAGAACTGGAATTTGAATTCAGTCTCAGACATTTGATACTTACTGACTTGTGACCTTGAGCAAGTCACTTAACCCTGATTGCTTCACAATCAGGGCCAACTCCAGTCATCTTCATTCATCTCTGGTCACTGGAGCCAAAGGGATCTGAAGGAGAAAGTGAGAGTTGTGAGACTGGTGACTTCAGCACAGCACCCTCTCACTCAAATCCAATTCATGTGCTTGTCATGGCATCACCTCCCTGATGTCATGGTCTTCTTTGAGAACAAAGGACATCATGATGATGATGATAATGATGATATATGATAAAATGGGGTCCACAATGCATTACTAACATAGTAAAAACAAAAACTAAACAAAGCAAAACCCATTCCTTTTTCTTGAAAGGGATCATAGATTTAAAAATAAAGCGAACCTCAAAAATCATCTAATCCAACTTCCTCATATTTCAAATGAAGAAACAAACTGTCAGAGATGAAAATACTTGCCGCAGGTCTCTTGGTAACTAAGTTGCAGAACAGGGAATTGAAACCAAGTTTTTCCAGAGCAGCTTCACTATTTCTACTATACAATAATAACTATTTGCCTGTGGGTGCATTGTTAATAGTTAACATTATTACTTCAGCACCCCAAGAATAGGAGGGAGAAACAGAGAAGAGAGAATCAATTGAAAGAAAAAGTGCCTACGTTCAATAGAGGGCCAAAACAAATAAGGTGAAGTATAATAACAACAATGATAATAACGGTGATAATAATATTATTTATATAGTATTTTATACTATTTATCTCAAAGTGCTTTATAAACGTTCTCTCAATGCCATGATAACCCTGGAAGTTTGTGCGTTATTATTATAATACTTATTTTATAGCTGAGTAAAATAAGTCAGACAGAAGTTAGATTATTTTCTCAGGATCATATAGTATCTGAAGCATGATTTGAATTCAGGGCTTCCTGAATCACGTGTAGCATTCCTGTAGTTCTACCTAATTACTTATTAAAGGGTCATATGTCATTCTACACTGGGTTAAGAAAAAACAATAACTTCACAAAAAATGGAAGAAACACCCAGTTATTTCTAAAAAGAATCATTGGAAGTTTAGTGAAATATAACTTAAATATGAACAATCATGTATGACAACCAGATCTAAAGTAGCATTAAGAGTAACATTCTGTCATATGATTAGCAAGATGTCCAGTTCTGTGTTTCAAGCTGGAATATTCTGTTCATTTCATAATGCCACATTTTAGGAAAAATAATATAATAATGATTGTTATTTTAAAAATAATTATTATGTTCTAGGCAATATACTCATTACAATTATGGGAAAACAGAGGCAAAGGTTAAATGACTTCCCTAGAGTCACACATCTAGCAAAAATCTGAGGTCAAATTTGGATTGGACTATATTTTATTTATCTTCCTGACTGTAGACCTATCATCACTCTATCCATTGCATCATCTAACTGTCATGATATAGATAAGCTTATCCAAGGCTAGAAAACTGTGACATGTATAATGAGAGAAGGGGAGTCTATGCCATATTAGGACCATTTGGAAGAAATAGTGCCATTAATCCTCAAGGAGAAAAGCCTTGGCAAGGCTGAGGAAGGGCTGTGAAGGAATGTTTTAAAGCCAGTTCAAACAGGAGAGAGCTAGTTGCTAAATTTTCAGCATGAACATTTATACCTAAAAAATCAATAAACATTACAAATCAGGGATTGATGTATTGCTTTATTGACTGTCTACATTTAAAAAGGTAATAGAGAAAAAGTTAACATTGCAGATTAAATCTAAAAGTATGTCAGACTTATACTTGTCTCTCCCCAGCCCAGCTCCCTAAGAGCTGGTTATTAACATTTACCAATATACCTCTGGTTACATGATAGCTGTGTTCATTGGTGGACTGTTGTGAGGAAGATGGAATGAATACCTCTTGTTTCTCTTGACCCAGAAGTTAAAAGATAGGTGGACATTAAAATGAAGCCAATATAATTTTGGTGCAAAGAAAACTGTCTTTTTTTTTAGGTTTTTGCAAGGCAAATGGGGTTAAGTGGCTTGCCCAAGGCCACACAGCTAGGTAATTATTGTCTGAGGCCAGATTTGAACCCAGGTACTCCTGACTCCAAGGCCAGTGCTTTATCCACTATGCCACCTAGCCACCCCGAAAACTGTCTTAAAGCCACACAAAAGTTGAATGAAGTTGTTATTTTATTTTTGTTTATTTATTTTTAGGAAAATATAGTTTCCTCATCAGTGGATGTCATGCTGACTTTTGGGGGGAGGGATGGGAGCCGATCAGTCAGTGAATTCTTGTTCATACATGAGATGGATTTTATGGCCTGCAAGGTTGTTTCCAGATCTTGTATTCCAAGATTCTTCAATTCCATCTTCTAAGTCTCAATGGGGGAGGATATATCTTAACAATCTTAAATTAGTGATCACAGCTGACTAAAAATAGAATGATAGGCTTTAGTTATTCAGTGAGGTCCCCCATCACTAGAGCAGGAACTGAGGTCCACACTTTAGGCTGACCATGAAGGGGATTCCTATTCTGTGTAGGAGGCTGGATATGATGACCTCTTTGTTATAGTTTTCTGTGATTCTAATGGAGCCACAGGGAAAGTGCCAGGTCCTGCTGGCCAGACAGTCCAGCTTTTTTGGCAAGTTGAAACTGTCCTGAGTCCAAATGAGTTCAGACGTGTTTGGCTGGTCCATGTCTCTGTCTGTTTCTGTCTCTCTGTTCCCCCCACAAACATCTCTCCCTCTCCGTTGCCCTTGCCCTCACCCTTGCCCTCGCCTTCTCCCTCTCTTTCCTAACCCTCTTTTCACTCTCTCTCTACGGTCCCTACTCCTCTTTCAGCTTATTTCTTTTCTTACTAGAAAGAGTGATAAGCCAGTTAACCCTAGTTGAGTTCCAGGAAGAGCATGACACAAAGATGGCTAGACGAAAACAGCAATCTGGGGTGAAGAACTCCTATTCCTGTGAGCACTATGGAGGGAGGAGTACTTGGAATTATAAGTTGCCCATTAGCACAAGTACAGCTTTCCATCACTAGGAACTACAGAAATAGACCTTTCACTGAGAGTAACCTGGGTGGTTGAGAAAAGACTTATTTTGATCTTCAGATAATCACCCAGATGTTTTCAATTTTCCAGATGCCACAGTGAATTGTAGACTGAATAGCCACATCACTGTCTTTCTTTACATTTACCACAGAGAAAACTCCTTAGAAAACTTGAACTTTGGGACATATTTAGTGGATAGAGTACCAGACCTGGAGACAGGATGACCTGAGTACAAATCCAATCTCAGATCCTTACTAGCTGTGTGATCTTGGGCAAATTAACCCTATTTGCCTTAGTTTCCTCATATAAAAAGTGAGCTGGAGAAGGAAATGGCCAAATACTTCAGTATCTTTGCCAAGAAAATCTCAAATGAGCCACAAAGAGTTTGACATGACTTAAATGACTGAACAGCAAAACAGGAAATATCATAATGAATGTCATCGTGCAAGGAAGTCTTATATTTAGAGGAAGGACTTCAATTATGGAAAGGGGATGAGACCCCTAAGGGAAATCTATTTTTAAATGTGTTTGAAAGTGTCCAACATTTTGTCCTGGGGGGGTAATATTTTAAATTTCTATTGAAAGTCATCTAATGCACTAATGATCAGTATAACCTCTCAGATAATGGTGATGCTGAACCATCAATAATCAATCAACAAACATCCATTCAACTCTGTCTACTGTGTGTCAGGCATTCTGAATATTAGGGATAGTATAGTAGCAATATAAACAGATAAAAATTAAGCAATATATGTTCTCAAGGAATTGATATTTTATCATGGAAGATAACATGTACATATATAAATATATATCCTCACAAGATGTCATCTCTCCTGATTATAATCGTATATTTTCCTTTCTGAGCCAATCAAAAATTTCATCAACATTTGGTGCTTCTACTTCTTTTCTTACCAGTCTCTTCTAAATTTGTTTTCTGATTTGATTATTTGACTGAAAATGCAATTTTTAAATCTTAATTTTCAAATTTAATGCCTTCCTTTGGATTTTTTCTTTCTTGATTTCTCTTTTATAGTTAATAATTTGCTGCATGCTCTGTTCTTTCTAGTTTTTTTGTGTGTCACTGCTTTAACATGGTTCTTATCCTACCTATATGAAGACCCTTTCCTCATCTCTTTTGTTGTGTCTTCATTCCTTTTGGGTTCATGAATTTAGTTATACACAAAGGATGTGTCTTAGATCCTTTTTTGTTTTATCTCTATAGGCTCTCCTATGATGATCTCATCAGCTCCCATGGGTTCAGTTTGCAGGTAAGTTCCAAATATATTCATGTAGTCTTTAATCTGTTTTTTAAAACTTCAATATCCATCACCAATTGCCTATTGGATATTTTAAATGGAATATCACAGAAGCATCTCAAGCTCAACCATGCCCCAAACTCACCTCTCTTCTGAACTTCCTGATAACTGTTGATGGTATTGTCATCTCTATAGTAAACCAGGTTCAAAACTGGTTTCGCTATCTGTTTCTCATTCTTATTCATCACATGTATTTTATCAGTTGACAAATTTTATCATTTCTATCCAAAATGTGCATATGTTTCTTCTCCAGTCACATATATATCATGCCATTTAGGCTTTCATCACCTTTCATCTATACTGTTTCAATAACTTCCTAATTGATCTCTGTGAGTTGAGATTTCTTCTACTCTTATTCATCTGCCAAATTGATTTTCCTAAAGTCCAGGGTTAACCATACTGCTTCTCTCTTGATGAACTCTAAAGTCATCCCCTCCCTACCTTTAAAATAACCATTCAAAAGCTCTTCCCAACTTGCCTCTTTTCCACCTTTCTTTGCACCTTACAGATTTCTACCCTTTATGCTCACCAATCTAGCCATACTAGTCAATTTAGTTCTCTTTACATTGTAGCTATCTCCCAATGCCTGGAAAAATCTTCCTTCTCATCTTTGAATTTTTGAATCCTTATTTTCCTTCAAGATGTAGCTTGAGCACAATCTTTTCTAGGAGGCCTTTCATGTATCACACTCTCTAAAACTACCCTTCATCCACTTTGTATATATCTTGAATATGATTACACAGCTAGTAAATGTCAAGTGTCTGAGATCAAATTAAAACTCGGGTCCTCTTTTATTTGGCTATTCACTTAACCTTTGTTGCCTCTCATCCAAGGCCATTTCCAGTCATCCCAGTTGATATGTGGCAACTGAATGCATGCTTATGACTCTAGAGTAGAACGTGGGACTGGTGGCTGAGCACAGTAACCCTTTACTCAAATCCAATTCATTTGCTTGTCATAGTATCACCTCCCAGATGTCATAGTCTTCTTTGAGAATGATGCATAAACACTGTTACCACCACCACCACCACCACCACCACCACCACCACCACCGGAACTAAATCTTTAATTTTTTTGATATTGGGTATTTTCAAGTAAGGAAATTCCTTTCCAAGTGCAGGTCTGGGATGATACTTTCTCTGTATCTTATAGTCTTATAGATATGTTTATAGCACTGAAAGGCTATGACTTGCCCAAGTTGAGAATTCAGATAGTATTCTTAGCTTTGAGGTGAGTTCTCTGGTCATTAAACTAGGCTATCTTCAGAATAAATACAAAATAAATATAAAGTAATTAACTATATGGCAGTTAAGGAGGGAAGAAATTAGTAGGTGTGTTATCAGGAAAGGTTCCTTAATACTTGACTGATGTCTTGCAGGAATTGAGGGATTCTGTGATAGTGATGGTTTAAATCAGACTCCTAATGTGATTGACAGCTCACTTCCACCTCCCCACCCCACCTCCCAGGATATCTTCAGCCTTCAGCTTTCCATTTTGGAGTCTGTTCTCAATTCATAATAGCTACCCCTCACAGTACCCAAATATTTTCTTAGGCTTAACACAAGGAAAGGGAAGCCAAAGACCCCAGATACCAAAAGAGCTAACTCTTTCCACCTCACCCTCCTTATTTAATATCCCACATTCAAAGCAACTCAGAAAGAGAAAGGGTCTCCTCCCCACCTCCTTGTGGAATGTCCTCAGCCAAGATTCCCCAGCAGTTATTAACTGCACAGAAAGGCACCTCATGGGATGGATGTTATCTATGAATAATGAAAGGCTCCTTTTGTATTCAATTTCTGGATGTGGCATGATTAAATGGAGTCTGCTCATGGTATAAAAAAAATGCTGACATTGTAAATCAACCTGAACCAATCTTCTGTTTTCCCAGGCGTTACTTAAAGAAAATTAATTCCCCCACACCCAGGAACAAGCCCTCCACCTCAGATAATTGATAAACTGGGTCTTGGCTCCCATGTAATTGAAAATAATAGCTCTTCCTTTTATCTTTGATCACTATCATTATTATTATCATTGTTGCTGTTATTATTATAATTCAATGAGCAGTTATAGGAACCCACCACATGTGATAATTATTATTAAATTTAACAATTGCTCATCAAGAACCCAAGATATATTCTTATCATTAGCATTATTATTCATATTTATTAAGTACTTGACATGTGTTATTATCATTAATAAAATATATAATGATGCCAAACATGTTGGAATGATGTATGAATGACAGCTTGTCTTAGATTGGGAGTTTTCTATGCTTATATCTGCATTTTAGGATTCCCAATCTGAAGCTGAGGCAACTCAAGAAATCATCTGTTAGTTGAGCCCATATACACTGGCACATAGTAGGAGTTTAATAAATGTTTATTGAGTGACCGAAACCTGTTTGACCCAGGACCTGGGTTGGAAGTCTTCCCAGTTATTTATGGGCAATATACATGAACTCCTGGGAATTGGCTAGGGAAAGATAAGCCAACAATATTGTTGGCAGTCTCCTGACTCTGGGATCTTTCCCAAAAGCCTTCCCTCTTCTTTTCTCTCCTTTTTTCTTTGACTTGCCCAAGGTCAGAGGAAGTGGATGGTTTGTCCTCTAAATGCAGACAGCCATAAAACTATTCACAGATTATCCATGACAGCAGCATATTTTCCTATGCCTCTTGATACTTTAAAATGATTTTCACAACCACAAACTAATTAAATTCAATAAGTGTTGACTATACATTCAAGCACTCTTTTAGGTTTTGGGAGAAATTAGTATAAATGATAGCTAATATTTATATATTTAATGTTTGCAAGTGCTTTGCAAAGGTTACATGACTTGCTCAGAGTCACACAGCTAGTGAGCATCTCAGGTCTTTCTCATTCCAGTTCTCTATCTGCCTCAGGATCCAGCTGCCTTCAAGATCTTATATCTGATTAGGCGTGAGGTGTGCAAAGATGAATATGCAATATATGTTTAAAAAGTAATTGGGAGGGGTAGCTAGGTGGTGGATAGAGCACCAGCCCTGGGGTCAGGAGTACCTGAGTTCAAATTTGGCCTCAGACACTTAATAATTACCTAGCTGTGTGGCCTTGGGCAAGCCACTTAACTCCATTTGCCTTGCAAAAACCTAAAAAAAAGTAATTGGGGGGAAGCTAGGTGGCATAATGAATAGAACACCGGCCCTGGAATAAGAAGGACCTGAGTTCAAATTTGGCCTCAGACACTTAATAGTTACCTAGCTGTGTGGACTTGGGCAAGTCACTTAGCCCCATTGCCTTGCAAAAGAAAAAAACCTAAAAAAAAAGTAATTGGGGTAGATAAAAAAATCAATAATTAAGGATCAGAAAAAGTCTCAGCTTTTTGTTTTTTTGATGACAGTTCACTTTTAAAATTTGAGGATTTTCTTTTGATTCTTTACAATTAATAAACATTTGTTTTTCCTGTCTTTCCTTTCTCACTTCTTTCCTACTGGAAAAAAAGAAAAGAAAAACATAAGTGTTGTAATAAATATGCTCAGTTAAGCAAATAAATTTCTATTTCTGAACATGTACAAACAGGTATTTCCCATTCTGACTCTTATGTTCATTATTTCTCTGTCAGGAAGGGGCTAGGTATCATACATCATTGAAGGTAGAGGAATACTTGCTGTTCATTTTTCATTAATCAGATTTCTCAACACTTTTAAAACTCTTCAATGTTAAAATACTATTATTAATGACTAATATGGAAATATTTTTAATATATATATAACCTATATCACATTGTTCTCCATCAAAGGGAGGGGGAAGGGAAAGGAGGGAGGGACCTCAAAATCTTTCCAAAATTGAATTTTGAAAACTATCTTTGCATGTAGATGGTATAATAAATAAATTCAAATTAAAAAATATTATTGTTGCTATGTAAATTGTTTCCCTGGTTCTGCTCACTTTGCTCTATACTAGTTCCTCTAATTCTTCTAAAGTTTTTCAGAATACACCTCTTTAGTCATTACTCACAACAGTTCCGAGAGAAAGATTTGGTAGATCGTTTCCATATTTTACAGATAAGTCATAGTCAAGGATGGAAAAGTGATGTGGTCAGAATAACTGTGCAAGGAGCAAGTAAAGTGTGGTCTCAGGGTCAGGTCTTCAAATGACTTCCTTGTGAGTTATAGCTCTTATGCAGTCTGGAAAAGATTTAGAAATGGGCAGAAACTGGGCAAAATATCACACATATATAGAAAGTAGGAGAACAAGAATTGGAACTTGGATACTCTAGGGCCACACTGAATACTTTTTCCTCTATTTCCTGGGGACTAGAAATTGTTGATTTTTTTGCATTGCAAATTATATTGAACCAGTAGCTACTATGACCATACAGTATGCAGAGTTATGTGTCTCAAAGTAAGGTGGGGATATGAACTGAAGTTGATTGAAGGAAGCAGAAGCAAGAGAACTTCATACACATTAATAGAAACATTATGAGTTGGTCAGCTATGATGGATATAATCCCTCTCAGCAATTCAGAGATCAAGGACAACCCTTGAAGATCTGTTGGACAATGTCATCCACAACAGAAGGGGAAAAAACAAAACACAGAATCTGAATGTTCAGTTTTTTAAAACTTCTCTTATGTTTTTCCTTCCTATCTCATGATTTTCTTTTTTTGCTCCTTAGTCCTCTTGCACAAAATGACTAATATGTAAATATGTTAAATAGAAATGTATTTGTACAAATTTACCAGACTGTTTGTCACCAAGGGGAGTGGGAGGGAAGGGAGGGGGGTAGAAAGATGTGTAATTTATAAAATCGCAAATGGATGATTGCTGAAAAACTACCAAAGCCTGTAATTGAAAAAACATAGAACAAAATATCAATATAACCACCCATAAGGTGGGGAAAGTGGGAGATATAAATAAGTTTAAGACAGGGTCCATGCCCACAAAGACCTTATAATTCAATGGGAACATCAAATTTCTAGTCATGATATTCTACCATCCTATATCCTATGTGTTGCTTTTATTTTTCCTCAAAATATGGAAGAAATATTACTTCTTTTGTATTTTTTTGCTTTGTGTAAGGCCATGGGCCTAAGAGAGTTGCCCAAGGTCACATAGCTAGGTAATTAAGTGTCTGAGTCTGGATTTGAACTCAGATTCTCCTGTCTCCAGGGCTGGTGCTCCATCCACTACACCACCCAACTGCCCCTAGTTTTTCCTTTTGTAAAATACAAGAAATCCAATCCCTCTTTCACATGACAATCCTCCAAATATTTAAAGAAGGTCATCACAACTGTAGGGCTTCTTTTCTCTATACCAAACATCCCTAGTTCTTTCAATCAATTCTCACACAATATGTTCTCCAGGTCTCCTACATCTCTGATTTTTGTCTCCTATACTGCAACTTATCTAGGACTTTCCAGAAAAGTAATATTGAATTCAGTCCTAATATGGTTTGATTAAAGCAAAAAGCAAAAGAATGATCCTAACCCTCTTTAATCTTTTTCTTTCTCTCTCCCATTTTTGCATCTCCTTCTTTTCCACATTCAGAAAAAGTTAGCTGAACTCATCAATGTGAGAACTTATACATTTATATACACTTCACCTCCCCCAGTATAGTAGTTTTCATTCACTGTGGCCAAGAAAGATTTGTTTCCACTGGACCAGAACTCATGTACCTCTTGGTACGTAAGTTAGTACTTAGGGTTCAGAAACATTTTTCTATTGGGTTTATGTTGGTCATGTCTTCCACTTGGTTGAAAGTTCTTATAGTACACTGACAAAATCTTCATTAGTGTAAGTTACTGCCATCCCATAGTGAGGCATCTGAGGAAGATGTTCCACAGAGTCTTTCAAAAGATATGACCATAGAGTCTAGCAATAAACAAAAAAAGGGAAAGTGGCTTGTTCACTTTAGTATATCTATAATTCCATCTCAAAGCCAATTGGTATGGAACTCTCTCCTCACTGGTAGATCAATGCTGGGCGCTTGTGTGAATGACAAAGCAGAGTTGATGAGAATAGCAGAGAAGAGACTCTTCAGGTCTTCTTCAGACAATCTCTGAGTCCCTTTTCAGTCTCTTTGGATTTTGGGCATTTCTAATTTCTAACTTTAAAAGAGAAGGTAAAAGATACCAATCCCATTTCAGGTTGCTTAAAGAAAAGACTATGGAAAGGATCCAACAAGAAAGGAGCTGGCAGGCTCCATAATGTCCCTCCCTATAGCTAGTCTGATATATATTAGAAACTTCAGGATACTTCCTCTTGGGTGAGAACCAGGATGCTTTTTTTGGTTAAACTGAATTGTCTTGCTCCCAATAGAACTCCTTTACTCTAGCATATATTATCATAATTATATTTTCTTTAATTTTCTTTTGGTTATTTAATTGGACAAATGTGTTTCATTGGTTAAGTGTTATGTGTGTTCATTGCAGAATTGCAATTTGGTGGGGAAGGGGTCCAGTTGGGTCAAGCCATGGTTATAAAGCTTGGAGTCCTCCTCTCAATAATGAAAAATAACCAGAAGTTAAATTGATCATGAAAATCACACTCCCTTGACTAATTATATTTAAGGGAATAAACACATTTAATTTTAACCTGGTATCCCTGAATCTAAGGAGATCAGAGTGAACCAGTGACGAAGCGCAAGGTGGGAAGAGAGTTATTTTCTAAAAGTTTTGGGACTGGGCAAGAAAATAAAGGTTGACTACAGAGGAGAAGAAGAGCAAAAAGTCAGATTTTGGACCAAATTTCCTATTGGGAGGGATTGAGTGGGTTGATATTTTTTTGTCTCTTCTCTCAGCAGAGAAAAGGCTCCCCATTTTAGGTGATAAAAATGAAGCCTAGAGTGGTCATAGGTGATATTATTTAGAGATAGCTATATATTATCTATAGATTCTATCTATCTATCTATCTATCTATCTATCTATCTATCTATCTAATTATCTGTGTTCATTTCTGAGTTGTCCTGCGGGATTGTGTGATCTGTGAGGTGAGGGACCAAATCTTCTTTCTTGTTTGCGAGATTACATCCAAGGGAACCAATAGAGAGGAAGACATAAAATATTGCCTCCCTTCTTCTTAATACCTCCCAGAGTTCCCCAATCAATACAATGACTTTTAACCCTGCAGTTTAATTCATAATGCAGCAGGGATCTTATTTGTTCCTGTCAGCTTCAATTTTGGCTATATCTTTGTCTTATACAACATCCAGAGTGTTTACCAAGAAAATGTGCCAGTTGTTTCACACTGTGAACACAATGGGATGTCAGTCTTTCTAATGTTTAGGTCTGAAGCCATCAGTAGCTCCCCATTGCCTACTGTATAAATACAAAACTTCAGGACTAATATCCACAGTTTGGCTCCAGATATAATTCATGCTTCTTCCCATTGCACACTCTATGTTGCAGTGAAATCAAAAGATTCACCATCTTTGGTCTTGTTCCGAATTCTTTTTTTTCTCTACACCAGAAGTTCTCTCAAAAACCAGTCTGTAGTCTACATGTGGCCCATATTACTCTCATGCATTACAGAACCAGCAAACATATAGTTTCTACATTATTTAATATGTTGATATAGTAATACAAATATAAATATGGAAACAAATGTGTTTTTTAAGTCAATATATGATCCACATAGATCTTTATGTATGGTTTAGTGGCTCCTGTGTATAACACCACTGTTCTATAACATTTCGCATTTCTAAAACAGACTGTCATCTATTGATATTCCAACAAACATTTTTTTTATTTTTATGTTTGATTCTGTGGATTGTTTCAGTTGCTTCCAACTTTTCATGGCCTCATTTTGATTTTCTTGGCAAAGGTACTGGAGTGATATGACATTTCCTTCTCCAGGTCACTTACAAATGAACAACTGAGATAAACACCATTAAGTGATTTACTACTACAGCTAGTAGGTGTCTAAGGTCAGATTTAAACTCAGGTGCTCCTGTCTCCAGGTCCAACTCTCTATCCATTGAACCAAATGCTGCCTATTATTATTCACCTTCTGAAAACTTACAGTTTAAAGAAATATAATAATAATAATAATAGTAATAATGATGATGATGATGATGATGATGTTTTGTCCTTCATTCTCAAAAAAGACCATGACATCAGGGAGGTGCTACCATGATAAACATGTGAATTGGATTTGAGTGAGGAGTTGCTGTGCTAAGTTACCAGCCTCACTTTCTCCTCTAGAGACATCTGGGTCCAATGGTCAGATATGAATCAGGGCAACTGCAGATGGCCCTAGATATGACCCAATCATTTAACTTGTCATTAAAAAATCATTTAACTTGTCATTAACAAGTCATTTAACTTGTCCTAGGTCACACAACTGGTATGTGTCAAGTGTCTAAGGCTGTATTCAAACTCCTGTCCTCCTGACTCCAAGGCCAGTGCTCCATCTACTGTGCCACATAATTGCCCCTGACAGTAGGTGATGTAGTGGATAAGGCCCTAGACTTGGAGTCAGGGAGACTTGAGTTCACATCTGAAATCAAACACATACTAGATGTGTGGGCACTGGACAAGTCACTTAATGCCATTTACCTTTATTTCTTATCTGTAAATGGTGGCATACTGGTAAAGGACATAGCAATTCAGAGCAAAAAAAAAACCCAAACAGTTTTTTGCAAAGAAAATATTTTCATGAGGTCACATAAGCTCAGAAGTAACTGAACAACAAATGCATGCCATCTCCTTTTAGACGTCTTCCCTGGTTCACCTTTCCCCATCCTCAATTAGGACATTATTTCTTCAGATTAAGGCCTTTGGAAGAATCCATCTTGTATCCTTTGTCATTCCTATTTTAGTATTAAGGATTTCTATATTCTTTTCTGAGAAATTTGATGATAGCAGAAAGAATAGGATGAAGCTGATATGGAAAGAAGATACACTTAAAATCTCCAAGTCATGTCAGCATGAGTCTTTACTCAGCATGGACCATGTGTTAGGTACTGCTATTGCTTAAGATGGGCAAAACTCATAAAATCAATCTGAATTCAAGCACTAGACAGAAGACAACACCCTTGTCAGAGATTCAGTTTTATCTCTGGCTCAAGTATGGATTCTTAAATTCTAGGTATTTAAAGTTGAATTTCAGCAAGGTAATATGGATAACTCAGTGTGGCTTAATCCTAATGCTAGAGGAATAATTTAAATATTTCCTATTTATGTTGCATTAAAAGCATCATCTTCAGTTATAATTGAACCTGTATTATTTCCTTATTGGTGAGAACCATAGTTGCCAGGTATTCACTTCTCCCCCTCCATACCCTGTAATTCAGTATTTTTTCAGATACCAAATGGGAATAGTGACATGGTGTAGTGGCTAGAGGACTGGTCTTGAAGCTAGAAAAAGACAGGTTCAACTCTGACCTCTATTGCATGCTGATGATGAGACTATAGTAAGTCTCTGAAAGCACTGAAAGTCTCTAGTAAGTACTGAAGCTCCCAGTACTCTAGGCCTCTCTCTAAGAGTCCTCATTTCAGAGAAGTTGCCACCTTCTATTGTTGGAGTGAGTTTCTTTATTTGGGAATTCCCTAGAGCAATACATAACAGGCTTACTTCCTGTCCTATTTGTGAATAAATACCTCACAAATGTTGGTTTTTAGAAGGAAAACATTTTAAAAAATATTAAAATGTTAAATAAATGCATGGATATGCATTTATTTATTATTTACTGTAGGCAAAGCAGAGTAGTCATTTGGTTGTTTGATTGGTATGGCACTGAATAACTAATTTAATTTGGGTAGAATTGTCATTTTTATTATATTAGCTCAACGTAGCCATGAGCATTTGACATTTTTCCAATTATTTAGATGTGATTTTATTTGAGTGAGAAGTGCTTTATAATTTGTTCAGTTTCTGAGTTTGTCTTGAGAGGGAAATTCCCAGGTATTTAATGTTATCTACAGTTATTTTAAATGGAATTTCTCCTTCTATCTCTTGCTCTTGGGCTTTGTTATTCATATTTGGAAATGCAAATGATTTAGGTGGGTTTATTTTGTATATTGCTACTTTACTGACTGTTATTTATTTCAAGAAGTTTTTTAGATAAATTTCTTGGGTTCTCTAAATATACCATCATATAATCTGCAAAGAGGGAAAGTTTTGTTTCCTCACTGCTAATTCTGATTCCTTCAATTTCTTTTTTCTTACTGCTATTGCTATCACTCAGCTTTTCCTCTAGGAATTTGGATGTTACACCACTAGGTGCATCCATGTTTAGTAATGATATAGCTTCAATACCAATGTTGCCTTTTAAGAATATGTAGTTTCCTTCCTTATCCCTTTTAATGATATTGATTTTTGCTTTTACTTTATCTGAGATTAGGATCAGCATCCCAAATTTTTTTTAATTCAACTTAGACATGGTTTATATTGCTTCAATGTTTTACCTTTAGTCTTTGTGTATCTCTCTGCTTAAAATGTGTTTCTTGGAAACAATATATTGTAGGATTCTGGTTTTTAATCCATTCTACTATTCACTTCTGTTTTATGGGACAATCCATCCCATTCACATTTACAGTTAAGATTATTAATTCTGTACTTCCTTCTGTGTTATATTTCCTTCATTTATATTTTTCTCTTTCCTTTTCTCTTATTCCTCTTCACCAGAATTTTATAACCTTTCTCCTTTGACTTTTCCTTTAAAAATTTAACTTTCAATTTATTTTCACTTATTCCTTTGCCAATCCCTTCATCTCTGATTGGTCCTTTTCCCAGTTCCCCCCTTCAGTGTAGATTAGGTTAGATTTTAAAACCCAAATGGGAATATATTTTATTCCCTCTCTGGGCTAAATCTATTGAATAGAATTTACTCAGCATTCACATTCTCCCTTCTTTCCCTCTAAACTTATAACTCTTTGTGCCTCCACCCAAACTTTAAAATGAGGTTATTTTGTTTTCAATTAGTTTTAGGTCTTTCTCTCCATGGTACATTATTGCCTGTGATTTTTATTGCACTATGGTCTGAAAAGGAAGTAGTCACTATTTCTGCCTTTCTGCACTTGATTATGAGGTTTTTATGCCCCAGTCAATTTTTGCTTAGGTGCCATGTATGGCAGAATAAAGATATATTCTTTTCTATCCCCATTCAATTTTCTCCAAAGATATATTATGTCTAAGTTTTCTAACATTCTTTTACCTCCTTAACTTTCTTCTTGTTTATTTTATGGTTAGATTTATCTGATGCTGGGAGAGGGAAGTTGAGGTCTCCCACTAGTAGAGTTTTGCTGTCTATGTTTTCCTGTAACTGATTCAGCTTCTCCTCTAAGAATTCAGATACTTGACTACTTGGTGCATACAAATTTGGTATTGAAATTGCTTCATTGTCTATGGAACCTTTTAGTAGGATAGTTGCCTTCCTTGTATCTTTTAATGAAATCTGTTTTTGCAATTTTTTTGTTTGAGTTAAGGATAGCTACCCCTGCCTTTTTTACTTTAGCTGAAACACAATATATTCTGCTCCAACATCTTACCTTCACTCTATATGTATCTATCTGCTTCAAGTGAGTTTCTTGTAAGCAGCATATTGTAGGATTCTGGATTTAATTCACTCTTCTATCCACTTAAGTTATATGGAAGAGTTCATCCCATTCACATGCAAATTTATAATTATTAACTTTTTATTGCCCTCCATACTCTTTCCCTGTTTGTTTTTTAACCTTTATCCCCATTTCCCAGTATTTTGCTTCTGAATACCACTTACTTCAGTGTATTTGCCCCTATGTAACCAACCCCCCTCTCTGTTCTTTCCCCTTTCTCTTTGCTCTTTCTTTCTTCCCCTTCCTTCTGTCAATTCCTCTTTTCCATCCCCCTCCCCCTTTCCCCTCTTAATACTTGATAGATGAGATAAGTTTCCAAACTGATTGTCTGTGTGTGTGTGTGTGTGTGTGTGTGTGTGTGTGTGTGTATGTTAATCCTTCTTTTAGTCATTCCGGTGATTCTCAGTTCCTCCTCTCTTTCCCTCTATATGGCAACAGGTCCTTTGCACCTCTTCATGTGATGTAATTTATACCATTCAATATCGTCCATCTTCCAATCTCCTTACTGTCCCCCCTTTTTAGGAGATATTATTTTTAAATAATTTTTTCAAAGTCATGAACAAATTATGAGTATCCATTTCTTCTGGCTAAATATATTCTCTCCAACAGAGTTACAATTATCAAGAGTTATGAGAATCTTTTCTCACCAGTGGGGATATAGCCAGTTTCATCTTATTGGAATACAGCTTTTTTTCTTTTTCCCTTTTTTATCTTTTCTTGTATTTCTTGAGACTCTTGTTTGTAGTTCAAATTTTCTTTTTAGCTCTGGTATTTTCATCAAAGTTGATGAAGTTGAAAGTTTCCTATTTCATTAAATGTCCATCTTTTCCCCTGTAAGAGAATGCTGAGTTTTGCTGGATAGTAAATTTTTGACTGCATTCCAAGTTCCCTTGTTCTTTGGAATATCATATTCCAGGCCCTTCAATCCTTAATCTTGATGCAGCCAGGTCCTGTGTAATCCATACTGTGACTCCTTGGTATTAAAATTGTTTCTTTCTGGCTGTTTGTAGGATTTTCTCCTTTATCTGATAGTTCTGGAGTTTGGCCATAATATTCCTTGGTATTTTCAGTTTGGGATCCCTTTCAAGAGGGGATTGAAGTCTTCTTTCAATAATTAGTTTGTCCTCTGGTTCTATGATATCAGGATAATTCTTCTTCATTATATCCTGAAGTATGGAAATTAGGTTTTTTTCCTCCTCAGACTTTTCAGGAAACCCAGTGATTCTTACATTGTTTCTCTTGGATCCATTCTCCAGGTCAATTGTTTTTCTGATGAGGTATTTCACATTTTCTTCTATTTTGTTTTTTTTTTTTTAATTTTGTTTACCAGATTCTTGTTGTCTCATGAAATCATTAGCTTCCACATCTTCCAATCTCTTTTTTTGAAAGAATTTTCTTCATATACCTTTTGCAACTCCTTTTCCAATTGGTCAATTCTATTTTTTAAGGAGTTTTCCATTTGCCCAATTGTGATTTGTAGAGAATTATTTTCTTTTTTTCAGTTGTCCAATTATATTTTCAAAGGATTAGTTTTCTTGTTGCAGGATGTTAAGTTTTTCTTGCATTTCTTTTCCCAGTTTTTCCATTTGATCTTTTTTTAAGTTTTTGCAAGGCCACACAGCTAGGTAATTATTAAGTGTCTGAGACTGGATTTGAACTCAGGGACTCCTGACTCCAGGGCCAGTGCTCTATCCACTGTGTCACATAGTCACCCCTCCATTTGCTTTTTATATTCCTTCTTGATCTAAGAAGACTTTCTGGGCTGGAGACCAATTCATATTCTCCTCAGAAGCTCTAGTTCTCTCTGAGTTAGGATCTTTGTCTTCAAGGTAATATTCAATGGATCCTGCTTTCACTGGCTTTTATTCATTTTCCTAGGATCTTGTGTTAGGGGAGGGGCTGATTCACAGACCTTCAATGTTGTGATCCCCAGAGACTTTACCCAATGAACTTAGGAACATGTTTCTCCTAGGTTCTTCTCTGGGTTCTGTGGATCAAAATTCTGTTAAGAGGTTTGTTTCATATTAATTCTGAGAGAAAGCCAGAAGAGATTAAGACAGTGCCTGGCTTCACTCTGCCATCTTTCCTTGAAGTCTCAATATCCTTTTCTTTTTATATTTTTAGTTTTAAATTTTTTCTTTCCTTCCCACCCACTGACAAGACAAGAAAATAGTATTGTGAAAGCATACAAAACCTATTTCCATATTAACCTTAACACAAAAAACAATCACGTTCCCCTAAAAACTATTTCAAAACAATGTTACACTTTAGCAGTTATACTTTAATTTGCATTCAGATTTTAATAATTCTCTCTTTGGATGTGTTTAGCATCCATGAGTTCATTGGCATTGTATTGATGAGAATAGTTAAGTTTTTCACTTAAGAGTTGATCACCATTTCAACATTGTTGTTATTGTGCATAATGGTCTTCCAGTTCTCATTTCACTTTGTATCAGTTCATCTAGGTCTTTCCATTTTGCTTTGTGCTGACCCCCCAAAATTTCTTATAACAATAAATTCCATTGCAATCACATTCTACAACTTGTTCAGCCATTTCCCTATTGAGAATCATCCTCAATTTCCAATTTTTTGACACCACAAAAAAACTGCTATAAATATTTTGTATACATAGGTCCTTTTCTATTTTCTTTTATTTCTTTGGGGTACAGTTGTAGTAGTGATATTGCTATATCAACTGGTATACATAGTTTTGTAGCTCTTTGATCACTGTTCTATATTGTTTTCCAGAATGATTGGACTAGTTCATAACTACATCAACAGATTGTTAGTGAATCTATTTTCACTCAATGTCTTTAGCATTTTTTATATGTATAAGGTAGTACCTCAGAGTTGTTTTTATTTTTTGAATTATTAGTAATTTTGAAATTTTTTCCTTTGATTATATGTAGTTCTGATTTCTTCTTCTAAAATCTTCCTGTTCATATCCTTAGACAATTTATAAATTGGGCAAAGGTGCTTAATTATAGAAAATTTCATTCCATTTCTTATACTTGAGAAATGAAACCTTTTGGATTAACCTACTATACATTTTTTTATATTTCTTCATTGTCTATGGTACCTTTTAGCAACATATAGTTTCCCTGATTACCACTTTTAATTGGTTCTTTTTTTTTTGCTTTATCTGAGATCATGAATACTTTACCTGAATTTTTAAATTCAGCTGAAATGTCTCTGTCTCTGTCTCTCTCTCTCTCTCTCTCTCTCTCTCTCTCCCCCTCTTCTCCCTCTTCCTTCCCTCTTTCCCCAGTAAATCTCTCTTACATTTTAATTTTTTAGATCATCTCAATATAATCAACTTATATCTATGTCCTCTACTATGTTGTTGTTGTTGTCTTTCATTGTTGAAGTCCATGACATCAGAAAGGTGATGCAATGACAGGCATGGGAATTGAAAATGAGTGAGGAATGTGGTGCTCTGTCATCATTCTCACTTTTTCCTGTGGGCCATCTGTGACCAGGGGCTACATAAGGATCAGATTGATTGGAGATAGTCCTGGATGCAAAGCGATCAGAGTTAAGTGCCTTGGTCAAGGCCAGTCAGGTACTAAGTGCCAAGTATGTGAGGACAGATTTGAATTCAGGTCCTCTTGATTCCAGGGCTATTGCTGTTTCTACTGTTCCAATGTAACTTCCCTTTTAATGATAAAAATCTCTCTGTGTAGACTACTTCTAAATACCCTAACAATGATAAAGTACTTGGATACTATTTTTGCCTGTAGAAATATAAATAAGTTAGCTTTATTGAGTCTCTTATGATTTCTTTTTCATGTTTGCCTTTTTATGTCTCTAGAGTTTTATGTTGTAATATCAGATTTTCTATTTTACTCTGGTCCTTTCATCAGGAAGACTTGAAAGTCTTCTATTTGAATAAATATTTATTTTCACTGTAAAGAATTATACTTATTTTTGCTGGGTAATTCTTGGATATAATCCTAGCCTATTGGCCTTCCATATTCCAAATCCCATGTTCCTTTAGTATGTAAGCTGCTAAATCTTGTGTGATCCTGATTGTTGATCCATGATATTCAAACAGTTCCCTTCTTATTGCTTGTAATTTGTGCTGCTCTTATCAGAGTTAAATTCGGGGAGGGGGGGCTTTAAGTTTTCCATGCTTCCATGATGGGATCTGGGAAGAGCTGTGATCACTGATATTCTGGTCTGCACTCTGGTCTTTCTGTCAGAAGCTCCCTGATCCCTCTCTGTCTGTAAGGTCTAGTGCTCCTCTTGGTAAAAGAATCCTCTGGTTCCCTTGCTCTCCTATAGTCACAGGCACTTGTATACCTTCCTGCCTTGAATTGGAATCAGGGCTCCTGCTCCTTTGTAAATAATCACAAGTGTTCCTCTTCTTCTGAGAACTGTGACCCAGAATTGCTTATGGACAATGCTTTATCATCACCGGCTGCACCTAATCCCAACAAAGGGTCACCTATAATCTCTTTTCCCCAGTCATGTGACCCCTATAGTATCTCTGGGCTGAAAATTGATAAAGTTGCCCCTACCTTTGTTGTGACCACCTGCAAAGCCTGTCTCTTAGTTCCAGACACATCTGCACCTTAGTGTCACAGATTTCTTCTGCCATCATCTCAAGTTGTCTTATGCTGGAAAAAATGATTTACCCTGTTCTTATGTTGGTTCTGACACTTCAAAATTTGATTTGAAGTTTTATTTTAAATTGTTTGGAAGGAATGTTGGGAGAGCTGTTGCCTGTTTTCTGCCATCTTGGCTTCACCCCTTAATGCTGACTATTTAAGTGAACTTGTGCAACTTTGGGGGTCTTGGATTTCCTATCTGTAAAATGAAGGGATTGGATGAAGTGTTCCCTGACCTTGCTTCTGCCTCTAACACACTGATCCTGTAGGTTAAGCACATGAATGAATAAGACTTTAGAACTAAAGGAAACTTGCAAGTGTTTATCTCTTCTGGTCTGAGGATAACAAAACCCATTGACTTAATTAAGCTGACTCTTTAAGATCACACAAGTAGTAAGCTGAGATTTGAATCCAAGTCTTTTGACTGCCGAAGCACTACTCCCAAGGCATGATAAGAAAATTTCTCCAACTTCACAGTTTTATATGTAAGACTTGCCTTCTGAAAACCTGACAGAGGTGCTTTAACTGAAATGTTAGAGGGAAGGAATGAATCAACTTTGAGTCAAAGCTCCAAATGGGAGAACTTTCCTTGAATGGACTTTAGATACATACTGAATGCTTCTGAAGCTGGCAGAATCAGCTGAGCTGAGGAAGATGGGGGAGAGGAGTAAGACATCCTCACAAGATCTAAGGAACAGAGAGTGAGTCCCAGGGGAAGGCTGAGCAAGAGACTGCCAACATCACAGACCAGGAGAAACAGTGAGGCATGGTGAGGGAGAGTGCTCACCTGTAAGTCAGATTGGGGAAGGCACAAGTGAGGAAAGAGAAGTCCCCCACACTAGGAGAATGACAAGGGATCCCTCTGGGGACTTCCCACTCTAGGAGAGAGTCTTTTCCTGGTAGGAAAGAGTCAAGTGTAAATCAAGTCAGAACTGACTTCTTTAGTTCTTAAGTACAATGCAAAAGTTAGACTTGGGTTTTCCATAGATACTATGAATAACCCTTCAATCACACCCATGAAAATTATCCCTATATTTATAAAATGATAGGAGTCACCAGTTAGCACTTGTGATCTGAAGGGTTCAGAAAAAAAATCTTTGTCAATGATTGAAACTGTTGATGACCAAAAGAAAAAAAAAACAGTATACAAATGAAACTAGCATTTGCTAGTCACCAGGCATACCAAAGATCAAAACACAATTAAGCAGACCAAGATCATGAGGAGAACATAAAGTATGAATGCTTATGGGGATATTCAGAGTGATCTTTGTGGGGTGCTGACAATGGTGGGGGTCAGGAAAGGCATTCAGCAGCAGCTGCCACTATATTTGAGCCTTGAAGGAAACAAGGTTATCCAAGAGACAGAAGAACATCCTGTGGCATTAGAAATAATCTACACAAAGACACAGTAGAGGGAAATAATCCTTAGGAAACAGCTAGAACTCCTGCATGTGATGGAAACAGATTCTGTGAGGTATGAAATAGAAGTAGTTTATTAAACATTTAGTATATAGGAACAAGTGAACAAACAGTAACAACTATAGCTTTTATTTTGGATCCAGGTCTAAAATTTCACTGTTGTAGTAGAATGCAAATTAGAAACCGTTCCACCATTAATCTTATTGTTCAGAGAAGAAAATTCACTTCTTTGAGGTAGAAATTCTGATTCTATGAGAGATATGGGAGGTGGCCAGGCATACTTGATTATATTGGGCTTGGAGTAAAGATGACTTGGGTTCAAATTCAACCTGAGACTTTTACTAGCTGTGCCCCAGGGCAAGTGACTTCACCTATCTCTCACTTAACTTACTCCAGTCTCAATGACCTAATCTGTCTTACAATCATGAGACCCAGTGGGCTAATAAATAATAATACAGTGTTTCACAAACTTAGTACTGTGTACAAGTGAGATACTTTTATTTTAAAACTTGGTTTGGCTGTTTTCCATCTCACCTCTAGAGTTGAATCAGGTCTTGTATGAAGCAGCCTGTGTTGGCTTCCCTATAGGTGCTGACAGATTCCCATCAACTTCATCTTCTGATAGTGATTCAATCTAAAGGGTCAACTGGCACAAATAGGAATAAGGCACTTTCAGACATTGTAAGGGTATGAGGCGGGGGAAGAGTCTGAAGGAGGAGGGAGGAAAGAAGGAAGACAGGATTCTATCAGTAGCCCAGCCACTGTCGTGCCAATGTAATTAACAAAGTGATTCCATAATGGACATGGGCACTGTTTAATACCTCCCCAGCCCTCCTTGGAGCAGGATTTCAGACTGTCATGTTCAACACGGAAAACTAATTGACTTGATGTCTGCAATGCACTGCCATAAACCCTATGCTTACTGACAAATAAATCTGCCATGAGCAAAGAGGAGCCCTTTGGAAAGTCACTGGGAACATATACAGGCAGAACTGGTCGGAAATGGCCAGGAATCTTTTGCTGGCTGATCTTTGAGGGTGTGGGGGCTTCCCCTCATAAGGGGATCAATCATCAAATTAAAAAAAAGATTTCTGATGTTATATGCAGCTTACTAAGCAGAAAACACCCCATTGTGTCCATATTGTGTCCTATTTTGGGTGCCATATTTTAGGAAGGAAACTGACAAACTCATGAGAAGAGTGACCTGGATGGGGAGAGAGTTATAAGTGAATTCATAGGATTGGTTGAAGAAAGTTAATTTCATTTGGAAAAGAGATAATGTGGAGATTGGGTTTGCTGTTCTTAAAAAAATCCTTGTTTCCTGCCTATGTGACTGTGAATAAATCATTTTTTCCCCTGGCACTAAGTTTACACATTTATAAAATGGTGTTAGTAACATTCAACCAGGATCATTCTAAGGAAAGTTCTAGTAAACCTTAAAGTTTAAAAGAGATGCAAGTTATAATTATTATTATAAAACAAGAAAATTTATTTTAAATTCTTTGAAAACCTTAAAGCATTATGTAAATTTTAGCTATTATTATAATTCAGAAACAGTTATGTTTCATCTCAGATAGAAGATGCTTAGGAATCTGGGCTACCATAGGAAATGAAATCTTCAATCTGAGGTCTTCAGAGAGAGAGGGTATATGATCACTTGTTCTTTACAAGATACAATTTGGACTAAATGTCATCTGACATCATTTACAATTAAGAGATTGTGTGATTTTTGGTGAGGATACAATAATTGCTTTTGATTATCTAAAGGGTCAAGGTTTACCTCTCATTAGACATATAATCTTGGACATTTCATTTGACTTCCATGGGCTTGTAAATCAGATATTTTCCCCCTCAGTAAAATGTAAACTTTTTAAAGGCAGGGATTCTTTTATATATTTATTTATTTGTTTTATTGTATTGTATGCTTTCGACTGAAAATAGTTCCTCTTTTATGTACAAAGTCAACAATTGACAAATACTTTTTGCATTAAACTGAATTGAGCTTCAGTTTCTTCCGCAATAAATTGGGAATAATAATTCCTATCTCACCAGTTGTCAGATGCAATAATGTATATTTTATAATAATGTAAATAAATGTATGAAATTTATAAGAAGCATTTTGAAAACCTTATATTGTTATATTAAGATGAGATTATTTTGATTCATCTAGTCCTACTAGGTCCCAGGAGTAAGAAGTACGATTTCCAAGAAGAAACTATAGTAAGGCAAATTTCAACTCAGCATAATGGAAACCTTCTTAAGAAGTACAGAAATATGGAAGAGCTTAGCCTCCCTCATGGAGGCAAACTCTCTTAAATGAACCCTCTGGATTACACCTTGATTTCTTTCCTCTCCTATCTCTGGGTTTCTTCCAATACAAATTGTACTTTTCTCATTGTATATGAAGCTTCTCTTATTTTAGTCTCCCTTGCCTGAAATTCCCAATACCCTTCTTATCATAAAATAAACCTACTTTGACTTTTTAGGATGCAATCCCATTATGACCTCCTCCAGAATGAAAGTTTTTCATGAGCACCCAAAGCTATAGATTTCACTTTTCCCTCTCCATGACTTTATATGACATACTTTCTATTGTATGATCTTGTGATGGGTGTGGATATTTCTTGCTTATGGCCTTTGCCATTAATTAGACAATGAAGTGTCTGGAGTCAGGGATTGAGTATCTTGAATATTGGGATGGTGATTACATTGATAGTGATGATAGTGATGGAGATGTTGATAGTGATGGTGTTGATAAAATACATTTAATGCTTGCAAATGACTTAGAAATCATCTCTTCCAATTTTGTGTTTCCTATAACACAAAGGATTAGGTTTCTCCTAGGGCCTCTATTCTCATTTCTTCCTGATCAGTAAGTCTCATCCCCTATTATCATTAGTCATCTACTTCCCTTCCAAGATCTCCAAGAATCCTAATACAAGATATGTACAAGTTCCAAAAGAAATTCATTCTACTTTGAGACAATTTCAATTGTTAGGAATTACTTTGTTAAATTAAACTGAAATTGTCACTGAGTAATCTATCCTCATGTGCATGTTCTCTATAATGAGGGAAGCCATGGCCCTTATCATCAGGGAATGAAACGTCAGTTTGCAAAGGGACACAAAAATATTCTTCCTTTTCTATTTGTTTTGTTTTCATTAGTGAGTACTTAACTCGTATATGTTGAACCTATTTTTCCCCTAGACTAACTAGGAACAATCTAGGTCCTCTATGGTAGAAGTGCTATATTTAGATACTATGAAGGATCCCCATACTTATTGATGTGAAAAACTAATTATTTTATCAATATTCCTTCCATTACTAAAGATCAAAATGCATCTTTCTGCAATTCTTGAGCATATGTCCTCATAAATTCTCTATTGAAACAAAGTAATATCTAGAGATTCATTTATTTGAGATAAATGGAAAAGTGGAGCTAATATAGAAGATGGTCCAACCGTGGGTGCAGTCAAGATAGGAGATAGGGTAGATTATACTCAAGATAATTCACTTCTTAAGAATTCACTTCTTGTTTCCACAAGGATTGGGGGAAAAGGGCTGGTTTCAAAGGAGAGAACCCACAGTTACAGGACCCAGGGAGTGGTAGGGTCAGGGATAGATAAACTTGTAATGGTTATGCTTCTCACTTCATCTGTGTTTCCTCTGCAAAACCTATTACAAGACTTCTATGACATATCTTTCAGATCCCTAGTTGCCAGGGATCTAATCATTTTCTTGAGTAGAAGAGGTAACACATACAGCTGATCCTTGAAGGTTAGGTAAAATGTGTTCTGGTAACTTCATCTTTCTTCTTCTATTGAGTGTTTTTAGTCTGTCTCCAATCTCTGTGTTGCCACTATGGTAAACACTGTTTGAATCCAAAGCAAATGGTCTCTAATTAAACAGTAAGCAGATTACAGTCTTTTGCTTCCAATTGTCAGGTTTCCTCTTCCTGAGGGAATACAACTAGGGCTTAATGAGCTTCCTACCCAGGCTCTGTTTGCTACCAACCAGGCTGATGCCCTACTAGCCCCTGGGCATATGCCTCATGCTTGAAACAGCAACTTCTACCAAAAAAGAGTTGTTTTGTTGGAGTCTAGGTCTGGGATGATATGGGCTGTTGGGTGACTATGAGAATCTACATAGGTGAAGAGTGGAGAGGTTGAAACCCAGGTACATAAGTTGCTGTGAGAGTTTAACATAGAATACTTCCCAATGGAGTCACAAAAGCAATTTTTCACTCTCACTAAGGGACTTCCCTTATGGAGCTCTTTGGCAGAATTTGATGGGATTGTATCCGAGAAGCTTATTATTTGGTATTGCCAAAATTTTAAAAATTACCTTTGGCCACCATTTAAAGACTAAAGTGATCATTATGGAAAGTCAAAAATCAGCTCCTGTACTATTAACACAGAAAGAGTTCCAATATGTGTCAGAGTAGATGAAGTTCTGTTCCTAACTATAATATGAACCTATGCTAGATTTTTTATAACATGCATCTCATCTCCATTATCCATATCATTGACTTTATTATCATTATCTGATCTCTTTCCTTATCTTCATCATCCTTTTTTATCATATCCCCATTTTCATCCCTATAATCACTGAATCCATCCCTGCCATCATTATAATCATAGCTTTTTACCATCTTCTCTATCTTTCCCCATCATCATCATTGTCACAATGCTCACCACCATTGCCATGATTACTTACCCTCACTAACTTTATCATCATCACCATCACATAATGCCATCTGCAGTAGCCCCCATCAATATCACCATAATTTTCTTTATTTCACCATTTGCTAAATGATAACATAATCAT
The DNA here is from genome assembly GCF_037893015.1 of Macrotis lagotis. Classification (NCBI taxonomy): domain Eukaryota; kingdom Metazoa; phylum Chordata; class Mammalia; order Peramelemorphia; family Peramelidae; genus Macrotis; species Macrotis lagotis. Next base: position 615,301,334 of record NC_133666.1, on the reverse strand, counting down.
TATTTTCAAACAGTTTTACATTTATCTAACGCAAGATGGATTATTATTGGTTTGCCTCAGCCAAAAAGACAAAACTAATATGGTGAAATCACAGTGAGACACTTTGTTATAAGGGAGAAAAACACAACTTAGGGAATGCATTGCCTTGGAAGACAGTAAATTTGCCATCACAGGAGGATTTCAAGTATAGGTTGAACATTTTGGGGATACTTTTAGAAAAGATTGATATTTTGTTTGGTGGTTAGACTAGATGTCCTCTAATGTCCCTTCTGACACTGCAATTCAATGATTCTAAGATCATACAGAAAAGGCACCATCAGACCTGGGGTGAGCATCAACTAACACCTTTATTCTAAGTTTCATGCTTCTTGTTAATTGTTTCTTACTAGATATCCCCCCCCCCCATTTAGCAATCTCAATCCTTTCTCTAAAACTGCCTTGTCTCATAATGACTTTTCTTCTAGACCTGAATAGAACATTTTTTTCACTTTACCTAGTTTTTTTCTTGGTTTTAGGGAGATAGAAGAGCTTATTAGACTGAAGGTTAATGAAAATAGGACTGTATGATCCTATGGTTCATGATGGATTCTATTTTACTTAAAGATATTTCCCCTAGTACTAGCAGTGTTCAACACTTGGGTCTTAATTAAAAAAAAACTTTCTGAATGAAAAAAAAAGAATGAATTTTTGTTGAATGAGAGTTGTCTGAGAGTTTTAGAGAAGACTATTCCTTTCAAACTAAGATCTCTTAAGAAAAGTAGGGAGGGACGGCTAGGTGGAGCAGTGGATAAAGCACGGCCCTGGAGTCAGGAGTACCTGGGTTCAAATCCAGTCTCAGACACTTAATAATTACCTAGCTGTGTGGTCTTGGGCAAGCCACTTAACCGCATTTGCCTTGCAAAAACCTAAAAAAAAAGAAAAGAAAAGTAGGGAGAAAGTCAGTAGGAGTGGTGGGGGTGGTGAGTTAAATTGACTACCTCAATGACATCAGAGAAAAATCATTAAGCAGCCTTTCTAATGCTTTTAGTTACCTCTCTAAGTACTAAGAACATCTTTTCTCCCCATTTCCCTTTTAAATTCCTTACATCATCTTTCACCTCTTAGCAAGTCAGGAAAGGAAGGAAATTTTATCATGCAATATAGAATCTCAGAACTTGGCTCATTAAAACTTGAAGGGACTTTAGAAATCATCTAATCTAATCATCTAATCTTACAGAAGAGGCCCAGAGAGGCAATTGGCAGGGTAGGTTGAGTTACTCAATGTCAAATAATCAGTCATTGGCAAATCTGGGTTTCGAAGCCAGGACTCTTGACTCCAGACTATTTCCACCACACCATGAAGCCTCTCAAAAATTTGCCATTTACTTTGAATATGTGATTGAACAAATGAGCTCAGGAAAGCAATATAAGCTGATGATAAAATATTTAAGAGAGAACTTAGCTACTCTTGGTTTAATGTTGAAGTCTCAGCCCACACAGATGTTGTGAACAGCCTATTGCAACAGTATGGTGGGGACGGGAAGAAGTGAGATGGGGCAGAGATATTTGTCTGTTGTTTGGGCTATGGATGATACCATGGAAAGAATAGGATCTCAGAGGGAGCTGAAAAGAAAGTATCCTCTCCAAAAATGCCTTTTTCTCCAATGATAGTGGTAGTCAGGACCAGAATGGAGGAAAAAGGAACTATAAGTTGATTCTCTATTGGCAACTCTGCTCTTCTACTTTTACCTTATTGTTGACATGACTTGAGGTTATGTATTTCACTGAGCTCTCAGCACAATGTCTATTTAGCTTAATATTTAAAGCCTTGCAAGATGGGGAAAAACCCCCCAACAAGACTTTTTCATCCTCAAACTAACCAAATTTGTCTTGATCCTAGACCCAAACTAATCCTTCAGTCTGTTCCCAGAATCATAGTCCTGAGTCTACCAGTTCCACTAGAAATTCATTTTCTAGATCACACAGGAGATTCTAGAGAGAGCTAAGTTCAATTCATATACCTATTACTCTAAGAACTGGATGGTCAATTGCTATGGCCCATCAAGTATCAGCATTCCAGTTTCCAGTTGCAGAATGTGCTACTAACTTTTCCTGTAAGCTAAAGCAGTGGACTTAAAGCATATTATATAGGATATATATATATATTATATATATACATATATATATATACTATATATATATATCCTGTAAGTCCACTGCTTGATCTCAAAGATAATTTAGTAGTATATACTACAATTGCAACAATATATATATATATATATATATATATATATATAGAGAGAGAGAGAGAGAGAGAGAGAGAGAGAGAGAGAGTAATATATATGTTTGTATGTATGTCTAGTAGACTTAGCTTCTTCCTTTGGCAAAGGGTTGCTGGGAGGATCAAATGTGATGACATAACTGAAAAATGCTTCAGCAACAATTAATTTTTTTTTTGTTCCATGGAAGGAAGTATTTTTTTCTTCCAACGGAGCCTAACATAGGGTTGACCATATGGGGGATATTTAAGTAACAGACATTTTTAAATGGGATACAATATGGTATGGTGGATAGAGAGCTAGCCTTGGAATCAGGAGGATCTGGATCAAGTCCTTTTTACCTAGACTAACTGGGGCTCCTTATCATGTATGGGATCAAATATAAACCATTTTATTTGTCATTGAAATATTTTCACAACTTGCCCCCTCTCAACTTGTCCAATCTTCTTATAGCATGCACTTGTGATCCATCCATAATGGGCCTCTTTTTATTTGGCACACATATAGTTCCATCTCCAAAATCAGGTCCAAATTACCAGGTAGTAATAGGGTCTCCCAAAATTTTTCTGTGCAATCACTGCTTAACATTTTTTTTGCTTTATTGTTGTTTGCTGTTCTTCCAGCTAGGTGACTCAATGAATAGAGAACTAGACCTAGAGTCAGAAAGATGAGTTCAAATCTAACCTAAGACATTTCCTAACTATATGACCCTGGGCAAATCATTGAACCACTGTTTGATCCAGTTTCCTCAACTGTAAAATTGGGATAAGAATATTACCTACTTAAGGGTTATTGTGAGGATCAAATGAGACAATATTTGTAAACCACTTAACATAGTGTCTGGAAAATTTTAGGGGCTTAATTTATTCTTTTCTTTTCTTTCTTTCTTTCTTTCTTTCTTTCTTTCTTTCTTTCTTTCTTTCTTTCTTTCTTTCTTTCTTTCTTTCTTTCTTTCTCTGTCTACCTGTCTGCCTGTCTGTCTTGCTTCCTTCCTGCCTTCCTTCCTTCTTTCCTTCCAGTTGCCAGAAATCAAGGATTCAGAAATCTTATCAATAGTAAAATGAAACCTTTCTCTCCTCCCCATAGAGAGTCACTTAGTAGTCTCCAATCTAGAACTCAGTGAATCTCAGACATCATTTAATTCAATTCCTATCATTGCACAGGTGAGGAGCCTAAGGTCCAGAGGTTAAGTGACTTACACACAATTGTGCAGCTACTAAGTAGTATTCTATATCAGATCTCATAAAGTTGAAGTCAGGGCACTGTCCTTTGGACCATGGTGCATGTCAATCCCTGCTCAACAAAACCCCCTGATAAACCATTCCTTCCAAAGACAAGAAACCTATCCCATCCTAAAGCAGCTCATTCTCCTTCTGGAGGGATGAATTTGTTGCTGTTAGGGAATTTTCTTTTTTATGGAGTCTAATCCTGCCACTTTTCAGCTGATACCTCTTATGCCTTCTAGGGTCAAGCAGGACATGTCAAATCTTCTTGAGTATGATAGTCCTTCAAATCCTTGACAATAGCTTTCAGGTCTCCTTTGACCCTTCTCCAACCTACCATTGTCAATTCCCTCAAATGATCTTTGCATGGTGGAGACTCTCTCCCTACTCCTCTCATTCTGATTAGTCCTCTCTTTATATGTTCTATGCTGTCAATGTCCCTTCCAAGAATTTGGCCTTAAGAAATGACCACAATCTCGCAGGTAGGATAGAATCAGGATGCAGAATTCTGCCATCTGAGTATACTGGAAGGAAGGTTTGGGGCTTTCTGAGCTCTGTAACCCTTGCTGTTCGCTTGCAGAAGACTTATGCCTTCAAATGCTTGCAGGTGGGCATACTAGTAGGGAATGTTCAGACTGCTGGTTTGGGATTTCAGAAACTGCCATGAGTCTGTTATCTTCGAGAATGAGCCTAGATCATGGGACTAAAATATTTATAGAGCCTGTCTTGTAGAAGACATTTTGCTTCTATCTGGTGACACAAAACTGTAAAGTCTAACTCAAAGATTGAGCTTCACACTTGTCTGTGGAACCAGAAAAGATAACAATAATAGCCTACATTTATATAGAGATTTAGAGTTTACATGAATGCTTCCTTCCATAGATAAACTCTTTTGAGTCTCACAAAAATCTCATGAGGTAGGCAGTGTAAATCATATTATTTTCATTGTACAAATGAGGAAACTGAAGTTCAAAGAGGCAAAATGACTTACTCATGGTCATACAGAAAGGGAAACACTATAGGATGTTGTTTAGAAGAGTTTAATCATTTTTTTTTATCCTAGATCCCTCTGGCAGTCTGGGGAAACCAATGAAGTCCTTCTCAGAATAATGTTTTTATGTGGAAAAAAATAAAATAAAATGCATAGGATAACAAGGGTTACTAATTAGATTGAATGATGCTAACAAATATTAAATTAAGTAATCCTAGATTGAGTCCCTAGTCTAATGAAAAAAGATTCAAATTTGATTTCTGACTAAGCTACTATCATGACCTTGGACAAATTCCTATCCTCCATAGAGGTTAAATCCACAAAATGAGGATATTGTACTTCATATTCCTAAATCAAATATTAGCCCTGGGACTCAAATCCTTCTCTTCTGGTACCAAGTATAGTTTTCTTTCCTGTACATCAGTACATATGACCTTTGAGGGACCAACTATAATAGTCTAAGATCCAAGGATTCCTTTTGGTCTTAAGGAAGACTGGGGAATGGATGTGATAACCAATTACCCTTTCCACTATTATGTCAATTTTAGTGATAGCAACTCTCCAATAAATAGTGTAACTTCTCCTGTTTTTACCATGACCAGCAGTGAGCCTGGAAATCACCTTCCCATTTCTATTCATCTCACAAAGTCCCTCACTACAGTTTTTCTTCTTCTTATTTCCTTAAGGAACCCACTTAATATGAAACTCAGCACCACGATGATAATAGCGGCTGGGCTTGTTTTATTCCAAGCTGCATGATGCATAAACATTTTAAATCTTCTTGGCTATGCATGAGTGTGCCCTATAGAAAGGAAGAAGGAACATAATTTGGGGCTAAACTACCAACTTAACGCTGCACCAGAGAATTTCCAATCACTTCTGTGGCCTTCAGCCGAGTCTCTGAACAACTAGCTCCAACCAAGGGGAAGTTTCAGGCAGATTTTATCATAATAGAAGGCAAAGATGCTTAATGATTAAGGCTGTCTAGAAATGCAGTGAGATGTTATGGCAAGTTATTGAGTTTTCCATCCCTAAAGCCTTTGAGTGGAGGCTAGATGACCACTTGTCAGGAATGTGGTAGATGGGGTACTTGTTTTAGGTGTGGGAATTAAAATAGATACCCTCTAAGGTCTCTCTCATTTCTGATATTCTGTGATTCCAGGGCTCCTCCTGCTTGTCATATTTGACTGGAAGAGAGAGAGAGGTGGATGGAAATAGGCTCTTCTATTTGTCTAATAAAATGTGGTACACAGTAAGGAAGTAAGTATCCCATCTGGGATACTGGGAATCCTATATTTATAATTTGTCTACTACGTAGGCTGAATTAGACATCCCTCAACTTGTGTAGGATTCCTGAGAGAGCTGCTCACTTCCAACTTTGAGGTTCATCCCTGCCCTTCCCAACTCCACCTTTTTTTTAAAATCTTTTCCCCCTGACTAAGGAATTGTTAGCAGTGAAGGAGAAATAGTGAGTTTGAGGTTTTAGTGTTTTTTGACTGTCACATATGTAAAGGAATGCATGAGTTCAAAGGTTTTGGAGCCCAAATCAACATTGCACATCACAAAATAAAACACATTCTATTTCTCACAACTCTGAGTTAGATATTAGAAGAATTATTATTATTCCTATTTTACAGATGAATAAATGAACATTCAAAGGTTAAGTGACTTTTCCAGATCACAAAGATAGTACATGTTAAAGTCTGGACTCAAAATCAGGTCTCATATTACTTTGTCTATGGAACTGACACATATATCTATAATTACTACTCTAAGTCACTCTCTTATCTATGTCTTTCTCACTATGTCTTTATTCCTCTGTCTGTCTCTGTGTATCTCTCTCCACCTGCCTTTCTGTCTCTCTTTTTGAAAGACAGACAGATAGACAGATAGACAGACAGACAGACAGACACACACACACACACACACACACACACACAGCAAAAATGTTATTATTAGGAAAGGAACTTTAAGGTCAATACCCTGTGTGTGTGATCATTCTACCATGAGCATGAGGTATATATTTATGTCACAGACTACTTCTCATTTTTGAGTATAATGCACAAAAATACATATTACATTTCCTAAGTCTCCTATCTTTTATAGTCCTCTAAGGAAAGAAAAGTCAGATGGTCCAATTCATATAGATAAATGTGACTTTGTAGCTTCCTCATCCTTTATTTCCCCTTAGGGTACACATTGTACTTGGGGTTAGGTCCTAGAGAAAGTAAACACAATAAACTGAGACCAATAGGACATTTTTGAATATTCCTTACACATTCCAGGATGTCCCAAGGGAAGTCCACCACGGTTGTCATATCTATGGATCTCTCCCTGGTGAGCACTCTCTAACACAGACCCCAGCCTCTGCTCAATCTTCCCAAATGATTCATTTCTCCCTTCTAAGCTTGGGCTCTGACTCCATGCTTCCCCAGCAGTTTTTACACTCCTTATAAAGAGCCTTCCAACAAAACTGGCAGGAGTTACCACTCCTTTTTTTCTAGTTGTTCCCATGCAGATGAGAGATGAGGGAGAGATCTTCTTTTACGTGATACTAATAGCAACATCCACACTGTTTTGTCTTCTCAGCTCTAAATTGGCCCAGTCTGCTGACATAAATGTGAGTATAGCCCTTATCTGCCACTATATAGAGAGTGTCTCTCTCTCTCTCTCTTTCTGTATTTCTTACACATGCATATCCCAACTGAATGCATTTCACTGCATCATACAGGTAATAGATGTCGACAAAACAATACTGAAAGAAAAATTGTATAATCAATTACTATATTAATGTGCCATTGGGGAGATTTTGCTTATGTGACTTCCCTGCTCAAACATTTTCATTATCTATGAGACAAAACTAAAACTCTTTAGTCTGGCATTAAAGGCCATCCATACTCAAGCCTCCAGCTACTTTTCTACTATTATCTTTTAATACAAACCTACACATGTTGATTGGTCTTCTTAATAAGTATATGACAATAACAACAATAATGCAATAATTATAATAAGGTTATCATTTCTAAAACACTTTCCACAAACCAGACACTGGGTGTTAAGTTGTACAATCATAATTTCATTTGATCCTAACATCAGCCCTGAAGGAGAGGTGCTTTTTACCTCCATTTTTCAGATGAGGAAAGAGGTAAACAGGGTCACAAACAAGTCTCGCCTCCTCTGGGAAGGCTGCCATGAAGATCAGCTCAGTGGAATTAGATCTTTCCTTTTCTAAAATCTTTTTGCACTCACCATCATTATCACTGGTTTCATTTCTAACATAGTTGCTAGTGTTTATATACTATCCTATATAAACTGGAGAGCAGGAATTATGGCTTATTCATCTATGTCTGTCTATCCTCTATCTAACTATCTATCTATCTATCTATCTATCTATCTATCTATCTCCAAGTTAAATGCATTGAACATACTAAGTTCTTCAAAAATATTCAATTATTAAGGAAGTTTCACTTGAAGTAGACTTAGAAGTAGTTCTTACAATTTTGAAAGAAATAGATAGAAAATCAGTGCAAAAGCAAAATTGGAGGAAGGCAGTGGGATTGAAGTTTTCAGACTTTAATTCAGGAAGCGTAGGATTAGGGTAACATTACTGGGGAGAAAAGTGAAAGAAAGAAAAAGGATCTTTGAATTGTTGAGGTGTAGAATCATGGAATCTCAGAGGCAGATAAATGAAATCATAGAGGGTTTCTAATCTTTCATAATACCCATCAGAGAAATCTCTACAGAGAGGCAACTAGTCTGCCAAATTATCTCCCTAATCAGGAGGTCTCATTTTTGTAAGTATATTAGGATTCATGCCCCTTTGCAAGAGAGTGAGCATCCTCTGGGGTTCCCTTAGGTAATGGTTCCTCTATTTCAGCACAGCCTCAGTAATTTGCAAATCCCCACTTGGGATTCTGCTCTGTCCCTTTGCTAGGTCCAAGTCTAGGAGTAGCACAATATTCCTAATTAGCACTGGGTACTGATCAATCCCCAGGGGAGAATAGGCGGGGCATGCAGCCTGAGGGTGGCCAGCCTTGACTTGGAAATAAGGAGTGATTGAATTGTGCTGGGGTGGGGTAACATCCTCTCCTCCCCACCAGGAGCCATTAGCAATCTGACAAAGAGAGTGAAGCTGAGCCAACTTGGATTTTTAAAAAACGTCATTGCCCTGACATTTATATAGTGTAGGAAGGTTTGCCAAGCACTTTATGTGAATTATTTTGAGTCTCACAACTACTACATAAGATAGCTGGTGCAAATGGCATCACCCCCATTTCACACATTAAGAAATGGAGGTTAGGAGAAATGGAGTCTCAGCTATCCAGTGGCAGAATGAAGACTCATAAGTTCGTGAGATTAAAGCTAAGAGATTTGTTGCATTATTTTATGGAAAACTGAGGTTCAGAGAAATTAATAACCATATATTATTAGTTCTTTGCCCAGATGTCAACTCAAGTCTTTTAATTCTGTATCCAATGTTCTTTCAAATTTGCAAGCTATGGATGTCAAAGCTCTCCTATCTTCTCTCCAGCTCTTTATCAGTATTCCGATTATACTCCTAGATTCAATTGAAGACTCTTACCCAACACCCCCTTCTAGGCAGACTTTCATCACTACTCAAGCTCTCCTTCTGAGAATATTGTAGACTAGACAGGAAGCATGGTTCTCATCTCAGTCTTGAAATTAGCTATTTAAATTAGATAAACTAAGAGAAGCCTCACCTCACTTGCAAAACCAGTATATTGGGCTAGATCACCTCTAAAAGATTCCTTCCAGTGCTGACATTTTAGATTCTAATTTCCATTCTATGTTGTAAAGTCTCTCTCATATTCTGTTTGTGATTCTAAGATACTTGAGTGACTGTCTCCTCTTACTCTTGTCTCCTGAGCTGACTGTGATACCTCTTGCCATGCTTCAAGGTCTCCTGCTGAGAAAAATCTTTCTCTTGGTCTCTGTGTTGCTATTTATTAAAATTCCAAACCTCATGAATACTGAGCAGTTCAAGCTCTAATTACCAGCTATTGTTAATTATGCAGAAGCATCAGCAATTTATTTTTATATATCCAGACAAATCCACTGCCTTTGGAAATATTGAACCCTGTTTTGTTGAGTTGCCAACATTCTACTGGCCATGGGAAAGAGCTAGTGCAGCTATGATTTCAATGTCGTCCACATTCAAGATTATTCAAACCAGTTCCATTAAATATGATGTGTTTTTGCTGAGTTAACAAGTCCACAAGCATTTATTAAACACCGATGTCAGGTAATGTATTCAGCCCTGAAGACAGGAAGAAAGGAGAAAAAGGACCTGGTCCTCAAAAACCTCATAGTCTAATGGGGGAAGACATTATTCAAATACCTATGTTCTTATAGGATACATAGAGGGCAAATTGGAGGTGATCTCAGATGGAAGGCACTTTGACTTGAAGGAAGGAAGGAGGCAAAGACAAGAAGGAAGAGTATTCTAGGCAGGAAGGACAGCTAGGAAAAGAAACAGAATCAGAATATTTTATTCAAGGAATATTGAGAGACTAATATTGAGAGACCTTAAGACCCCTTTACAATTCTAAATATGGTAAGTACTTTAGCAAGCTGAGAGAAGAGAATAAAATGGACAGAGAGTGAAATAGGGCAGGTTTCCTGGAGGAGGCTGTTTAATTACTACACTGAAGTTAACTTAAGATGTGAATGATGAAGAAGAAGATAATTTGATATTTTTGTGGGTCCCAAAATCTTTGTTTCTTTAAGCTGACCTTTCATCAGTGTGATAGATATTGAAATCCTTGGTGTCCTTAAAGGTTAATCTGGTGGGGGGAGGTCCAAAGGAAATGAATTACAGGCTGAAACCTTCAAATTATTTTGTATTTGCTAATCTTTGTAGAATCTTCATCTACCCTCCCTATTCCTGCTGTGCCCTTTTATGCTCATTGAGATCATAGTTGCTTTTTCCATTTGTCTTTGTATTCACAGTACCTAGAACCTTATTACAGTAGGTAACTAATAAATGCAGGTTTAATTGAAGTGATATTGCTAGGATAAGTAGCACATATTTATTGGCATATAGTATTTGCATATACTCAGCATAGAGCTGGGGGTTAGAGAGCTCACTTTAGAAGCATGAAGACCTGGAATGTTTATAGAAATAAACCATAAAGTATGTTACAACTCAAAGGGACTATTATTATTAGCTAAGTAGTACAGTGTATAGAACACCAGACTTTCAGACAAGATGCAAATTGAAATAATGACCCTAGACATATTTTAGCTGCATAACCCTGGATAAGATACTTAACCTCTCTATCTCAGTTTCCTCATCTGTAAGGTAGAGTAAATAATCACACCTATCCCCTAAGACTGTTGTGGGGATCAAATGAGATGATAAATCTTAAGCATTTAGCACAGGATATAACTTAGAATAAATAGTGTATAAAGTGAGCTGTTAGTAATACCATTATCCTTGGAAGGAAGCTTAGTCACTAGTTAATGATGATTGTTTTGCCTCATTTTCATTTATTTTTTATTCACATGAAGATAAGAAAAAAGAAAGTAGGAGTTTCCTCATTGAGAATTCCTTATCCCAGTGGAAGCACAAATTTGTTTACCTGACCAAAAAAATTTATAAATCAATTATTTCATTGAGACAGGAAACTTTGAATGAGGGAATTCTTATTAATACAGATCAATTCCTGTTTGGCAATTTATAGTCTTAACTGCCCAGGGTCAAGAAAACTTAAGTGACTAGTCTAAGCATTCATACAGATGCATATGCATGCACATACATGCATATATACATTATTTACACATACATGTTCATTCCAAACAAGACAAATGACTCTAATTACATGTCAATTTTCATGTATCATTTATTTATATGGTTATTTCTGAAAAGTACAGACCTCAAACCTTCTGCAACTTAATAGAGTAGGCTTTATAAGTTTCTTCAGGTTAAAAATAATTATGGCCCAACATCCAATCTTGCAAGGACAATAACAGTTCAAATTTTTAAACTTTATGATTTCTGCAAGCTTCAACATCTAAGGCAGGAGCAATGAACCTTCAGCATACAGGCTGTATTGGTCTGGCATTGCCAAGGCAACTGGGTGAGACATGAAATTCAACCAATCTAAGAGTTTTTTAGGGTGAATTACAAATGGCTCTTGGCAGAAAGGGCCTAAAGTCTTTCCTATATCCTATATTCCTATATTCTAAAGTCTTTCCTATATTCTTCTTCATGCCATAGAGTTGACTTTACCAATGAATGAGTGATGCTGATGGGCAGAGCCTTCCATGCTGAGAAGCCTTTGAGTATGGGTCTAGCTAGAGGATGAAGTATATGTTATCAAAAGACAAACATTATACAGCTTGGAAAAGCTAATTTTTTAAAGATTGATCATGTGAGGATTTTTTAAACCTTAAGCCACAGCCACAGAAGACTGCAAAAAGGGTTAAGTAAGTGCAATCTATAATTGAAGTATGGACACAAGTACCAGTTTTATAGTCCTTGAAGGACTATTAATTTGGTTTACAAAATCTGTTCCTTACAGCAACCATATGAAATAGGTAGCAGTATACTATCCCCCTCCAACACACACACACACACACACACACACACACATACACAAGGACTTTACTGATGAGGAGATGGGACTCAGAAAGATCTTTCAACTGGCTTAATGTCACAAAACTAGCAATCGGTGCTCATACCTTGGAATTATGACCTTGATTACTTTTCTCCTTTGTCATTATCTCAACCCAGAATACATCAGGAGCTAATAAATTCTTAGATAACCCAAAGCAATAGTTTGTATCTGGCTTTGGAATGGTATTGATTTTTGTACATATTTTACATTTATCTCTCAGTATATGGTGCCTCTTATAGAATGTAATCTTACAAGGAACTGTTGGAATTTTTTCTTTGTATCACTATCATCTAGAACTGACCTTTATAGATACCACCTTGTTGATTAGTTATTTTTCAATCCTGTCTAACTCTTTGTGACTCTCTTCAAGTTTTTCTTCACAAGGATCCTGGCATGTTTCACAATTTCCTTCCCCAGCTCATTTTACAGATAAGAAACTGGGGCAATTAGAGTTAGATATCTTGCCTATGGTCACACAGCTAGTAAGTGTCTGAGCCCAGATTTGAACTTAGGAAGATGAATCTTCCTTCTAGTTGTCCATACACTTTTTACTGTTTCCTGAATTGTACTGAATTGAAATGAGAGAGAATAATCTGGAGTTTTCTCTCCACAGAACAATGAGAGAATAAGGTGACCATTAGTTCCAATCTTCATATTTCTGTAATGATTTAATCGGGAATCATTATAGGGTTTGGGTGTCACCCTCATTTGTAGTCCCCTTCAAACATTATAGTTGAAGTTACACTGAAGTTAGCAGATGAAGATAACAGAGAGTTCTGTCCTAGGGCATAATTAGTAAGAATCTGGAATTTTGTGTTATAAATGAGTCAAACCTTTTCTGTATAATGGTCTTGTAGGTTTATCCCAAGGAGGTAGGATATAAGGATACATAAAAGACATTCATACATAGAATGAAAGCATAGTACTAAAGAAAGCACTATATATGGAATCAGGTGAATCAGTTGACTTAATTATTATCTGCACTCTGCCTGTGTGATCTTAGACCCTCTTTGTACTTCAATTTCCTCCTCTTTAAACTATGAGGCTTGGACCTCTCATGTCCTTTCAGATCATTACATAAGCTTATCAGCAAAATATTAACTCCTAAGCTCTGAGTTTACCAATGCATCTCTCTTAAAACTCAGATATCCTCGATATGTGATGAATTTATAGGCCCTAGGATCAATACCTCTACTTGGTAGGCAATTTGCACCAAGGACCTGCTTTATTTGAGAAAGTTAAATTATTATCCAGTATCTTCCATTTAAACCCAGGAAAATACATGTGGGATACTTCTGCATTTAGAATGATTCAAGATTTTGCCATTAGGATTGGGATCATCCTTGCAAATGATCCCATTCATGTCAATGAATATCCCTTCATAGTTTAATAAAAAGTCTTGATAAATTGCTACTGACTCCAATCTTTTTAAAAAAATTTTAAAGATTATTTATTTTCATCCATATGCACATGTACAAAATTTCCTTTCATTCTCCCTTCCCACTCCCCTTGCCTTAGTGGCAAACAGTCAGGTTAGCATTGTACATACATATTTTGATAAACATGTCTACAGATCAGTAATTTTCAGTATGAAGAATTAGAATTCAGTGAAAGAGTTACATAAGAGATAATTTTTATAAAATGTTCAGATTCTGAAGGGTTGTATTTTTCTCCCTCTGGATGGGAATAATATAGTCCATACTTAGTTTAATACAATTGTTCTAGCTCTCTGGACTGCTGAAAGGAGTTGCTTCCATCGAGGTTGTTCATCTCACAATGTTGTTGATGTGTATATTGTTCTCCTAGTTCTACTCCTTTTGCTCAGCTTCAGATCCCACAAGTCATTACATGCTTCTCCAGAGTCTGACCATTTATGATTTCTTATAGAACAATAGTATTCCATAGTATTCATGTACCATAAGTTGTTTAGCCATTCCCCAATTGATGGGCATTCCATCAATTTCCAATTCTTTGCCACTAACAAAAGAGCTTCTTTGACTATTTTGGAACATGTAGGACTTTCCCCTTTTTTATAATTTCTTCTGGATATAGATTTGGAATTAGAATTGCTGGATCAAAGGGTATGAACAGTTTTATTGCTCTTTGGGTGTAGATCCATATTGCTCTGAAGACAGGTTGGATCCATTCACAATTCCACCATCAATGCATCAATGTCCCAATCCTCCCACAACCTCTCCAACATTGACCATTTCGCCCTGTTCTCATCTTAGTCAATCTGATAGGTATGAGATTATATCTCAGTGTTTTAGCTTGCATTTCTCTAATCAATAATGATTTGGAACATTTTTCATATGATTATATATATATATATATATATATATATATATATATAGTTTTAATTTCTTCATTTGAAAATTATTTGTTCATATCCTTTGACCATTTATCAATTGGGTATGACCCCAATCTTCTTACAATCAGTTGCTGTACCCCCACCTGTAATGGAAACCTTCTAGATTGATTAAACCCTCCAGAGACTGTGCTCATGTGAAATAGCCTTAGAAAACCAGACTCCTGTCCATTCTAGGATGAAATAGTAGAGGAGGCTTTGGGTATACTATGAATACACTTAGTCAGTCATTCAGTCAAAAGAATTTAGTTATCTCTTTCTAAGTACTAGGAACTGTGCTTTGTTCTAGAGATGCAAAGTCAAGCTAAAAACCAAACCAAACCAAATCAATAAAAAACTTAACTTCAAACCAAATCAAACAAAAATAATGAAAACTAGTCCATGCTCTTATATAGGTCACAGCCCATATATAATAACACCAAAAAGTAAGCTTCCATATCTAGGAATTCATTTCTAGTTTATCCTGTTTTCCCCTAGTTTGCCCCAAAGCATACATATAAATCAGGATGGTGGGTAATATGTAAGTAAAACTGAAAGGAGAAATGGAAATGCAAATACATTGATCTGCAAAGGAGAACTAAGTCAGGTACAAAATAAACATTCTACCTGTGAGAAAGGATGAGAAGCTTGAATTGATCGACTGCTAATGAAGAGGCCAACTAAGAAGTGATTTTCCCTTTAGGTCAAAGACTATTATTAGCTTTATCCTTACATCTTTATCTGTATAATATCCATTGAGAAGTAAGAGGAACATAACTGTCTGAATTAGGAATAATCACTATAAGTCAAGATGGAATGCCTTATTGGTTTTGAACCATAAAAGACTGTTGAACAGGCAAGGTAGACCTCTTCTCCCTCTTGACTAGTTTTGACAAATGTCTGAGCTGAAACTTGCATAAAATTGAGAAGTCAAAGAGAAGAGACTTCAGCCATGCATCCCAGGGCTGCTGTCCTAGAAAACAGATGCTGCACCACTTAAACTGAAAAGAATGCTGTAACATTCCAGCTGAAGAGAACATAGTACATGCTAATCAAAGATTGTGAAGGACTGGAGCTACCCATTGAATGACAAGACCCAGGGAGCTTGACTCATCCAGCATTGGTGCTATGTTTTGATAATATCTCAATGACCAAGTAACCTGCCTGATAGCAGATACCCATCAGCCAAGTGTATCAGCCAAGTAGTAGGCATGCCTGGTGGCTAAATAACCTCCCCAGTACAGGTCAGCAACCTATCAACCCATCCAACCAAGACACTGTATCCTCAAAAAGCAAACCCAGCAAAGCTTGTTGTTTAGTTGAGAGATCATGCCCAATTAGGATTCAGCTCTGTTGAAATATGCAATTCATCTGTCTGCTCATCCATTACTGTTACTACATTGTATAAATGAATTCAGGAGTCTTCTCTGGAAGAAGAAAGGGCCAGGGAGCATTAGAGTTCCAATTATCAGTTTATCAGTTGCCTTGTTCACATGGGTTCTCTCTCTCTCTCTCTTTCTTTCTCTCTCTCTGTATATATATATGTATCTATATACATACATACACACACACACACACACACACACACACACACACACACACTCTCTTCCCTTTGTGGAGTCTGTGTGTATTTGTGGGAGAGTATGCCCCAGGTATTGGAGGAAGTTCTTTGTAACTAAATTTTCTTTCTATGTCCTTTGAGTGAATGAATACCTTTGCTAAATAACTAAGGTGGAAACCTGGAAACTGGTGTTAGGAAGCTATTCATTCACAGAGATACTTCTAGAACCCTAGCAACTTTCTAAGAGAACACTAACCTGTCACTAATGACAAAGAATACCAAGGGAGTGAACACTGAGAGGAACACACACACACACACACACACACACACACACACACACAGTGGAAGAAATGAGGTATTATCATAGATAATTTGGCTATGCAGCTGCTTACCCCTCTTAAATATCTTTTACAAGTGATTTTAACAACAGGGATTAATTAAATTGTCATTTCCCCATGTTGATCTAGAGACCAAGGTGGATAAATACTGATTAATTAACGCAGCTAAATAAAGAATCAAAGACGTTTTAAAAAATACCATTCTTCCCAACCATAACTACCATACAATAATTTCCAACAGTGGTGGGGAGGGTAAAGGGGGGCTTCTTCCTTTTCCTCAAAAGTACTACATTCCATCTCCTACCTTCCACCCTTTGAATTATTTATCTTCTCACCCTGGAATGTAGTTTTTCCACCTCCATTCATCTCTCATAACCTTAGTTTAAATGCCATATTCTACCTAAGACTTGTCCTAATCCCACGAAATTCTAGTTCCCTTTCCCCCATCCCCTCACCCCCCTGCCCCTTGCTGTCACCATCTCATTCTATCTAGTTTATTTACAATGCCAAGATCAATAGGCAGCTTACTCTCAAGGGGACTCAAATTTTTCAGAAATGCCTAGTCCAAGTAACAATTGTGTAGGGAAACTAAGTTTTTTTTCAGATCAGCTATGGAGCTGATCACAAGGTCATAGATTTAGGGATGGAAAAGATCTTGGTGACAATTATATATATGTAAGCACTATCTCTCTCCCCCCACCCCCCACCCTTTGTAAACTCCTTGAGATTAGAGACTATTTTTGCTTTTTGTCTTTATGCCTCTAGTGCTCAGTAGATCAACTGTCGAATAGTAATTTCTTAATAAATGCTTGTTGATTAATGATGCTGATTATGATGGTGATAGATTAAACTCACATATACCTATCAGAAATAGTCTCTATTTCTATGATACTAGGAAGTATGCTTTACCCACAACCTTATGAAGTATGTTACATTAATATTATTATTTTCATTTTCACATGAGAAAGCTGGGGTTCAGAGAAGTTTGGTAACTTTCCTAAAGTCACACAGCTTAAGTTGTTTTAAGAAAGATCTATTTTACTGAATCTAATGGAAGAAACTTGCTTTCTCATTCACTTATGAACAGCTGTAAAATCTGAGGGAGAGACTAATTCAGTATTCAGGGAGGCTCCAGTCCAAAGCAAATTTACAGCCCTGTGTCCTCCCCAACTCAGTCAGCCTCTGTCCTCAAGGGGTCCCTGCTCTGAGGTATGAGAAAGGGACATGCCACAATAATCACACACACACACACACACACACACACACACACACACACACACCCAGTGTGCCTATTGGACTGCAGGTGCCTTTATTTTTTTTTTCTCCTTTGGTGAGACACACTCTCTAATTCAGGAAGCAAAATCCATTACCAAGCTTTCTGGCTGAGCTTTCTTCTTGGAAGGAACCTTTCTTCCATTCCCTTGTAAACTCGTCTCTTTGTTCTGCCTCCCCAATTACTGATAAGGGGCCAATCTGCATAACAAGAGCCTTCTGCCTCTGATTTTGCTCCTCTGGTCTTGTCTCTGGGTTTTGAGGCGAAAATTAAGATGCTGGCTGCTCACCAAGTTCTGTGTTAGAGGGGGCCTTCTATTAGAATTTGTACTTTGTTTAGAGCTGGCTCTAAAGAGAAGAGTGGGGGGCAAATAGTGAGGGGAGGAGGCTCACAGTGGTGGAAAAGAGCAAAACTTCAAAAGCAGGGGAATCTGCCCTGGAGCATAGACCCTACCATTGGTTTACACAGTGACCTTGGGTGAATTATTTCCCCTTTGGGCTCTGAATCAAATTTCCCTGTTGTAAAAATGAAGGGATTAAACTAGATTCTCTTCACTAAACATTACTAACCCTCCCTAGAATCATAGACATTTTGACTGGAAGAAACTTTAGAGAGCATCTAGTCCAAGCTTCTCATTTTTGGGACTTTGAGTCCCAATTTTAAAATCATAAACTAGTTAGTGGAGGAGACATAAATATGACCAAAGTCTTCTGACTCCATTTTCAGCATTCTTTATGAATTTTGGACTTAGTCATTCAATCTGAACCACTCACAGGTTATTCTCTACAAGGATGATTGATTTTACTTTCAGAGACCTAGAAAATATCCTCTTAATACTATCTTATTAGCCCCTACTAGTATGCCTCTCAATCATGATTATCCAATATATAGGTATTTATTCAGTTAACCTAGCAAGAACACACTTGCATATACACAAGGGATGCACAGTCCCTCACTCACATAATCTTCAATGGGAAGAATGAATATGACATAATGGCAGACACTAGTGAGATAGAGTCAAGGAAACTCACTACTCTATAATATCAGGGTTCAGTATATTTTCTCTGTTTGGAGGGGTCTAATGATATTTATAGTAGGGCATAGAATTGGTTGAGTATGAGTTACTGTACAGCTCAGTTAGAATGACTCTTTGAACGGTTATAGGGTCCTTATTTAAATATATATACATATATTTAATTTATATATATATATATACATATATATGTATATATATATATATATATAACTCAGATAAGGTCAAAATAAGTACATAATTTAGACATAAAGGGGGATACCACAACCCAATTAGGAGAACAAGGAATAGTTCAGTTATCAGATCTATGGAGAAGGGAAAAATTTATGACCAAACAAGCAATAGATAACATATTATATACTGCAGAAGGCATAATTTTAATTATATTAAATTAAAAAGTTGTTTTGCACAAACAAAACCAACGCAACCAAAATTAGAAGGAAAATAGAAATCAGGGAGATAATTTTTATAGCCAGTGCTTCTGTTTAAGGACTCATTTCTAGAACATATAAAAAAAATAAATAAAGCAATTGATTCAGATTCAACTATACTTGAATGCTGGATGACTGACTGAATGGCTCATCTTATTTCACAGGATCCTTGTGTAGTATGAAATCTTGGAAGGACAAGTCAATCTGATGCTGAACTGAAATAGGCAGGCTTCTCTACTTCTGGGCAGCTGCTTTAAGAGAGTACTAGCCAAGTCATCCTATTTTGAGCAGTTGTCACAAGAAAGATTACTTATATCTTTGTGCTGCTGTTGGCCAACGTCAGACAGTTCAGTTTGCCATTGAGATTTGATTACCTGGCTACAACAGACAAGTTGATAAGCTGCTGGACTCTTGTTTAGGGATAGCACTCCTGCTGAATCATTACTGGGAGACACATCAATTCATTGTCCTCATTGGGCTCACTCTGCTAAGGTCTTTGACAGTCTTTTTCTTCTTTAAAGGACTTGAATTGGTTAAATGGTACTGCATTCTCTTCAGCTATATTGTTACAGTTTTTTTACAGTTAAGACAATTAACTTGAGTATGGCATAATCTTTTTTTCACTTCCCTCAGAACCTAACCTTTGAGGATGATTATCAGTTGGTCTGTTAGGAGATGGAAGAAATCTAGCCTTTCTTATTTACTGATTCTCTCTGGTTCAGAATCCCTTTCCTTCAGTAAAGCACTTCATTTCATATTATAGTGGTCAATGAACAATTCTGTATTTTTACTTCTCATACTCCTTCTTGACTCTTATGAGGATGTAGTTGAAGATACAAACCATCTCCAATAGTCCTGTTTCCTATAAATCTGACTGTAGGATGTAACAGTTCTGGTAAAAGCAAATGAGAGAAATTCCTTGCACAGCTTACTTTCACTTATAATAAACATAATTGTGCAATTTACGCTTTCATTAATTTGGTTCTTGGTGTGGTCAAAGGACTACTAGTAGTAAATATAAATGAGCAATATAAATGAAATATAAATGAATGATCAGGGACAAAAGTTTGAATGAGGAATTTGTTCTAGAGACAAGTTCATTGTTCCATTGGCCTTTTGAGTTATTCAAGTCTCAGACCCTTTCTAGATCTAGAAATATCTATTTGGCAACTGAAAGCTTCTCCCAGTATATTTCAGTGACTCTGGCTTTTAGCCTCTAAAGCTTTTGCCTTTGCTAGGCAGAGGGAAATCCTTGTTCTCACTGTATTGTAATTGTAGGATGGATCATTTACTAAATTACTATATCATATCATATCATAAACACTAGGATAAGCCCTTAATGATTCAAAGGCATAAATAACACCTATCTTCAAAAGACTCATATTCTAATGAGAAATGTCACATGTAAATAACTAGGTACATAAAAATTAATGCAAGATAAATGAAAACAAATCTCAGAGAGGAAAAAAAGGAAGTCACTAGTAGCTAGCGAAGCCTTTTGGAGCAGGAATTCTTACTTGGGTCTTGAAGAATGGGTAGAATGTGTTGAAGCAGCGATAGTGGTGAGGAGGTCATTTCTGGTTGTAGAGAATGGAATTATTAATAGCCCAGAGACTAAGAACTTAGTCATTTGTTATGGCTGGTAGGTAAGACATATGTCAAGATAGTCCAAGGTCAGATTGTGGGGAGTCTCAAATGCTCAACTGAAGAATATGGACTTGAGATTCAATACTGTATTCTCTTCACCTGTATTTCTCTGCCTCTTTCCATTAGTTCAAGGCCAGTCAACCTTATGATGATAGTGTGTAACACAGGTCTTGCATACAGAAAGCACTTAATCATTATAGTTTATTCAAATCAGTTGAACTGATGTGAGAGGAATTCAAAAAGATAGAAGACATTAAACCTACTGAAAAATCTTTCTATTTAATGAAAGAAGAAAAATAATTCATATATATAAAATAACGAAAGCACAATAGAGGATTCGAATGTGCAACAAGTTTCTGTTTAAAACATTTTGGGAGGTAGAGTAAGGGGTCTGAGAGGTCATTAAGTCACCCACAATGTACCAGATACTCTGCTAATTGCTTCTAGTTGCCGTGACACCAGGCCAGTATTTCATTCACTTTGAGATTACTTGTTTCAGATAACAGGTAAAAGCAAAGAGACCCCAGGCCCACGAGCTGCTTGCTATTCCCCAAAGAGGACAGTATGCTGTGGCTGCATGGCTGAATGTACTGACAGAAAGGAATAAGCGAACCAAGTGACAACTTTTTTATAGCAGTGTTTACCTGGGTGACTTTCCTAAGGGTCTCTAGAGTTATCCTTTCCACACTGGGGAGTAGGTGGGTGGGGTTTAGGGAGTCAGGTGGTGGTACAGAGTTCTTGTGATCTAGAAAATTCACTGCAAAGTTTTTGGCCTTCAGTGAAAATCTGATTTTTTTTTCCTTTTTCTTTTATGGGTTTTTACACTGTAAATTTTTTTTTTAGTCATAGAGTCTGTATCCCCATTGCATTTCATCTAGGGCCTCCATCAAACTATCCAAAATTTCCCATTTAATTTATGTTGAGCCATAATATATCAAAACTGTGATGGGGAACGTCACAATATGGAAGGAGTATTTGTTCTGCTGAGTGTGTCTTGTATAGAGCTTATAATGTCAATCCTATGTATGACTATTGGTATCTCAGGAAGTCTTCTCTGGTGGTTTGTGGTGTGAGTTGAAAAACAGATTCTTTGTGTGAACCAACTTCCTCTATTATTATTTTTTTCCTAAATAGCAGTTGCTTAAGGAACACAAACCATGTGAAGTATATTCTACCAGGTATGAAGAATATAGAAAATTTACTCTTCAGTTTTGTGACCTTGGACAAATCATGCCTTCTCCCAGGGTCTCAGCATAAAATGAGGGAGCTGGGTTAGAAAATCTCTAAAAATCCTGCCCAGTTCTAAATTCTGTGATTTATTTCCTCTGTTCTGTGCTGAAGGGCTTATATAGTAGAAAGAACATCTTTTTTGATTCAGACACATTATCGAGGGTGGAACCTTGAACAAAGAAACTGTAGTAGTACTGACTTTAAATCAAATTGTATTTCTTTTTTTCTTTTTTTTTTTTTTAGGTTTTTGCTAGGCAGTGAGGTTAAGTGGCTTGCCCAAGACCACACAGCTGGGTAATTATTAAGTGTCCGAGACCAGATTTGAACCTAGGTACTCCTGACTCCAGGGCCGGTGCTTTATCCACTGCGCCACCTAGCCTCCCCAAATTGTATTTCTGAAGAAGGAAAGACCTGTCTGCAGACTGGAACAAGAAGAAAATGGGATTTGAGCTGGGTCTTGAAGGAAAGGAGAGATTTTGGTAAGGTAGAAAGAGGGAATATAGAGTAGGCCATTGCACATGGAGAAACCATGTCAACAATGGCACAGTGGAAGGAATGAGAATAGAATTGAGTTGTAGATACTGCCTTTCAGGGAGAAAAGAGAAAATATTTGGATTTCAACTTGATTGTTTCTCTCTATAAAAACATAAATAAGAATTTGGATTGAAAATGGGGTATTGTGCCAAAAGGGCAGGTACTTTTTAAGCATCAAGCTATGGATTTCTTGCTGACAAACATCTAAAAGAGAGCCAGAATAAGTATCTCTGATTCATCTTCCAGAAACTTTTCAACACTGGAATATATAAACTTGGCAGAGGTTAGGTTTGGGATGGGAATTTCTAGTCTCCACTTCAGTGAAAATTTAATAAATGCCTTCTGTTTGCAAAACACAGTGTTAGGGAGAGTGATTAAAAAAATGTTCTTCCCTTAAAAAAGGATTTCTTTGAACAGCAATCCTTTACCTTACAATATGGTACTTACGATCAATTTGCATGATAAAAATTAATGACAATATCTGATACATAAATAGCATTTGAATGATTATAAAATTTTTTCTCATACAACAGCATTGTGAAGTCAGGAGCAAAAGTATTATATCCCTTTGACAAATTAAAAAGTTTTGGCTTAGACAGGATAGATAATTTACTCAAGGTCACACAGTTAATGTCAGAAACAGGATTTAAAACAAAATTTGAAACCATGTCCCCTTGATTCCAAATCTACTTTTTTTCCTAATAAAATGTCGGGAAGAGGTAAAATAGAGAGAAATGAAAGTTCTTTGGAGTATGAGGTCATGTCTACCTTGGGAAGAATTTCAGAAAAAAAATTATGGATCTATCAACTTATAGATGGGACTTTAAAAAAGGAGGTTATTAGCAGGCAGAGATGGGAAAGGAATGAATTTTAGGTTTAATTCCTTTTCACTGTAGCGATGTTGCCTTTGATAATTGGTGGGGCAGAAAGATGTCTGATCACCTGGTTTTATTCACCATTTCTAAAATTTCTAGTGTATTTTGATTTTAAAACAATTTCTTTCAGAGAAGAAGTCATTCAGTAAAGAAGGAAAGAAGTTATTCTGATATGTATGGAAGAGAAAGATTAGAAGATGCACTTATAAACTGTGCCATCCTTTCCAAGGCAGTACTTAGGGAAGGGAGAGGTTAAGGTTCTGAATGCTAGTCCTATGGCAAAACACAAGGAAAGTGATCTTTAATGCTGTTTGTGTGTGTATTTTTGTGTGTATTTGTGTGTGTGTTTGTGTTTGTGTGACAGTGAGTGACAGAGAGAGAGATTCAGAGAGACAGAGAGGAGAGATTGTCTAGATGTCTCTACAGAAAGGAGATATTGTTTAGATATGAGGGGAATATCTAGTAGATGAAATGTTGTGAGGCTCCCAAACTCTAGTTCACGCTGTTTCCCACTCTTTCCCCCTGAAATAATTTCCAGGGGTGTGTGAGGAATATCCTTCCACTTTTCTTCCCATTTTCTCTCCAATAGGTGAGAGCATATCTGGGATGGAGAAAGAAATGCAGCCACAATGGTCTTGAAGTAGAAACCTGTTCCTCTAAATATACATTTGTATTTCTATGATCCTTAAAAATGTTATTAAAGAATATGGTCATTTATATAGCTATTAGTCCAAACTATTTCATTTAAGTTAAAAGGTTAAGAGAAAATTAATACAAAAGAGAGAAAAGATTTATTTGGAGTGAAATAGAGAGAATAGAGATTCTTCAATTTTAGTAATCTCTGAAATATTCTTCCTTCAGGCGCTTTTTCATCTATAGAAAGACTTTAAAAAGGAAATGAGTCAATGGTCCTAAGAAGTGGAAGGTAGTATAGTTGACGTATTTAGATATAACAACTATTCTGGACACATTACTCACTCAATTTCCCTCTTCATTTTTCCAATCACTTAATAGTCACCACTTCATAGAAAGGGTATTAGCAAAGGTTCAGGAGGACTTGACATCATTCAATGGAGAAGAATTAATATTGAGACAAGGTAGAGGGTAAGAAAGAGGCTGAATGGGGACTTTGAGACTAGAGTGATGGCAGATCCTACAGGGCTTACCTCTTTTGGGGAAGCATTATGTTCTTTTTCATATATATAGCATATCTTTTGATATTACTCACCCAACTCCAAACTTACTAGCAGTTTGGGTTCCCAAAAAGGGGCTCATTACTCATTTCCTCCTAATTCTAGGGTTAACTCTGAAAGGTTGGATTTTATAGTACTATTTATTCATTTACCCCATTTGGTGTGTTTTCTGTTATTAGAGAGCAAAACTCTATTTTTTAAGGGGGGCATTTATTGAGAAAGTAGAACATGAATAATAGTTGTGAAATATCTCCCTTGAGGAGCACATTTTCCTCTTACATATATATATATATATATATATATATATATATATATATGTATATGTATATATACATATATATATATATATATACATATACATATATATATATATATGAAATCTCCTTAGGGAGACTCCTATTGTATTTAAAACAAAATAGGATTGAAGTATATTTTAGCGAATATTTTAATTCATAGGATCCTTCTCAAAACCCCAGCCTTGAAAAGTCTGTTGCCCCTTTGTGAAATCCCCATTGACTTCTTAGGTTTAGTCCTTTGTGGGGCCCTACAGACTGCAAAGACTGCTGATATTCTAGAGTCCAGAGACAGCATTTCTCTCTGAAATAAGGGGTCAAAATTTCTGAAGCTGAAATTATCCTGTGCAAACTTTTTACTTGTCTAGAAGGTATTTCATGGTCTACAGCCACTTCTGAAGTTGATAACAATACTAGCTATTAATGGCCTATCTTAGTGTTTTGATGTGTCTTTTAGTCCTACCACTCACCTGAGCATTCCTGTTAGAATATTCCTTCACTTATTAGAAGAAAAGAATAAATACACACATACATATACACATACATAGGAACCATATGTTTAGAGTTATATAGCATCAGAATTGGGGGAAAGTAGTCAAATTCCCTATCCAATATGGCAATTTGAAAAACGCTTATTCAATCAAAAATTGCCATGGAAGAGACTAAAAAATTATCTACTTGATCCTTTTGAATGCTTATTCAGAAGCCTGGATCAGCTTTTAAGTAATCAGCATTGACTCCAAATCAATTAGAAGACTTTTTACTATTATTTCATATTAACCCTGGATCATCATGGCTGAAAATAAGTTCACTAACCTTCTACTAGGCTGAATTATAATATCTACACATAACTGCAAATTGACCAGGAAGGGCAAATACAAGCATTCTCTAATTGGCTCTCATTTTTCAAACTCCCCATATAAATAAAACTGATTTCTCTCAACAATTTTCCTGGTACCAGGATGTGGTAAGAGACCAAGATACAAGATGACTGTGACACAGTGGTAATCTTACTATTCCTATTCAATGAGGAGGAAACTCAGAAGAGGGGAAATAACCTGCTTAGGATTGTACAGATATCAAATTTTGGAGATAAAAATGCATTTTGAAATCTTCAGGTTCAATATTCTGAGATAAAAGATAAAGAAAATCTAGAGATTAGGGGAGAAAAGTGATTAATACAAATTCTACATATCTTGGCAGATTGGAAAGAATATATGAGTTCCAAAATTGCTGAATAGAAATAGCAAGGAAAGTGACCAAGTTATCCTGCTCAGAAAATTTCAGTGATTGCTCATCACTTACCTCAGTGATCCTCATCTTTTGTTTAGTTCAATGACCTCCTTTTAATGCCAAACAAATCTATAAATTCTCATGTCAATATTCTTTTTTTGGAGTTAAATGAAGATCAAAATGGTAATTCTTGAGGCACATATGGATTCATAGATCCTTTATAATAAATTCCTCAATTTATTCTCCATTGCCCTATGAGTGATTAACATGTATTCATTAACTATATGGTTTTCCATAACTCACAACTATACAGCAATACCAGTAGAATTATGGTATTAAAATAGTTCTTAATTGTAGAGAGATACTTATTAAAAGAGATTGGAATTTCCCCCCACCCCAAAGCAAAATAACTTCTCAAACTTTTAATAATAGGTCTGGTTTATTGTCCATTTGTACTGCCTAGGATATAAAGAATATAAGATCCCAAGGTCCTTATCGATTTAAAAAGAGTTTTGATAGAACAAAGTACTGCTTTAAAGATACTCTTCCACCAAAATATTTCCCACACATATCTTCAAATTATTTAACATTCCTTAAATGAATCAACAGAGTCAACCTTGTGCCAGGATCCTCTCATCTGTACAATGATGTAAAGGCCAAAAGAGGAATACATGGTCACCAAAGGTACTTGTCATTCTGAAGGAAGAGATCCAGAAGAACATACAGGTTGAAGTCATCCTCTAATGATGGTGAAGTTTCACAGAGGTTTTATGACAGTTCAATTGTTCTATTTGCATTAATCTTTGGAAAAATACAGTCTTCTGAAGTGGATCAGTATTCACTCAAGAATTTGGTTGAAACTTCCACATGGGAAAAATTGAGTAGGTGAAGAAGGGTCAGAGGAAGGAAATGAAGGGAGTATTGTATGGTGAATAGAAAACTGGGCTCAAGGTAAAGAGTAAAACTGGTTTTTAATACAGCAGTATCTTAAATAATATTTATTGAATAGAATTTACAATGATGTATTATAGACTACATTTTTTCCTCTCCTTAGGCTTTAAGGGCCCTTAGGTTTGAAGCTAGATCCTGTTTCTTCCAGGCGTATAAAAGTCATTGCTCATTGGACAAAGAGCTCAAATTGAAAATTTTAATAATTAAAACAATTTACCTGGAAAAGCTCTGTTTCTTAGTACCCTTTGACTCCCTTTCTATCACTCTGTTTCTATCACTGAAGAAGTCAAAAAGGACTATCTAGGACTAAAGACCATTTTGTAATTGTACATATATCAAAGGTTTCGATAACCAAATAATTAATAAGTGTCTTTGGCTTATCTCCCTAATTAAAATGTAAACTTTTTGAGGCCAATGCTTCTATTCCATGGTAGCATAGTTAGTAAATGACAGAAATCAAAACTTATGCTGAATTCTTTGGCCTTTAAGATTAGTGCTCTTTCTACTGGATAAATTCTTAGTACTAGGGCTTGAACTCAATGGGAGCCCTATATATATTTCATCACTTAATTTTATTTAGTTCAAAATTTTCGAGTTGACACTGATGCTAACCTTATGTCTTGAAGGATGACATATACAAAAAGCCCAGTCTCCATGCAGAGAGGTAAATTATCTGTCCCCAACTGAATGACTTATGTGGCATGTCAACATACCACCTAAGAGAATACAGCAACACCCAAAGTGATGCTTTAATTACTCATTTCAGATGAAGTAATGGTATTTAATGTGTACTGGATCTCATTAATTAACTCAAACTTTAATTAACTTCTTGTCTATTTCACCTGCCATAATATATTTTTTAGAAATGTCAACTTAACAGAATATTTTCCTCTTGGAAAAAAAAAAAGTTGCAAAAAGTAATTCCACTTTATGATGCATTTGTGTTACTCTCCAGGAAGATTGCCTCCTCCTTGACCCATGGGTTTTTGCAAACAAAGATCCAGTGATCACAACCCCCTCAGAAGCTATTAACAAATTAGTGAAATAGCTAAAGGGAATTGTACTGACATTCCTCTGAACTCTGAATGCTATCACCATTGATATCTTTATGACTACTATTAGTGCCTTTGATGCTCTCCTATCATTATCACAATTATCATCACCAACACTAGGACTCTGCCTTTATTAAATGCTCAATTATAAGTGTATCTATTACTTATTATCATATGCAACATATTTTGCTTTTACATATGAATCGTTTTCCAGGACTGAATTCTCCCTGGATAGTTATTTAATGTCTGAAGAGCCTGGTTTGTGTAGGTTTGACTTGGTCATGGTATAGTACCATTTTCAAGACTGGTGACTACAAGTATGATCCCTGTTATATAAGTGCTAAGTTCATTTATTAGATTCATTATTCAGAGGGTATTCATAACAATGACGTCTTTTAATAATTGAACAGAAGGATCCAAAATGCTGTCTAGAGCAGAAAAGGATCAAGAGGAAGAAGTAATATGAATGTCATTCAAATTCCAAACTTGAGTGACTTTTTCCACTTTCCATTTTCATGTTTACCAATATTCCCAGACCTATATTAAAAAGAATGTATTCATTTTTATAGGCTTAACAACTACTGTCCCATCCTTCTTTTTCTTGATGACTGGGGAAAGGCATCAAATAATTTAATTAAAGAATCACAGCACATAGAAACTAGATGGGACCATAGAGACAATCTATATAGAATTCATACTTAAACTAAGTGACTTCTGATGTCCCTTATTCCGAGATTCTATGACTAAGAAGAAGATTATTTAAGGAACTGAGAATATTGAGCCTGAAGAAGAAAAGCCAGTGAGCACATTATTGGTATCTTCAAATTTATGAAATTGGTTCATGGAGAAAATGGTTTATACCTATTCTATATAACCCAAGAGTTTGAAACTGCGGGAGAGCAATGGAAGGAAGTTTCTTTTTTTCTTTCTTTTTTTTTCTTTTTCTTTTTGCAAGGCAATGGGGTTAAGTGACTTGCCCAAGGCTACACGGCCAGGTAATTATTAAGTGTCTGAGACCGGATTTGAACCCATGTACTCCTGACTCCAGGGCTGGTGATTTATCTACTGCGCCACCTAGCTGCCTCAGGAAGGAAGTTTCAAGAGTAAATTTTGGTTACATATAAGTAGAAAAGTTGCTAACATCACAGTCGATTCATGAGGAAATGTGTTGTCTCAGGATGTGTAGGGTTCTCCATCACTTTGGGTCCTCAAGCAAAGTTCATTATTTCTTTTTTTTCCTATCTACTCTTCCTGTCTCCAGTCTATCTCCTCTCCCCATTTGTCTTTCACAATAATATCTGGATAATTGTGTCACTCCTCCTATTCAAAGACTTCTTTTGCCTATGACTCTCTACATCCCTACTCAGGGTAGGTGTGTTTGCTTCACTTTTTTCTTTATAACCTTAGAACTTGGAAGAATGATTAACCATAGTCTTTATTTAATAAATGCATATTGACTGTCTGACTGACTGCTCATTTATTAATGAATGTAATCATGTATAAATTCCTCATTATAGAATTAACAGCTATATCATATGCCTGGCCTATCTATCCAATATTATCCCAAAGCATTATCCTTCGCAAATACTAAGGTTCAGCCAATGTAAACCATTTTTTGTTTCATAGACTCATTTGCCTGATCTAATCTCACCTTTATTCATACCATCCCCCATGTTTGGGATGGATTCTGACCTTTCTGTCTCCATCTGCTAAGCCCCTTCCTTTCTTTAAGACCTAGTTCAGGTGCCATCTCCTTTGTGAGGAATCACATGAATATCAAAGATGCATTCTATCTCTCCATTTTTTTTCCCTTTAGAGGTAATCATGGTTATGTGACTTGCTCAGGGTCACACAGTTACTAAGAGTTCAAAGACAGATTTGAACATAGGAGGATGAGTTCTCCTGACTCCAGGCCTAGTGCTCTACCTACTGGGTCTACCTTACCTGTTTCTGTCTCTCCTTTAAATCTAGTTTGTCATTCTTTTTGGATCCATACTTTTTTATTCTCACTGTTATATAGTGTATTGTATACATTTTCTTTACTCTGCATTAGAATTTAAACTCTGTGATAGCAGAAAACATATACTATCTATCATCAAATATCCACAGTCTAGTGTAGGACTTTAAACATTATAGGCACTTAATATAACTTAATTAAGTTAATTAAAGCTAAGAAGCTGATTTAGGTATAATATAAGGAGAAACTTTTTAATACTCTAGGCTGTCCTGAAATAGAATGATTGACCTCATTAGGTAGCAAAATCCCATTATAGCAAATATTCAAGTATGGGCTAGAGGATTATACTTCAGGGGTATTGTAGATAGCGATTCTTTCTATGAGACTGAGAATTCAGAGTTTTTATATGCAAGGGGGCTAAACACCTCATACCTCATCTCTGAGGTTTGTTCCATCACTTAGATTCTGTGTTTTTTTTTTTTAACTCCCTGTAGATATGGGGAAATAAAGTTTCAGAGATAAGAAGTAAATGGCCAAGACCACCTAAGAAGCTAGTGACAAGACTGGGATTAACGCCCATGTCCACTGATATTCTTCTGGCTCTGGATACCTCTCACTCATGATTAAAATTTTTTTTGGAGATAATTTAAGGCCTGTCTGAGTTGTAGCTCAGCTAAACAATGGTCTGTGGGCTGGTGCTCTATGTTCCATTCTAATGCTTATTGATGTATGAAATTAAATGAAGTGCTGCTGTTGAGCCAAACTGATTGCTATGGCTGTGGCTGCTGCCTTTGTCAACAACAGAAAAGCACTAATTGTTTGCCCTAAAAAAGAAAAAGAAAAAAATTCCAAATCAACCGACAAAAAAAAAAAAACTCACTAACTGAACACATACACCAACTTTAATTCCTTGTTGGGGGATTTTGTCTTTGTTGATACATGTACAGTGTATAAAACACTAGACAGAGGACTTGGTACTCAGGTTCAAATCTAAACTCAAACTCTTAGCTGGGTGATTCTGAACAAATCACTTAACCTCTCTGACTCTTTGTTTAATCCTTTCCTAATCATGATCCAAGCTTCTCTGGCATTGGTTTAAATTGTGTCATAGGAAGTGATTTTTAAAATATATTTTGCTAGGATTTTATTTAATATTTTCACATCTCTACTCATGGGTACTATTGCTCTACAGCTCTCTTTGAGTTGTATTTCTTATACTAGAAGTTTACAACACTTACGTTCTTCAAACAGTCTGGTCTCCCAATTCCTTTATAACTTCAACTCCTGTGATTTACTACATCTCACAAGACAGTTCAGTGTGGATAGAAGTTTGGGCCTAGATTCAGGAAGTCCTGAGTTCAAATCAGGATTGGGATGTTTACTCGACTTGTGACAAATTATTTAATCTCTCTCAGTTTTATCTCAACTGTAAAATGTGATGATAATAGAATACCAACTTCCTAGAATTGATGTGAGGATTAAATGAGACAATATTTATGAAGTGTTTATCACAGGTTTAGGCATATTGTTGTCATTTGTCCTTCATTCTCGAAGCAGGCCATGACATCTGGCTCCAGTGGCCAGATAAAAATAGATGTTTAATAAATAATTCTTCCCTCTGTTCTTTCTCCTTTGTTCTACTTCAGATACACACAAAGTGGTGTCACACACAATTGATTTTACCATCATACCACAAATATCTTGAATTCATTAAAAAATTCTAAAAATTTTATATCTGGTAAAAACAACCCATCATCTCCATCTAATGCAATGTATTTTTCCTCCTAATTCATTCTCCCTCCTGATCATGACAACCTATCCCCCTGCTCTCTCCATTTTCTCTTAGACTCTTAGCCCTTTCTGGCTTGACACTCATCTCTTCCCAATTTTGACCCTCTACTTACCTAGCTTCATATGACCTTGTCTTCCAAAATCAAATACCCTCATCCTATCATCCTGTTCCTGCTCATGGCTTGCCAAACCCCACATTGGTTTATTTTTGCTATCTACCTCCTTTGTTCCTACTCATGAGTTGCCAAATGGTGCCAGAGAAAGGAACACAAATGTGCTGACTGCTGAACAATGTTCAAATGTGTTGAATATTAACCAAATACTCACTGTTACTAGACAATACTTTTTATTTTTCCTTCATTGATTCTGTCTCATTTACCACAAAGAATGTACCAGACATTCACTTCTCTGTTCAAACATCCCACACCACCTCTTTTTATTTCAAAAGAAAACCTTGTGTTATACTTTACTAAGAAAAAAAGAGTGGACATTAGCCAGCTCCCACTTCTCTACATTTTGGAACTCCTTCATGGCATCTCCTATTATTTCCTCCTTTATTCCAGGATCTGAAGAGATGGCACTCCTTTGCTTGGTCAGCCTCTCTACCTATATCCTTGAGCATATTCTTTTCCATGTCTTTCAGCAGATTGCTAAATAATCAAAACCCTTATAATCATCACCAAAAATCTTAATCTCTCCCTTTCCACTTCTCCTTTCCTGTTTACTACAACTATGATCCAGCCTCTTTCATCTTATCTCTATGGGGGCTGCATGACCTTACCATATTCATCCAATATCTCTCCTCCCTTTCACAGTCAAACTTCTTGAAAAAAATGCCTAAACTTATGACTTTTATTTATCATTTACATTTCAGATTTTTTCAATATGATTTTCATTTTAATCACTAACTATAATTACTCTCTCGAGTGATTTACATCTTTCTTCCTCCCTCTCTTCTTCCTTCCTTCCTTCATCCTTCCTTCCTTCTTTCCTTCTATATTTCCATCCTTCAACCCTTCTTTTATTCTTGCCTTCCATCTATCCTTCCTCCCTTTCTTCCTATTTCTCTCCCTTCCAGTGCATTATTATTTTAGCATCATCTAACTGACATTCCAGACTCCAGTGTTAAATATTCAGTATTAAGCTTTACACTTGAGAAATCAACTAGTATAACCACAAATCAGATCTTGATTTACTATTTTATTGATTGCCTAGACTTAAGAAACCATCAATAATGCAGATTAAATTTTAAAATGTATGCATACATCTACCTCCTTTTCAGAATCCAGTTTTAAAATTTACTTCTCCATAAACATTGCTTGAACTCACCACTTATGAAGTGTAAGACTCAGATAGTGAAGGCATCATGTGACTGTATGCCTTAGGACTCTAAGTATCATCATCATCATCATCATTGTCATCATCATGATAATAATTTACATGGAGCTTGAAGACTGGCAAAGTGCTTTACATCTATTATCTCATTTGATCATCATTACACCTGTAATCATGGATTTGATCTCAATGCTGATCAGCAAGGAAGGTTTGCCCTGTTCTGACTGTTGACTTGGAGTACCTTGCTCCTCTTTTGGCTGCCTAGTGGCACCTGGTCCTGGGTGGGGGAGGGTACACCACACATAATGTGGATAGATGATTGGCTTTATCTGCAATTCATTTTAAACAATCCCTCAGTCACAATTTGCCTAATATCAGAAATTCTGGACCTATATTACAACCACACACCAATTATTTCTTAATTGTTTTATCCAATGACTATTTCTCATTCATCTTCAATGACCTCTCTGTTGAATTCAGTTCTGCTAACTCTCCTCTTAGATACTTTCACCTATCTGGCTTTTTATGTTACATAATCTCTTAACTTTCTGTCAGCTTTTTCTCAGTTTCCCTTGCTGGATCATTAGTTTCCTATATTTAACTGCTGCTCCAACCCAAGGCTTTATCCTAGACTTTCTTTTTATGTATTCATGATGGTCAGACTTTTTTCTTTAGTTTTTCCAGGCCCATATCATCAATTATCTTTTTTGACATTTCAAGCTAGATATTACACAGAAATCTCAAACTCAACATTTTCAAAATAGAACTCTATCCCCCAAACAAGCTCCTCTACTAAACCTCCCCATTTTTGTTTTGGGAACTTTCATTATTTTGGTCATCCAGGTTCACAAAATTTGTGTCATTCTTGACTCTCACCTTTTCCTCAAAGCTTATATTTAATGAATTACTTTCTCTCAATTCAAATCACTCTTACACTCACAGCATCCATTGTAGTTCAGGCCAACATTAGATTTGGCCAGTTCTGTTGTCATAGTTTTCTACTTGGTCTCCCTGCCTCATCTCTTTGAGATTTATTAAATTGTGTCATAGTATTTATTTATTATCATTTATTATATATTTATTATATATTATTTTTTAAATTGTGTCATAGCAATTGATTTTTAAAATATATTTTTCTAGGATTTTATTTAACATTTTTGCATCTCTGCTCATGGGTACTATTGCTCTATAGCTCTCTTTGAGTTGTATTTCTTATACATAAATTTTTAATTTATTTAAAAATTTCTTTCTCTCTACAAGGCAAAATATAATGTCTTGGGCACAGCAAGTATTTACTAAATGCTTGTAGATTTAACTTTTTATAACTACTCCATAGAACCACCAAAATGATTTTACTAAAGGACAGGTAAAGTTACTCTCCTATTCAAGAAATAATGGTACCTCCTTATTGCTCTTAGAATGAAATAAAAACTCTTGTATTGGGCATTTAAGGTCATTCATAATCTTTCTCCAGCTTGTCTTTACCAGATTTACTAGATATTATTCCCCTTTGTATATCCTTTCTACTCCTCACAAATGAACGTCCATTTCTTATCTCTAAATCATTGTGTGATTTTCCTTTAGGCCTGAAATCTATATTACTCTTACCCCTGCCTCTCAGAATTACTGACTTCCTTTAAAGTGTGTGTGTGTGTGTGTGTGTGTGTGTGTGTTTGTGTGTGTGTACATATATATAAAATACACACACACACACACATATATATATATGTACACATATATACATATGTGGACATAGATATCTAGCTATATCAATAACTATAATCTATACTTGTTTCTTTCAAATGAATATATACTCCACAAGGGCAGGGGCTGTTTCATTTTTGGTTTTGTACCCACAATTATCAATACATTTTTTTTTCAAATAATAGACTCTTAATAATGGAACAATGGATTGAGTGCAGGTTTGAAGAGAAGATTCATTTTTCTGAATCCAAGTCTGGCTTGTTTGGGCAAGTCAATTAACCCAATTTGTCTCAATGAGCTGGAGAAGGAAATGCCAAATTACTCCAGTATCTTTGCCAAGCATCCCAAATAGGGTCACAATAAGTCAAACTGAAAACAACTGAGCAACAACAAATAGATGATAGCTGATTGATATTTAAATGCTTTTGGTATTTAGTTTTCATTTTAGTTTCCTCTTGATTAATTTTTAAGATTGTTTCTTTTAATTTTGTTAACTTGTTGAATCTTTTGTTAACTTGCATATTCAAGTCATTCCCACTACTCCCTCCATTTTGTTAATGTGTGTTTTTAGAAAGTTTTGTTAACCTGTTTTAGGTATATCACAACATTTTTCATGGTGATTCATCATTATTATAATTTCATACAGATATCAATTGTTATTATAGTTGGCCTACTCACTACTTAAAAGTTTTTTATTGCTATTAAGTATACAGTGTGTTTATAGAATGTAGTTTGTAGAGAATTTGCTTAGTATCTCTGTCATTTATGATTTATCTGTGCCTGAATTCAAGGTCTAGTTATATGAAGACACTATATGGTGCTCAGGTGTGTATATATATACCCCAAGCCTTCAAAATATAGCTTCTTCAATACTTATTCAGTTCTATATTTGCCTGTTAAAATTTTAGATTTATATAGCCCCAAGAGAGTAATATTAAAATCTCCTATACTTGTTATGTTTCAGGTAATTCAGGTAAATTTTTCTTCATGAATTTAATTTCTAAACTATTTGGTAAATATATTGCTTAGAATTCATGTTGTTTCTGTGTCTGTAGTACTTTTAATAATAATCTGGTTTCCCTACTATGGTCTCTTGATAGTAGCATCTATTCCTTTTCATTTGTCTGAGTGACAAGTAACCTGATTTGTAAAAAAATTCACTCATGTATAGAAATTTTTTGCCAATCTCCAATTTATTTTACCATTGTACTTTTCCTTTTGATTTATAGATTTTGTTGGAAATAGTTGAGTTTTTTTTCTTATCCATTATACAATTCTAATTTGTTTTATTTGCTGTGATTATCAATCTTGTATTTTTCTCAATTTTTTTGCAGTTGGGCTTTAATCCTTTCTTCTTCTAAATCAGTTTCCTTCTTATTATTACCTTTGCTTACCTAACTTTTATATCATTTTAATTCTCATACACTCTCATTGCCTCTTTCTATTTATCTATCTTCATCCCAAATTCCTAAAATTTACTAGTCTTTTATGACTTCTCTTCCTTCATATGATCTTTTCCTTTTTTGTTCAGATAAGCTAATAGTTCAACATCAATATCCAATATCAGTTTAAGTAGCATTTGTTATATATTTTCCTTTTTAAAAATTTTTATTGATATTTTATTATTCCAAATACATGTTATAAAAGTTACCCAATATTCATCCATATACATATGTATATTTTTAAGTTACAAAATTTCCTTCCATCCTCCCTTCTCACCCCCCTCCCCTCAGTGGTGAACAGTCAGGTTAATATTGTACATATATATTTGCGTTAAACATATTTACAGATTAGTCCTTTTCAGTTTCAGGAATTAGGATTAAGAGAAAGAACTACATAAGAGATAATTTTGAAAAAAAGTGAGTGTATTGTTCATCAGATTCTGATGAGATTTTTTATGTTTATTTTGTTTTGTTTGTTTTTAATGCATAGAATATTCTCTTGGTTCTGTTCCCTTCACTCAGTATCAGATCCTGTAATTTATTCCATGCTTCTCTAGTTTGACCATTTATGGTTTCATATGGAGCAATAGTATTCCATAATAGTCATATATCATAACTTGTTCAACCATTCCCTAATTGATGGGCATCCCCTCTATTTCCAGTTCTTTTCCACTTAAAAAAGAGCTGCCATGAAAATTTTGGAACATGTGGGACTTTTCCCATTTTTTATAATTTCTTCTGGATGTAGAATAGAATAGAATTTCTGAGTCAAAGGGTAGGAAAAGTTTTATTGCTCTTTGGACATAGTTCCATATTGCTCTGCAGAATGGTTGGATTAGTTGACAAGTCCACCAGCAGTGCATTAATGTCCCAAGCCTCCCACAATCTCCCCAACAGTGATCATTTTCCCTTTCACTCATCTTAGTCAATCTGATAGGTATGAGGTGATACCTCATAATTGTTTAAAGTTACAATATTTTCATCAAAAATGATTTGGGGGGCAGAGTCAAGATGGTGACAGGAGATGAGCCTCTCTTAGGTGCTCTCTCTCTATATAATATTTCAAAACTCATAAAATAATGACTCAACTAAATTTTTGGGAGACAGAACCCACAGAAAGCTCCAGTGAAGCAGTTTTCTAAAGCAAGATAACCTGGAAAATAGTAGAAAGGCTTCATTCCATGGGATTAAAGGGGCAGCCTGCCAGAGTAAAGGAACTTCAGCCTCCCAGAGGCAGCCCCAGGTTCACCTGGGAGCCGCGACTCATGGCAATGGGGGCACTTTTCTGACCAAAACCCTGGGGAACACTGAGCACAACTTGAAAGATCAGCGGGGTGACCTCTGCCAGAGCAAGCTTGTAAAGAGCGTAGTGGCCTCGGCAGCCCAGATCCAGAAATGGAAGCAGGTGGATCTAGTAAGGAGACCCCAGGCAACTGAGCCTTGAGTGCTCAGCCTACCAAAGATAGGGGAGTGGAGAGAGACTTCCAAGGTCTGTCCTCTCTACTTGGAACAGGACTCTGGGGCTCCTACCATATTCAGATCCTGATTGCAGTCTAGGCGCCCTATAGAACAGCAGGGCCCTTCCCTACCTCAGCACAGTGGCAGAGGGGTGCACTTGTATTCATTCACAGACCAGGAGGGAAGACAGAGCCTCACACACACTGAGATCCTTTGGGGGGGGTGTCCCAATAATACTCAAAAGCTCAGGAAGCACCCCAAAACCAGACACAGGCTGGGGAAATGAGTAAACAGAGAAAAAAGAGGAACACCATTGAGAAATACATTGTCTATGATCCCAAGAAGGATCAAAATACTCAATATGAAGATGAGGAAGTACAAACTCCTGCATCTAAAGACTCCAAGAAAAACAGAAATTGGGCTCAGTCTATGGCAGAGCTCAAAAAAGAGTTTGAAAATCAAGTAAGGGAGATAGAAGGAAAATTAGGAAAAGAAATGAGAGAGATGGAGGAAAAACCTGAAAAAGAAGTCAGCAGCTTAGTCAAGGAGATCCAAAAAAAATGCTGAAGAAAACAACATGTTAAAAATCAGCATAGGTCAAATGGATAAAACAGGTCAAAAAGTTATTGAGGAGAAGAATGCTTTAAAAAGTAGAATTGTCCAGATGGAAAAAGAGATAAGAATGGTCTCTGAGGAAAACAAATCCTTCAGTTCTAGAATGGAACTAAAGGAAGCTATTGACTATGAGAATTGAAGACATAATAGTTCAAAACCAAAAGAATGAAAAATTAGAAGATAATGTAAAACATCTCATTGAAAAAACAACTGATCTGAAAACAGATTCAGAAAAGATAATTTAAACATTATTGGGATACCTGAAAGTCATGATCAGGAAAAGAACCTTGACATCATTTTTAAAGAATTCCTATAGGAAAATTGCCCAGATAGCCTAGAAGCAGAGGGCAAAATAGAAATTGAGAGAATCCTATGATCTCCAGAAAAAGATCCAAAAAAACCAACCCCCAGGAATATTATAGCCAAGTTTCAGAACTCCCAAGTCAAAGAGAAAATATTACAAGCAGCCAGAATACAATTGAAATATGGTGGAGCTGCATTCAGGATCACTCAGGACTTAGCAGCAACTACATTAAGGGCTCATAGGGTTTGGAATATATTATTCTAGAAGGCAAAACAACTCAGAATGCCACAAAAATCAACTACCCAGCAAAACTGAACATCCTCTTCCAGGGAGAAAGATTAACTTTCAATGAACCAGGGGAATTTTTAATGTTCCTATTGAAATGGCTAGAGCTGAACATAAAGTTTGATCTTCAAATACAGGACTCAAGTGAAGCATAGAGAGTGGAGGATTAGGGTAAAATATGAGGGACTTAATGCTGATGAACTGCGTGTATTCCTGAATAGAAAAATGATACTGATAATACTCATAAGAAACTTCTCATTTAATAGAGCAGATATAAGGAGCTTTTATAGATGAATCACAGGAGAGAGCTGAATTTGAATATATAATATATTGTAAAAATGGAGTCGATGGCTAAAAGGGAAATGTAATGGGAGCAAGAGAAAGGAGAGGTGGAATAGGCTAAGATATTTCACATAATAAGATTTTTTTTTATTACAATGAGCTATTGCAATGATATATAGAATGGGGGAAGGTCAGGGGAATAAGGGAAACTTCACTCTCATCAGAGGTGGCTCAGAGACAAAACAGCATATATACTCAATGGGTTATAGAGATCTAAAGTAAGAAGAAGATAAGGGGGACAGGGGGAAGTGGGGGGGATGTGAGTGATGGAGGAGAGGGTGGAACATGGGGGGAGAGTGGTGAGATACAACATATTTTCTTTTTTTACTTCTTGCAAGGGGCTGGGATTGGATGGCCTGTCTGGGACCACAGGACTAGGTGGTTACTTGGCCTTAGGGGTGGTATGTGGGCTCAGGGCCTCTTGGCCCCAGGGCCAGTGATCAGTCTGCTGTGCTACTCAGCTACCCTACAGCACATTTAAGAAGAGGGACACAGATAAAAGAAGAGAGAAAATATAGTGTATGGTAGTAGGGAAGTACGAATGGAGGGAGTTGTGATCAACAGTGGCAACAGTGGAAAAATATGGAAGTAGCTTTTGTGATGGATTTATCATGAAGAATGTGATTCACCTGTGACAGAGCTGGTGGTTTGGGAACACACACTGAAGCACCATTATTATTATCATTATCATTATCATTATTATTATTATTATTATTAGTAGTAGTAGTAGTAGTAGTAGTAGTAGTAGTATTTTGTTTTATTTTATTTTATTTTGGTTTTTGGAGGGCAATGGGGTTTGGGTGTCTTGCCCAGGGTCACACAGCTGGGTGATGGTTAGGTGTCTGGGGCCAGATTTGGGGTCAGGTGCTCCTGACTCCAGGGCCAGTGCTCTGTCCACTGCAACATCTAGCTGTCACATTATTATTTTTTTTATTTTAATTTTAATTTTTTTCTCTTTCCTTTATTACTCATGAAGGTCTATATTTTTTTGGGGGGAGGTAGTATTATATTTACTCTTAAACAAGAATATTTTAGTAATGTCCAAAAGGTCATCATTTGTACAAAAAAATAAAAGTAAATATAATAAATAATGATTTGAACCACTTTTTCATATTATATATAGCTTTAATTTCTTCATTTGGAAACTGTCTATTCATGTGCTTTGATCTTTTATCAACTAAGGAATGACTTAAGCCTTATAAATTTGATGCAATTCTCTACATATTTTAAAATGAGACCTATATCAGAACTCCGAGTTGTGAAGATTGTTCCCCAGGTCTCTGCTTTCCTTCCAATTTTGACAACATTGATTTTATTAGCTCAAAAACTTTTAGATTTAATATAGTCAAACTCATTCATTTTGAAAAATATAATGTAGTCTATTTCTTGTTTGGTCATAAATTTATCCCCTTTCCATAGATCAGATAGCATATTTTTGATCTATTAATTTCTCAATGGTGTCACTCTTTATGTCTAAATCTTGTATTCATTTGATGTTATTTTGGTATGGGGTGTGACATATGAGTCTATGCTAAGGTTTTGCCATACAATTTTCCAGTTTCTCCCAACAATTTCATGATGCAAAGACCAGAGCTAAATAGAAAATTTGGACAAGAGGCTGAAAAGGCACATGGAAAGGTTAAAAAAAACCCAACTGCTATACAATAAGCTAAGACTAGCTATATATCCACTTGGGAGAGAGTCTCATAACTCCTGAGAATTGTAACTGCATTAGAGAGAGTATACATAGCCAGAAGTGATGGACACTCATAACTTTTCTGTGACTCAGATAGAATGATTTAAAAACAATACCTCCTTAAAAAGGGGGCAAGTAAGCAGAAGGGAGGCTGGAGGGAGACTGAATCCGGTAAATCTCTTTACATCCAGAAATACAAAAGACCTTTTGTAATTGAGGGGAAGAAGGGAGGAGGTGAGAACCACCTGAATCTTCATCTCATCAGACTTAGTTTAAAGTTAACTTAGACACACTTAATTAAGTTAAGAAACTTATCTTACCTTTCAAGCATCAAAAGGGGGGGGAAAGAGGAGGGAGGGACTGGGAGGGAGAGAAAAAGGGAAACTAACAGAAGGAAGGAAAGAAGGGGAAAAGTTAAAGGGGCAAAAAAGGGGAGGGAGTTGATATAAGAGGGCAAACACACTGAAGGTGGCAGTATTCAGAAACAAAATGCTGGGGAATATGGATAAAGGGAAAAAAGGGGAAAAATACAAACAGAAGGAAGATAGCATGGAGGGCAATAAAGACTTAGTAATTATAACTTTGAATGTGAATGGGATGAACTCTCCCTTAAAATGTAAGCAGATAGCAGAGTGGATTAAAAACCAGAATCCTACAATATGCTGCTTACAAGAAACTCATTTGAAGCAGAGAGATACATATAAAGTAAAGGTGAAAGGTTGGAACAAAATATATTTTGCTTCACCTGAAGTGAATAAAACAGGGGTTGCAATCCTTATCTCAGACAAAGCAGTTGCAAAAATAGATAGCCTTAAAAGAGGTAAGGAAGGAAACTATATCCTCCTAAAAGGTACCATAGACAGTAAAATAATTTCAATACTAAATATGTATGTACGCAATGGGACAGCATCCAGATTCTTAGAGGAGAAGTTGAAAGAGCTACAGACAGACATACACAGCAAAACTCTACCAGTGGGAGACCTCAACCTCCCAATCTCAGATTTATATGAATCAAATCATAAAATAAACAAGAAAGAAGTTAAGGAGGTAAATGGATTATTAGAAAACCTAGAAATGATAGATCTATGGAAGAAATTGAATGGGGACAGAAAGGAATATATTTTTTATGCAGTATATAGCACTTACACAAAAATTGACCATGTACTAGGGAATAAAAACCTAATGATCAATTGCAGAAAGGCAGAAATAGTGAATACATCTTTTTGAGATCATAATGCAATAAAAATCGCGTGCAATACTGGGCCAGGGAGATATAGACCCAGAACTAATTGGAAACTAAATAACCTCATTTTAAAGGAGGAGTGGATCAAGCAACAAATTAGAGAAAGAATTAATTATTTCATTCTAGATAATGACAATAATGATACAACATACCATATCCTATGGGATACACACAAGGTGGCTGTCAGGGGATATATTATATCTTTAAATGCCTACATGAATAAATTAGAGAAAGAAAAAATTAAAAACCCACAATTAAATGCCAAAATAGAAATTCTAAAATTTAAAGGAAAAATTAATAAAATTGAAAGCAAGAAAACTATTGAGCTAATAAAACCAAGAGCAGGTTTTATGAAAAAACAATAAAATTGATAAACCTCTGGTCAATTTGATTAAGAAAAAGAAAGAAGAAAACCAAATTGCTAGTATCATAAATGAAAAATGTGAACTCACCACCAAAAAAGAGGAAATTAAACTAATAATTTGAAATTATTTTGCCCAACTCAATGCCAATAAATGAGTGAAATGGATGAATATTTACAAATATATAAGTTGCTCAGATTAAATGAAGAGGAAATTAAAAACCTAAATAACCCTATTTCAGAAAAAGAAATTCAACAAGCCACTATTTAAATCCCTAAGAAAATATCTCTGGGGCCAGGTGAATCCACAAGTGAATGCTATCAAACAATTAAAGAACAATTATTTCCAATTCTATATAATCTCTTTGGAAAAACAGATGAAGATGGAACTCTGCCCAACTCTTTCTATAACATCAATATGGTGCTGATACTTAAACCAGGGAGAGTTAAAACAGAGAAAGGAATTTATAGACCTATCTCCCTGATGAATTAAGATGTAAAAGAATCTTAAATAAAATCTTAGTAAAATGATTATAACAAGTTATCACTAGGATAATATATTTTGATCAAGTAGGATTTATCCCAGGAATGCAGGGTTGGTTCAATGTTTGGAAAACTGTTAGTATAATTAATTATATCAATAACACATCTATCAGAAATCAGATGATCACATCAATAGATGCTGTGAAAGCTTTTGACAAAATATAGCACCCATTACTAATAAAAACACTGGAGAGTGTAGGAATAAGTGGTTTGTTCCTTAGAATAATAAGCAGTATCTATCTGAAACCATCAAAAGTATTATATGCAATGGGGATAGGCTTGAGGCATTCCCAATAAAATCAGGGGTGAAACAAGAGTGCCCATTATCACCACTACTATTCAATATCATATTAGAAATGTTTGTCTCAGCAATAAGAAAGGAAAAAGAAAATGAAGAAATTAGAATAGGGAAGGAGAAGACAAAACTCTCACTCTTTGCAGATAACATGATGTTATACCTAGAGAATCCCAAAAAAGTCATCTACAAAACTACTAGAAATAATTAGCAACTTTAGCAAAGTAGCAAGATATAAAATAAATCCTCATAAATCCCCAATATTTCTATATATATAACTAGCAAGATACAGCAGAAAGAACTAGAAAGAGAAATCCCATTCAAAGTAACCTCAGACAAAATAAAATGCCTGGGAGTCTACCTGCCAAGGCAGATGCAAAAACTTTTTGAACAACTACAAAACTCTTCTCATGCAAATAAAATCAGATTTAAATAACTGGGAAAACATCAACTATTCATGGATTTGTCAAGCTAATATAATGAAAATGACAATTCTACCCAAACT
Organism: Macrotis lagotis; assembly: GCF_037893015.1. NCBI lineage: Eukaryota > Metazoa > Chordata > Mammalia > Peramelemorphia > Peramelidae > Macrotis > Macrotis lagotis. The sequence continues at coordinate 615,257,355 of NC_133666.1, read as the reverse complement.
AAACTAGTTTTTTAGCACCCTACCAATCAAAATTCCAAAGAATTACTTTAATGAGTTAGAAAAAGTTGTACATGAATTTATATGGAGAAATAAGAAGTCAAGAATTTCCAGGGATTCAATGAAAAAAGTGCAAAAGAAGGTGGCTTAGCCTTACCAGATCTAATATTATATTATAAAGCAGCAGTTCTCAGAACTGTCTGGTATTGTCTAAGAAATAGAGTTGTGGATTAGTGGAACAGACTCGGTGCAATAGCAGAAAATGATTATAGTAATCTGCTGTTTGATAAGCCCAAAGAGTCCAGCTATTGGGATAAAAACTCTCTCTTCGATAAAAATTATTGGGAAAATTGGAAGTTAGTATGGAAGAAGCTTAGATTAGACCAACACCTCACACCCTATGCCAATATAAATTCCAAATGGATACAGGATTTAGACATAAAAAAACAATATTATAAGCAAACTAGAAGATCAAGGAGTTTACCTGTCAGATCTATGGAAAGGGAAACAGCTTATGACCAATGAAGAAATAGAGAACATCATTGAAAACAAACTAGATTATTTTGCTTACATTAGATTAAAAAGCTTTTGCACAGACAAAACCACTGTAACCAAGATCAAAAGAAATGTAGTAAATTGGGAAACAATTTTTTGCAACTAGTATTTCTGACAAAGGACTCAGCTCGAAAATATACAGAGAACTGAGTCAAATTTTCAAAAAAAACAAGCCATATCCCAATTGACAACTGGTCAAAGAATATGGAAAGGTAATTTACAGCTGAGGAAATCAAAGCAATGCATAGTCATATGAAAAATTACTCCAAATCATTACTTATTAGATAAATGCAATTTAAACATCTCTGAGATACCACCTCACACCTCTAAGACTGGCCAATATGAACAGAAAAGACAATGATCAGTTTTGGAAGGGATGCAGGAAATCTGGGACACTAATATATTGTTGGTGGAGCTGTGAACTCATCCAACCTTGCTGGAAAGTAATTTGGAATTATGCCCAAAGGACAACAAAAATGTGCAGACCCTTTGACCCAGCAATACCAGTACTGGGTCTAGACCCTGAAGAGATTATGAAAAAAAGAGTAAAAACATCACTTGTGCAAAAAATATTTATAGAAGCCCTGCTTGTGGTGGTAAAAAAAATTGGAAATCCAGTAAATGTCCTTCAAATGGGGAACAGTTTAACATACTGTGGTATATGTATGTCATGGAACACTATTGTTCTATTAGAAACCAGGAGGGATGGGAATTCAGGGAAGGCTGGAAGGATTTGCATGAAATGATGCTGAATGAGATAAGCAAACCAGAAAGACATTGTATACCCTAACAGCAACATGGGGGTGATGATCAACTTTGATGGACTTGCTCATCACTTCAGTGCAGCAATCAGGGACAATCTCCATCTGCAATGGAGAATATCATCTATATCTAGAGAAAAAATTATGGACTTTGAACAAAGACTAAAGACTATTACCATCAAATTAGAAAAACAAAATGTTATATTATTATGTAATTTTACTATTTCATACTTTAGTTTTCTTTCTTAAGGATATGATTTCTCTATCATCACATTCAAGTGAGATCAATGTATAACATGGAACCAATGTAACAACTAGTATTCTGTGGGGGTGGGGGGGAGGGAAGAAAGAATGGGGGGAAATTATAAAACTCAAAATAAAAAAATAAAGAAAATAAAGAAAGAAGGAAGGAAGGAAGGAAGGAAGGAAGGAAGGAAAGAAAGAAAGAAAGAAAGAAAGAAAGAAAGAAAGAAAGAAAGAAAGAAAGAAAGAAAGAAAGAAAGAAATTCTTTTCTTAAAAAAAAAGAAAAGTAATGGTCAAAATGGACATCCTTGTTTCACCCCTGATCTTATTGTTAAATGCTCTGAGTTTATCTCCATTGTGTTTAATATTTGTTGATGGTTTTAGATAAATACTACTTATTGTTTTAAGGAAAACTCCATTTATTCCTAAACTTTCTAGTGTTTTTAATAGGAATTGGATATTGTATTTTATCAAAGGTTTTTTTTCCACATCTGTTGAGATAATCATATGATTTCTGTTGGTTTTGCTTTCAATATGTTCAATTAAGTTGAATGTTTTCCTAATATTGAACCATCCCTGCCTATCTGCTAAAACTCCTATCTGATCAAGATGTATTATTATCCCAGTTAGAACTTGCTGTAACTTCATTGCTAAAATTTTATTTAACATTTTTGTATCGATGTTCATTAGGGAGATTGATCTATAATTTTCTGTCTATTTTGGTTTAGCTGTTTGCTGGTTTAGGAATCAGTACTATTTTGGGGTCATAAAAGGAATTTTGCAGACCTTCTACTATATTTTAAAGTATTTCTGGACCTGAAGACTTTTTCTTTGTTTTATTGATGGTTTCTTCACTTTTTTTTTCTGAAATGGATTAAGATTGTTTTTTAATTTCCTCTTCTGTTAATCTGGCAGTTTGTATTTTTGTAAATATTCATCCATTTCATTCAAGTTATCAAATTTATTGATGTACAGTTGGGAAAAGTAGCTCTAAATTATCTCTTTAATATTGCTCCTCATTTGTGGTTAGTTCATCTTTTGATTTTTGATACTAGAAATTTGGATATCTTGTTTATTTTAGTCATATTAATCAAAAAGTTATTTATTTTTTTCATAAAAGCAACTCTTAGTTTTTCATTAGTTCAATGGTTTTCTTGCTTTCAATTATATTAATTTCTCCATTGGTTTTTAGAATCTATAACTTGGAATTTAATTGGAGATCTTTAATTTGTTCTTTTTCTACCTTTTCTAGTTGCATATCCATTTCATCATTCTCCTATTCCTCTATTTTCTTCATATATGCTTTTGGAGATATAATGTTTCCCCTTAAACCTATCTTGGCTTCATCCCATAAATTTTGGCATGTCATCTCATTATTCTCACTTTCTTGGATATAATTACTGATTATTTCTCTGATTTGCTGTTTGATCTCCTAATTATTTAAGATAAAGTTACTTAGTATCCAATTAGTTTTGGTTTCTCTTTGCATAACCCTTTATTATATGTAATTTTTATTGCATCATGGTCAGAGAAGACTGCATTTATTATTTCTGCCTTTCTGCATTAGATTTTAAGTTTTTTCTGCCCTTGTACCTGATCAGTTTTGGTATAGGTGCCATGTTTGGTTGAGAAAAAGGTATATTCTTTTCTATCCCCATTAAGTTTTCTCCAGAGGTCTATCATATCTAAGTATTCTAAGATTTCCTTCTCCTTCTTAAATTCCTTCTTGTTTATTTTGTTGTTAGATATATCTAGTTCTGAGAAAGGAAGGTTGAGGCACCCCATGATTAATGTTTTGCTGTCTTTGTTTCCCTGTAATTCACTTAGCTTTTCCTCTAGGAATTTGCATACGATACCACTAGGTGCATATATATATATATATAAATATATATATATATATATTTATATATATATATATATATGTATATGTATGTATTTCATAATGTAATAGCTTCATTACCTATGGTACCTTTTAAGAAGATGTAGTTTCCTCCCTTAACTCTTTTATGGAAATCTACTTTTGCTTTTACTTTATCTGAGATCAGAATCATTACCCCTGATTTTTTTTTTTACTTCAGCTGAAGAATAATATATTTTGCTCCATTCTTTTATTTCACCCTTTTTTGTGTCTCTCTGCTTCAAATGTATTTCTTATGAAAAGCACATTGGAGAATTATGTTTTTAATCCATTCTGCTTTCTGCTTCCATTTATTTGGACAGTTCATCTCATTTACATTTAAAATTAAGATAATTAATTCTGTATTTCCCTCCATGCTATCTTTCCCCATTTATGATTTTTTCCTTCCTTTCCTCTAATTTCTCCTCACCAAAATTTAACTCCCTTTCCCCTTTAACTTTTCTTTTAAAATATAACTTTCAATTTATTTTCACTTATACCTTTACTTTATCTTTCTTCACCTTTCCCATTCTTCCCTTATCTTTTCTTTCCCTACCCTCTCTTCCCTGTAGAGTAGGATATATTTTTAAATTCAAGTGGGAATGTTTCTTATTCCTTCTTTGGACCAAATCTATTGAATTGAATTTACTCAGTGTTTACACCATCCCTTCTTTTCCTCTAAAATTATAAGTTTTTGTGCCTCTTTGCTTGGTGTTATTTATCAACTGAAGTACAAACAATCCTCATGAGCTGAAGTATCATCCAAAGACAAATCAGTTCATGAACCATTTATATCACTTCCCCTAAGCATACTCATTCCCACACTCTCCCTTCCAGCTCCTCACCCAGGATACTTAACTCCTTAACTTAACTTAACAGTAAGTCCAACCCTTATTTTATTAATTATAGAATCTCAAAATACTCTAAGAAGATCTCACTTAAGAACTTTACAATTGACTGTAAGTTATGGGAGACATTGTTTCAGGACCTCCCAGGTTATGATGCTCTCATTAGACAAAGTGCTAAACTTCTATCAGCACAGCAGAATTAAAGTGGGTCAAAGGATAAAGTGACGTTTAAATTTAAATTTAACACCTCTGTTTTGCATCAGGACTTTTTGTCTCAAACATAGTGATGTCATCTTGGACCTCTTCAATAGAGAGATAAGATGCAACCATAGCCATATCCTCTAAGTCTAATCTCTTCACTTATATTGGACCCTTCAATTTTACTAAAAGAAGCACAATTCTCAAGTTATCAGTGTTAACCCTTTTAGGCATATATACAATTTGATGATTTTGACTAACATTTGTTTTATTTTATTTTGTTTTGTTTTTTCCTTCCCCTTTTCATTTACCTTTTTATGCAACTTTTGAGTCATTTATCAGCAATTGAATATCTGTTTAGCTCTGCTTTTTTTGTCAGGAAATTTTGGAAGTCCTCTATTTTGCTGAACATTAATCTTTTCCCCTCATAGCATATGCTGAATTTTGCAGGTCAGTTATTTCTTGGTTGTAATCCCAGCTCCTTTGCCCTCAGTATATGGTATTCCAGGTCTTCTGGCCCTTCAATATTGATAGGTCCTGTTTGAATCTGATTGTGTTTCCTTTGTATTTAAATTGTTTCCTTTTTGCTGCTTACAGTATTTTCTCCTTTATTTGAGAGTTCTGGAATTTGGCTATAACAGACTTTGGATTTTTATTTTTTATCCTGGGTCTCTTTCTGGAGAGGCTCTGTGTATTCTTTCTTTTTTCTTTTTTTTTAAGGGTTTTTCAAGGCAAATGGGGTTAAGTGGCTTGCCCACAGCCACACAGCTAGGTAATTTTCCAGTGTCTGAGACCAGATTTGAACCCGGTACTCCTGACTCCAGGGCCGGTGCTTTATCCACTGCGCCACCTAGCCGCCCCCTCTGTGTATTCTTTCAATGACTATATTGTCACCTTTTTTCCTGATAATTTCTTGCATGAGGTTTTCCAGATTCTCTTTTGATCTAGGTTTTCTTGTAGTCTGAGGATTCATAAATTATCTCTCCTGGATCTATTTTCCAAGCTGTTTGTTTTTCCTAAAAAGGCATTTAACATTTTCTTTGATTTTTTTTCAGCTTTTTTATTTTGTTTGATGGACTCTGGTAGTCTAGTTGATTCATTGGTTTCTATTTGTTCAATTCTAATTTTTAGAGTTTTATTTTCTTCAATTAAATTTTGTGTTTCCTTTTCCAGTTGGTCAGTTTTATTATTTGAAGAGTTTCATTCTTTTTCCTTTTGGTTAGCTTTACTTTTTTTATTTTTAGTAAGGTTTTATTTATTTTGACTTTTACAATTTTTCCCCCAATCTTGCTTCCTCCCCCCCCCCCCCCACAGAAGGTAGTTTGCTAGTCTTTTACATTAGTCCCATAGTATGGATTGATCTAAGTTGAATGTGATGAGAGAGAAATCATATCCTTTTGGAAGAAACATATAGTATGAGATATAGTAGAATCACATAATAAGACAACATTTTTTTAAAATTAAAGGTAATAGTTCTTGGTCTTTGTTCAAACTCCACGATTCTTTCTAAGAATACAGATGGCATTCTCTGTCACAGACACCACAAAATTGTGCCTGCTTGCTGCCCTGTTGGTATGAGCAAGTCTATTAAGGTTAATCACCACTTCCATGCTGCTGTTATGGTATATAATGTTCTTCTGGTTCTGTTCATCTTACTTAGCATCAATTCATGCAAATATTTCCAGGCATCCCTAATATTTTTACTTTTAAAGGAGTTTATTTCTTTGCTCAATTTTTCATAAATTTCCTGCATTCCATTTTTCTTCTTCCTCTCTTCTTTGGTTTTTAAATTCTTTTAAAAACTCTTTTATGAGCTTTTGGATTTGAGTCCAATTCATAGAATCTTTTGAAACTTCCTCATGAGTAATTTTTTACCACCATCTTCATGATATCTTTTTCTAATAAGTTTTTGCTGAGTTACATTTTCATCTTCATAATTTCCAACACCTTCCAGGCCTTGCCAACTTCAGTTCTTCCCTTGTGCCTTTAAAAATGGTCCTTCTATGTTCTTATCAGAAGAACATTGATTTCTAATTTCTATGTTATTGTGTTTGCAAATCTCGCCTATATATTTTTCTTGAATATATTTGTCTATTCATTTATAAATCCTCTCTCTCTCTCCCTCTCAACTAGTAATTTAATTTTTGAAAGATTTTTTGATCTCATTTTTTGGCACCTTTTATCAACTAGAACATCAAATCATTTTATGGAAGTTACTCTGTATCCCAAATAATGAAGTCTGATTCTGTCCTCTGTCTTTTCCATTATCCTTCACTGTTTCTAAGGTCATATTATTTTATCTCTAGTCTTATCCACAACCTTCACTGTATTATTCCTGGTTCCCCCTAGAGATACATACATTTTCTTAGATATGGGTTGGACTCCTGGGAAAGAAACTGTGACTGAATGAGGAATATAGTATTTCTTCTCCCTCACAAGATGCATCCCATTATTAGATTGATGTTTTTAATGAGAGATCTAGACCACATCTTTCTTACTACCTTGGGTATATTATTTAATAATACTCAAGCTATTATCCTTTTCCAAATTACTGAGGCCTCCACTCTTTTTGTGCAGTTAAAAAACTGGTTATTAATTTTCTGTTCATTTCTAGTCTTAGGGTTTTATGTTCTTCAATTAAATTTTGTGTTTCCTCATATATCTCATACTATATTTTGCTCCATCCTTTTATCTCCTATGCTCATCCTTGATATCTCCCCCTCTATCTGTTGCCTTCAGTCCTATTCAGTGACTTACTATTATGATATTACTACTGGAAAATATAATAAATCACTAATAGATAAATGTGGGATCTAATCCATGTAATACTAATTTAGATTTTTCTTTTTACTTCCTCCATATTGCATTAATAGTTTACCTTCCTATATCCGTTTTGGCCTTTGGTAGTTCCTCTTCACATTTTTGTCCCTCAGTTCAAATTCATTTTTCTTTTGGGAGCAATACTAAATAAATATGGGATAATTGATTACTGTGATTAATTTTTCCTTGATAATTTACTTTTGTTTGTTTCTTGTTTAGAGATTTTCAAGTCTAGTGTGATACTGTATTCTTTTTCAGGAATGATTGCACTAGCTCTCTTTGTTGAAAAAGTATCATTTTCATTGATGATTAATATTAAGTTACTTTTGGTGGGTAAACTATTTTAACTTAAGATTTTTTTGGTTTTTAAGTATCCTATAACATTTTTCCTTTACTATTCATGCCTTCAGTTTAATCCTGAGTTATTTAAGTGGGCATTCTTTTAAGATGAAATCTTTTGTCCTTACTGTTTTCAAAATTTGTTGTTTGGAATTGAAAAATTGAAAAATAGCTACCTTGAAGTTTCAAGCATAGTTTTTTTAGTCTATGGATATGATAATTCATGTTTTAATTTCTATTCAAAAGTTCCAGGCAATTTTCTTTTTTAATTTCCTATAGTATTTTATTCAGTTTTTGTTTAATTTGTTATGCTTTTCTCTGACAACCGTGATCTTCAAGCTATTTCTATGCCTTTTATCTTCAGGGTAAGAATTTTGCATTATACAGAAATCCATAGAATTAATTTATTATCTTTTGAATCTCTTTCTCAACTTTTCTTCTGCTTCTGTATTTTTAGCTTAATTTTTTTCTTTTGTTGCATCTTCTTTTTGATTCTCTGTCATGTGTTGTCTCATCGTTATTGATTTATTTCCTTTCTTCTACATTGAAAAATTTTATTTTCATACTAATTCTATCCTAATAATTGTCTTTCAAAATTGTTATCTCTCTTATTAACCAGGGATGTTTTAATTCCCTATTCTTCATAGAATTGTTATTTGTGTTTTTGGACATTTAAGCATTATTTACTTTTCCTTCTATTTTCAGTTTCTCTGTTAGTTTGTCTACTGGAAATTTTCCTGTTCTTTTCCCCATCACTTTTTTTGTGGATACTTTTTCACTCTTGCTCTTACACTTTTTTCGTTTTTACACAGATGACTAAGACTTGACACCCTAAGGATAGTAGATGTGAGGGTCTTCTGTGCTCATATTTTGAGCAAAATGGCTAATGTGAGCTTGGATTTTGATGATCTTTAACTAGTGCATCAAAGTCCTTATGAATTGCCCTTTGGGTGCTGCCATGATGTTGGATGCATAATTGATGAAAGTGAACATTCCAGGATTGAGGGAAGTCTCCTTGAAGATATGAGGATAGGAAGTCTATTGAACTAGAACAATTGTGTTAGACTGGCTATGGACTATATTATCCCCACCTAGAAGAAGAAAAACAAAACAAAACTCACCCCCCCACAAAAAAAACCTCTTCCAAATCTGATAAAACTTTATAAAAGTGTATGTATCTCTATCCCTTAATCCTAATTCCTCATATGGAAAATTACTAATCTATGAACATGTTTGTATGTATAATGCTAACCTGACTGTTCACAGCTGAAGGGAAGGGAGGTGGGAAGGGAGGGTATGGAGATTTTGTAACTTAAAAATATGAATGTGCATATTGATGAAAATAAACAAATTTTAAAAAAAGACATGGAGGGTAGGAATGGAAATTCTTAGTTCAGGGAACATAAATTAGGAGAGTTTGGTTGGAAAATAGGGTATGTGAAAGAGTTAAAATGAAATAAACTTGAACAGGTAGACTATTACTAGTTTTTGATGGACTCAGTATGTCAAACAATAGATCAAGCAATAGGGAGTCATTGAAAGCTTTTAAACAGAGATTGCAACAGGACCAGATGTGATTTGTTTCACTGTTCTGGCAGCTTTGTGGAGGACTGATTGGATGAGGGAGAGACAAGATATTACAAAGATCAATATATGTGGAGTAAAAATGAACAAAATATTAACTGATAGGATATGGAGAGCAGTGAGGGAGATTGTGGGTTTGTATATTATGATTTTAAGATATGATTATGTTACAGATTTAGAGATGGTCCACAGGCAAAAGATAATGTGGTCTAAAACTGAGGAAGGAAATATATAGACCTGATAATTGTATACATTGAGATGACATTTAAACCCATGGGAACTGAAGAGTTTATGAAGATAAAGTGAATAGAAAATTAAAAGATTCTGAGACCAGGATAGAACCATGTGGGATACTCCTAGCCTGAGGACAGAACAGTAATCTAGCAAAGGAAGTCAGAAACAAGTAGTTAGACAATTCAAAGGGGAACTAGACAACTGGTTGGTAAGTGTAGGAATTAGAAATCTTTTAATTTGAAGACTTCTGACCTATTGCACCACCATCTTTTAACACTGTCCATTCCTCATCTCTCTGACAGTATAGTAAGAGATTGACAAATTTAGAATCAGAAAGTCCATATTCAAACCTTGACTTCACCTAATACTGCCCTCGTAATCTTGCCTACTTTGCCTCTCTACTTTAGGTCTGAATTCCTGATTTTAGAAAATGAAGGGAATGGATCAGATAATTGGAATAACATGAAAGGAAACAGAGTGGTTCAAACCCAATTTCTAATGCTTGGCAATTTGCTTATCCTCATTGTAAATCAGTTTCCTCATTTGAAAATGAAATTATTTATTATTAAATCAGTGAACATTTATTAAGTACTTGTTATGTCAGACACTGTGTTAAGTACTTGGTCTAGATGACTTTCAAGGTATTTCCAGCTCTTTAGGTGATAGGAAGATTATATGATATCCAAGGTTCTGTTTAGCTGTAAAGTTACCAGCCTATGACTTTGCATTCACTTATATGATACTTTCTGGCCAATCTTTGCAAAATTGTGAGTCTTCTATGGAGGGGGTTGATGGGCAAATGCTTCTCAAGGATAGGTGGATAGAAGATGCAGGAAAGAAACTCTGGCCCATTCAGTGGATCATAACTATAGGCCTGGGACAGGAGTATTTCTATCAGTTTGGTTATGTATGACACACAGTGGTTTATTGGTCCCCATAACAGATGGCTACATAAACAATCAGAGTCAGGGAGAGTCCCTCGTAAACCATAAATGATTCCTGTCCAAATGAATATTTCAGAAACAGTGAATGAGTTTATATCTTCCTGAGACAAGGGGAAATGTCTTTCCCATACCTTCTCTGTTTTTTCCCAGGAATGTTCAGAAGGGTGAGAATGGGGAGTAAGAACAGGTTAGTACAATTAAATAGAAATAGTTATAATACACATCTATGCATATATATATGTATGTGAGTGAGGGTATGTGCATATCTTGCTTTATTGATTTTTATGTAAAATTGAATAAGTTTGATGGATAGGGGTACAGCATCTGCAGTGATAGCAGTAGCAGCAGCAGTGACTGTGAAGCCCCTTAGCAGGAGTCCTCTACTCAAGTTCTGAAGACCTTCAGACTCCATAGAACCACAGAGATAGTAGAGTAACAAGGAGCCCTTGGGGGAAATCTATGTAATTAATGATCCACTTACATTGAGAACTGGCAATATATAATTTGTGTATGTATATGTACACACATATGTGCATATATAACAGACATGTATGTGTATATGTAAATTTACACATAAATGCATACATAGATTTTTAGTCATTGTTCAGTCATTTCAGTTATGTTCAACTCTTTGGGACCCTATTTAGAGTTTTCTTGGCAAAGATACTGAATTAAGTTGTTATTTTCTCCAATTCATTTTACAAATGAGGGAAGCCTAGGGCTACATAGAGAGCAAGTGTGTGAAATTGGAGATATCTATCTATCTATCTATTTATATATAATATACATATACATATGTATGTGCATGTATGTATTGTGTAGCTACAATATAGTATATAAATAAATGCAAAGGTAAGTCATTGAACAATAATTATAGGACTAAATAGAACTTTAGATATCATCACATCACCTTATCACTTTAAAAGCTGGTAGGGACTTTAAAAGTCATTTAGGAAAATACATAAATGTCTGTTAATTATATTATGTGGTTAGAGATTTACCACTGTGGACCAATGACTTTAAGAAGGAAAGGAAGGTGGGCAATTTGTTTTCCTTTCTCTTTACTGGAGGTATCATCTCTTTCTCTTGTGTCTTCTTCCAACTTCAAGTGAATCAGGGATTGGCACACTAGAGAAGATTAGTGACATGTTTGTTTTATAACGGACTTGAACAATGTACAAGTGCTGATTGTTAAATTTTTCATCTGAGCATTTATTTAAACTTTAGAAATTGACAAATACTACAAATCAAGACATACTTTATTGTCTTATTGGTTATATAGACTTAAAAATGTTGGAGAAAATAATATTCTTTCAGATTAAATTTAAAAGTGTATCCTGAAAGTATTTTTTCAGAGGACCTATTTTTAAACAGCACTCAGCAGTCTTATTTTATTTTTGATCAGAAAATTTTCAGTGAAGAAGTTCCATTTACCAGTGCAGATTGTCACCTGTTGTATAATTAAACCTTATTTTCCTTCAGCCACCTAGAAGTGAAGAAAATTGTCTAGGATCACACATCAAATAATGGTTAAACGTACTACTTGATCCCCAGTTTTTCTCACTCTGAGGTCAATATTCTCTCTGCCACAACATGCTTCCTCTCTGACTACCAAGGAAATACTTGCTGAATTGAATTGAGGTGAAATGAAATCAAGTGAAATGAATGAAAATTAATTAAATTCAAATGAGTTGCATTATGTTAGCCTCAATCAAATGGGATTGCAATAAAATGTATTTAATTGAAGGGAAATGAACACAAAGTAGATAGAATCGCTGAAGGAATGGCTCCAGTTGCTTTATAAGCTCCCTAAGTAGTGGGTGAGTCAGGAACTTACTCAAATTTAAACTAGACAAGTACATGGTGCAATCCCTAGCAACTTTCTATCACTATTTTGAAAATTGTTTTGGATGGTAATCACAACTGTGATGCTACCTTACATTTCTAATGTTCTTTCTAGCATACAGAAGACTTTATCATACTTTGTCCCAATTGACTATCCTCTTGCTACCATGAAAGAGGCAGAATAGAAATCATTGACTCCTTTTGCTGAGGAAGAAAGACCCAGAAAGTGAAACAAATTGGACAAAGTCATGAAGCTTGAAATCATGGCCTTGAAATCCAAGGTCAGAGGTAGCTGGTAGCATGGTGCTGGATCTGGAGTCAGGAAAACCCAAATTCAAATATGATCTCAGATACTGGACAAGTCACCTCAGGTTCTGCAGTTGTAAAGTGGAGATAATAAAACTACCTCCTTCAGAAAACTTTTGTGAGGATCAAATGAAATTTAATTCTAAAAGACATTAGCACAATGCACAGTATTAATGACATGCTTGTGTAAATGCTTGCTTCCTCGTACCTATTCTCAAATTTTCTAAAGGCTTGCTTCCTTCTACCTATTCTCTCTCTTAAATTTTGGATAAAATATTATATAGATTGCATGTATGAATCAAATGAAAACTTTGTAGAAATTTAAATGTCTATAAGGTTGTCATGGGGGAAAAAAGGAACATTATCATTTTTTGCAAAATTTCAGAGAATAGAATTAGGCCAAATGAGAGCAGATATATACTAGAGCCAACTTGAACCAATTTGAGAAGGTCTGATTAAATTCTTGGTGTGAGCATTATGGGGAGTCTAAGAGGTAAAAGGAGTTGGAGAGTCAGGCCTCAAATCAGGAAGCTCATTTTCTTGAGTTCAGTCTCAGACACTTACTAGCTGTGTGACTCTGAGCAAGTCACTTAGTCTTGTTTGAGTCAAGTTTCCTTACCCATAAAATGAACTGGAGAGGTAAATGGCAACCCACAATAATATCTTTGTCAAGAAAGTCATAAATAGGGGCGGCTAGGTGGCGCAGTGGATAAAGCACCAGCCCTGGAGTCAGGAGTAGCTGGATTCAAATTCGGTCTCAGACACTTAATAATTACCTAGCTGTGTGGCCTTGGGCAAGCTACTTAATCCCATTTGCCTTGCAAAAAACCTAAAAAAAAGTCATAAATAAAGTCATAAAAAATCAGATTTAACTGAAACAACTGAGCAGCAACTAAGCATTTATTTACACTTGCGAAAGTGGCAAATGATACAAACCTGGACTTGATTCATTATATTGTAGCCTTAAAAAAGGGATGAAGAGAATGCATATTAAATTTGAAAGCATTTCAGGAATATGCCCCAAAGAGTCAGTGGTTAAACATTTTAAACATTTACCAGCACACCATTGGGTAGGGTATCTTGATGGTGTGGTGGATAGAATGTGAGTCTTGGAGCATGACCTGAGTTTGAATCTGGACTCAGACACTTGACAATTACCAGTTATGTGGTTCTGGACAAGTCACCTGTTTACCTTACATCCAGGGCCATTTCCAGTCATCGTGATTCATATTGGGCAACTAGACTGTCTATCCTATAATGAAAAGAGCTAATTATTGTTAGTAGTGGTAAAATGGGTAGGGAGCGTGTTATAGTGGAAAAGGAAGAGAATTTGGAGTCAGGAGTCATCAATATCCTATCTCACTCTCACCAACTGTGTGATCATGAGTAAGTTGATTAACCTTTCTAAACATTAATTTCCTTGTTTCTTTTTAATTTTTAAAATTCATTTCAGTAAACTTTCCCCAAGTACATGTAATTACATGAAAAATTTTAAAAACAAAAATTTTAAGTTCCAAATTTTCACCTCCAAGGTCCATGAGAAAACAAGCAATTTAATTTTAATTATGCATGTAAGATCGTGTAAAACTTATCTGCATATTATCTATTAGCAAAAGAAAATACAAATAAAATAGATAACAAAGATAAGGAAAAATTAAAAGGTATACTTCAATCTTCATTCAGTTCATCAGTTTTTCCTCTGGAAGTCAATAGCATTTTTCTTCATGGGTTCTTTGAAATTGTCTTGGATCATTTTCTTTTTAATAAACACAATTATTTTATTTCTGTCTTTTGTTTTATATTTTATTTTATTTTTCCAATTACATACTAAGAAAGTTTTTCAACTTTTATCCACTTACACATTTATAAGTTACAGATTTTTTACCACCCTCCCTCTCAATAGCGAACAGCCTAGTAGAACATATTCATCATTTTGTGTATGAAGAATTAGGACAAAGAGAAAAGAAAGAAAACTATGGGATAGGAGAGAAAAACATAAGAGTAGTTGTAAAAATTGAACATATTCATTCAAATCTGTTTTTTTAATTTGTTTCATTATGTTTTCTTCTGGATGTGGATAGTATTGTACATAACAAGTCTTCCAGGATTGTCCAAGATCTCTGACTTGCTGAGGGGAGCTATATCCATCATAATTGGTCAACTCATAATGTTGTTAATATGTACTATGTGTTTTTGGTTCTGCTCCCTTTGCTCAGCATCAGTTCATGAAATTCTTTCCATGTTTCAGTTCAGACACTTATGTTTTATTATAGAGAAATAGTACTCCATATAATTCACATACCAAAACTTGTTCAGTCATTTTCCAATTGATGGTTATCCCCCCAATTTCCAATACTTTGCCACTATAGAAAGAGATATTATGAATATTTTTGAACATGTGGGACCTTTTCCATTTTTTTGTGATGTCTTTTGAGTATAGGACTAGTATTAGTATTGCTCAGTCAATGGGTATGCTCTTTGAGCATAGTTCCATATTTTTCTCCAGAATGATTTCATTAGTCCACAACTACACTACATTAATATACCAATCTTCCCACAGCTTTTCTAACATTGATCATTTTCCCTTTCTGTCATTTTAGCCAATATGATAGGTGTGAAGTGGTATCTCATAGATATTTTAATTTGTGTTTTTTCAAATCACTGATTTGAAACATTTTTTTCAGATATATATATATATATATATATATATATATATATATATATATATCTTTAATTTCTTGGTTTGAAAGCTGCCTATTCATATCCTTTGACCATTTTTCAAATGAATGATTTGTAACTTTATGAATATAATTCAATTCTGTAAAGTTTTTTAGAAAAGAGACCTTTATCAGAAGACCAGCTGTGAAAATTGTTTCCCAGCTTTCTGTTTTCATCTAATCTTGGCTGCATTAATTTTATTGGTGCAAAATTTTTTTCAATTTAATATAATCAAAATCATACATTCTGCAATTTATAATGTACTCTTTTTCTGGTTTGGTCATAAATTTCTCCCCTTTCCAAGGATTCAAAAGAGTATTTTTTTTTTAGGTTTTTGCAAGGCAAGTGGGGTTAAGCGGCTTGCCGAAGGCCACACAGCTAAGTAATTATTAAATGTCTGAAACTGGATTTGAACCCAGGCATTCCTGACTCCAAGGCCGGTGCTTTATCCACTATGCCACCTAGCCGCGCTCCAACAGAGTATTTCTTGATCTGTTTATTGCTCTATAGTTTTGCCTTTTATGTCTAAATACTGTATTCAATTTGACTTTATTTTTGTTTTAGAGTATGAGATGCGAGCCTGTGCCTAGTTGTTGCCATTGTATTTTCCTGTTTTCCAAGATTTTGTTGAATAGTGAGTTCCTATCCCAGAAGCAAATGTCTTTGGGTTTGACAAACAATAGATTACTAGAGTTATTTACTATGGCATCTTTTGAACCTATTCTAATCCTCCAGTCCATTACTTTGTTTCTTAACCAGTACCAGGAAGTTTTGATGACTACCACTTTATAGAATAGTTGTAGATCTGGTACATCTAGGTCACCTTCCTTTGTATTTTTTTCTTTCTTTCTTTTTTTTTGGCAAGTCAATGAGGTTAAATGGCTTGCCCAAGGCTACACAGAGTGGCTTGCTCAAGGCCACACAGCTAGGTAATTATTAAGTGTCTGAGACCAGATTTGAACCCAGGTACTCCTGACTCCAGGGCTGGTGCTCTATCCACTGTGTCATCTAGCTGCCCCTCTGGATATTTTTTCATCATTTCCCTTGATATTATTGAGTTTTTGTCACTCCAGATGAATTTTGTTGCTATTTTATCTTCCTCTATAAAATAGGTTTGGGTAGTTTGATCGATATGGCATTGAATAAGTAATTTAATTTGGCTAGAATTGTAATTTCTATTATTTTAACTCAGTCTAACCATGAGCAATTGACATTCTTCCAACTGTTTAGGTCTGACTTTATTTGCATGAGAAGTATTTTACAAATTTGTTCATACAGTTTCTGTGGTTGTCTGGGGAGGTAGATTCCCAAGTCCTTTATGTTGTCTGAAGTTACCTTACATGAAAATTCCCTTTCTATCTCTTGCCCTTGGGCTTTGTTGTTCATATGAAGAAATGCTGATTATTTTTGTGGATTAATTTTATATTCTGTTACTTTGCTAAAGGTGTTAATTTTTTTCAAATAGTTTTTCATTTGATTTTCTAGAATTCTTTAAGTATACCATCCCTGTCATCTGCAACAAGTGAAAATTTTGCTTCCTCATTGTCTATTCTAATTTCTTCAATTTCTTTTTCTTCTTATTGCTAAAACTAATATTTCTAATACATAGATACTATATATTATTTTAAGGAAAAGTCCATTTATTCCTATACTCTTTAGAGTTTTTAATAGGAATGGATATCATATTTTGACAAAGGCATTTTCAGCATCTATTGAGATAATCATATGATTTATATTTTTTTATTGATATGTCCAATTATTTTGATTGATTTCAAAATATTGAGCCATTCTTGCCTATGTGGTATAAATCCTACCTGATCTTGATGTACTAGCCCTGTAATAACTTCTTGTGATCTCTTTGCTAAAATTTTATTTAAGATTTTTTTCATCAATGTTCATTCGATAGGGAAATTGGTCTATAATTTTCTTTGTCTATTTTGGCTCTTCATGGTTTAGGAGCAGCACCATATCGGTGTCATTGAAAAATGGCAGAACTCCTTCTATTTTAAATAATTCATTTAGAATTGGAATTAATTGGTCCTTGAATGTTTGGTATAATTCTCTTGCAAATTCATCTGGACCTGGAGACTTTTTCTAAGGGAGTTTATTGATGCTTTCTTCAATTTCTTTTTTTCTGAAATGGTATTTTTAAGTATTTTATTTCCTCTTCTGTTAATCTGGGTAATTTATATTTTTGGAAATATTAATTCATTTCCCTTAGATTGTCATATTTGTCAACATACAGTTGGACAAACTAGCTCCAAATGAACTCTTTAAGATCCTTCTCATTGGTGGTGAATTCACCCTTTATATTTTTGTTTCTGATAATTTGGTATTTTTCTTTTTTCTATTTTGTTGTTTTTGTCATAAAAACAACTCTTAGTTTTATTTATTAAATCAATGATTTCTTGTTTTTCAATTTTATTAATCTCTCTTTTGATTTTCAGAATTTCTAATTTGGTATTTAATTGGCAATCTTTAATTTGTTTTCAAGTTTTTTAGTTTTTTTAACTAGTTTTCTATTTTTTTATAACCTATTCATCGATCTCCTCTTTATTTTATTCCTATAAACATTTAGAGATATAAAATTTCCCCTAAAATCTGCTTTGTCTGTATCCCCACAAGTTTTGGTACAATATCTCAATGTGTCATTTTCCTGGATGAAATCATTGATTTTTCTGTTTTGTGGTTTGATTCACTCATTCCTTAAAATAAGCTTATTTAGTTTCTAATTAATTTTTGATTTATTATTCCTTGGTCCTTCATTACATGTAATTTTATTGCATTATGATCTAAAAAGCATGCCTTTATTATCACTCCCTATTTGCATTTGATTATAAGGTTTTTCATGCGCTAGTACATGGTCAATTTTTATATAGGTGTCATGTACTGCAGAGAAAATGGTATATTCTTTTTTATCCTCATTCAGTTTTCTCCAGAGATCTCTAAGTTTTCTAATATTATGTTCACCTTCTTAACTTCCTTCCTTGTTTATTTTGTGCTTAGGTTTATCCAATTCTGAGAGAGGGAACTTGAGGTCCCTCTACTATTATAGTTTTGCTGTCTATGTTTCTGTGATTTGTTCTGCTTTTCCTATTAGAATTTGGATGCTATACTGTTAGGTGCATATATATTTAATAATGATATAGTTTCTTTGTCCATGGTGTCTTTTAAGAACATGTAGTTCTTTTCCTTATCTCTTTTAATGAGATTTATTTTTGCTTTTGCTTTGTCTCAGATCAGGATTGCTACCCCTGATATTTTTTACTTCAGCTGAAGTATAAACTATTTTGCTCCAACCTTTTTACCTTTATCCTATGTATATCTCTCTGCTTCAAATGTATTCCTTGTAAATAAAATATTGTAAGTATCTGGCTTTTAATCCATTTTGCTATCTGCTTCTGTTTTTGTGGAAGAGTTCATACCATTCACATTTACAGTTAAGGTGGCTAATTCTGTATTTCCTTCCATGCTTTCTTTCCCCATTTACACTTTTCTCTTCCCTTTCCTTTTATTCCTCCTCATCAATGTTTTTCTCCCTTTACTCTTTAACTTTTCTCTTAAATTCTAACTTTACTTTTATTTTTGCTTTCCATTTTATCAAGTCTCTTCTTATCCTTTTTTCCCCTTATTCCTCTATGTCCTTGAAGCTGAGGTTAGATTTCTAAAGTCAATTAAGAATATGTGTTATTCCTTCTCAGTGCCAGATCTGTTAAGGATAGGATTTATCCTGTGTTCACATCCTCCCTTCTTTCCCTCTGCTATAATAGGTTTTTCCTGCCTCTTCTTCTCATGTTATTTATTCATTTATTACTAATCTTCTCTTAGTATAGCCCTTCTTTTTAATGTCTTTATTGTTTTAATTCTATCTTTTACCTATAGCTCCATTGTCAAAATATACTCATTTTATCTGTCCAGATAGAAGTAACATTCTCAGTTTGATTTATTGATTGATAAGCATCATTGCCTCCCAGTCACTAAGTATGCCACTCCCCTGTCTCATTAGAAATATACTTCTCATTAGTCATAAAGCACATAAAATTATACTTGATTTATACCACCATCTCTTTTCAAGTACTGTACTTGGACATATAATCCTCATGAGTCAAAACAACATGCACCACTTAACCCCATTGCCTTGCAAAATCTAAAAACAAAAACAAAAACAACACAACATGCAAAGCCAAATCATATTTCATGGATTGTTTATACCTCCTCTCCACCCCATACTCCCTCCAATGTAACCAAAGCATCAAGCAAATGACAGTTACTTCAGGATACTTTCATGTCCAGGCCCTCTAAGTACAATTTCACTCTCTGTTCCTTTAGCACTCTGATCATGGTAATATAACCCTTGGGAACTAGGTATGATTTAAGGCAAAATCACTTCCCAATCTATTAATGTCCAACCCTTCTAAGTATGTTCTAAGTATGTTCCCTTTTGTACTACAACCATCCTTAACTAAACTATCTAGTAAAGAAAGGTCACTTTGTGATATAATTATGTATAGAGAGTCTAAGAAATCTTAGTACTGGGAAGCCTGAAGGTTCTTCTTAAGAACTTTAGAACTGTTTGCCATAGGAGACACACATGACCATTGAGTATGAAGTGCCCTCATCAGAGGGCATACTATGAACAAGGCAGAATTAAAGCATCTCAAAAGAAATGTGCAATATGTAAGTTTAGAGTAAACAAATGGACTATTGGTGCCTGACCTGTGGTAGATCATTTTGAGTTCTTTTTGTTCTAATCACCCACAGTCAGACACACTGTAATTTCTCCAAAATATAGTGATATCATTTTGGTCTACTTTCATAATTAAGGACAAAAATCAACCCTACTCATATTCTCTAAGTGCAATCACTTCAACTATAATCAAACTTTTGACTATGCTAAGAAAAATTGGATTCTCAAGAATTAGAAATATTATTTTCCCTTATAGGGATATGTATAATTTAATGTTCCTGACCAGCATTTGTTTCCCCCTTTCCATATTTTATGTCTCTCTTCATTCTTATATTTGAAGATCAAATTTTCTGATCTGTTATTATCTTTTTATAGGAAAACTTTGGAATTCCTCTATTTCATTGAAAATCCATCTTTTCCCATGACAGAATATGCTATATTTTGCAGTGTAATTAATTCTTGTTTATAATTTTGTACTCTTAAATAACAATTCCAGGTCCTCTGATCCTTTAATGTTAAAGCTGATAAGTCTTGTGTAATTCTGGTTGTACTTTCATTGGCGTGCTTGGAGTATTTTCTCCTTTGACAATTCTGAAATTTGGCTAAGATAGTCCATGGGGTTTTTAATTCTGGCCTCTTTTTGGAAGTGTTCTGTGTGTTCTTTCAAGGACTATTTCATCTTATTGTTATACTATTTTATGTCAGTTTTCTATAATAATTTCCTGAAAGCCAGGCTTTCAGGTAGATCAATAATTCATAGATTCTCTCTATTGGATTTATTTTACAGATCATTTGTTTTTCCTAAATTGTTTTAGTCTTTTAATTTTGTTTGATTGAATCTTTATGTGTTACAGAGTTATTAGTTTCTATTTATCCAATTCTAAATTTTAGAGTTTTATTTTCTTCAGTTAGTTTTTGTGTTTCCTTTTCCAGTTCGTTAATTTTTCTTTTAAATGAGTTCATTTCCTTTTTCTAGTTAGTCATTTTTTACTCTTAAAGGAATTGATTTCTTCAGTCATTTTTTCATAATTCTCCAACATGGCTCTCTTGTCTTTTTTTCCATTTTTTATTATTCCCTACTTCTTTGATTTTAAATATCTCTTTTAGCTCTTCCAGGAGGTTTTGGATTTGAGTCTAATTCAAAAACTCCTTTGAGACTTCCCATGTAGGTAACTTGTCACTGCTTTATTCTTCTGAGGTAGCATTTTTATCATCTTTTTCTAGATGGTATCTTTCTATGGTTAGCCCTCTTTTTTGTTTTTTGGATTTTTTTGCTCATTTTGAGAGTTGAACTATGTTCCTAGGGTATAGGAAATATAGTCCCAAACTTTTTGTACTGTATCCAGGATATAGTTTCTGACTTACTGTTTTCAAAGTGTTGACTATGAAGCTCAGACATTGCCTATACAGGAATTTGCTTCTTCCTCTATTTCCAGGCTTTGCCTATACAGTGATTTGTTTCCTATCCAGTCTTATCTGTTGCCCCAGTGTTCCCAGGGCTCAGAATTTTTCTGAGATTGAAATGTTCCCTGCTTGCCTGTCATCTAGCTGAGCTGGGACCTAGGCTGCTGTCTAGCTGCTGGGACCTGGGCTGTGCTGTGGCTAGAAGCTTCCCATAGGCTTTCCTGTTCTCCTGTCTAGCTAGGCTCTACTCCCCCCCCCCCCATCAGACAGACCTCTTCTAAAGATGCTCTGCAATGTCTAGAGTTGAGAACTTGTTTTGCTCCTTGTTTTTTTTTTTGTTGTTGGTTTTTGGTGTGATCTCTACCTTTAATGTCTCTGTAGAGGTTTTATTTAATGTTGTGTATGGAAAAGTTCCAGAAGTATTCTAGTTTCATGGCACCTTCTTAGCTCCACCTATTTCATTGATTTCTTGCAATGAAAACTGGTAACTAGCATTACTCCCATTCATGTACCATTCAAAACAAAGGAATAATTCTGTGGGTATTTTTTAAATGATGCATAATATTTTAATACATCAAAATTAAAGTTAAAACTTATGATGTACCCTGATTAATTATGTAAACTGAGAATTTAAAAAAGAGTAGAATTAATCATTTGGTTCCTTTCCTCATAAAATAGAAATTTAAGGGGTGGCTAGGTGGTGCAGTGAATAGAGCACCAGCCCTGGAGTCAGAACCACCTGAGTTCAAATTCTGCCTCAGACACTTAATAATTACCTAGCTGTGTGACCTTGGGCAAACCACTTAACCCCATTTGCTTTGGAAAAAACCTAAAAAAGTTTAAACATTTCTCCTGATAGCTTTGCAGAAGTTGGATCACTTTCTTGATCAAAGTACCTAATTCTTTCACAGTTGTTCATTCTTACAATGTTGCTGTTACTATGTACAATGTTCTCCTAATTCTGTTCACTTCACTTTATATTAGTTTACAGTAGTCTTCTCAGGTTTTTCAAAAAGTGTCCTGTTCATCATCTGTTGTAGTGTAATAAAATTTCATCAAAATTAGATTTGATGATTTGCTTATTTATTCCCTAACTGATGAATATTCTCTCAATTTCTAATTTCTTTGCCATCCAAAAAAAAAAAAAAAGAACCAAACCCTAAACAAGAGCTGCTATTAGTATTTTTGCATACATTCATCTTTTCCTTTGTCTTTGAACTCTTTGGGATACAGAATTAGTAGTGGAAATGTACATTTGTAGCATAGTTCCAGATAATTCTCCAGAAGACTTGGATCAGTTCATATTTCTATGAGCAGTATAATACTGTTCCAAATTTTTCCATATCCTCCTCATTATTTGTCAATGTCCTTATCTGTTAAAATAACCAATCTAATAGGAAGGAGGTAACATGTCAGAATTTTTTAAATTTTCATTAATCAGGAGGGACTTAAACTATTTTTATATGAATATTTATAGCTTTGATTTCTTCATCTGAAAATTGCTTGTTAAAATCCCTTGACTATTTATTAACTAGGCAATGTCCTCTATTTTTATCATTTTTTCTCAGGTCTTTATATTTGTAAAATGATTCTTTTATTTGCAATAACAATCTATTCTTTTTACCCTCTGCCCTTCCCCTCCCTGCATTTTTGTGTTGTCTTCCTAATTTTGGTTGCATTAATTTTGTTTGTGAAAAACATTTTTTGTTTGCTTTTATTTCATGCCATTAAAATTGTCTGACAATTCCCTCTATTTTGTTCTTCATCATAAACTCTCCTCTTACCCATATAACTCACAGGTATATTTTTTCATACTCTCTTATTTAGTTAAGATCTTGATTTTTGTTTAAATGATCAGTCCATTTTGACCTTGCCTTGCTATATGGTTTGAAATGTTTTTCTATGCCTATTTTCTTTAAAACTGCTTTCTAGTTTTCACAGTAATTTTTGTCAGATTTTAGGTTCTTATTCCAAAGCTTGAATTTTGGTGTTGATGAAACCATAAATTGCTAAATTCATTTTCTACTGTTTAATGTGTACATAATCTATTCTACTGATCCACCATTCTACGTCTTTATAATATAGTTTGAAATCTGGGAACTGCTAGTCTACCTTCTTTCACATTTTGTACATTGATTCCCTTAATATTCTGGACCTTCTGTTCTTCCAGTGAATTTTGTTACTATTTTTCAAGTATTTTAAAATGCTTCTTTAGTACTTTATTGGTATGACTCTGAATAAGTAAATTAAATTAGGCAGAACTGTCATTTTTATTATATTGGCTTAACCTACTTATGAACAATTAATATTTTTCAGTTGTTTAGATTTGACTTTATTTGTGGGTTATGTGTTTCATAATTTATTCATATAATTCCTGGGCTATTCTTGGTAGATAGACTCCCGAGTATTATATATTGTCTGCAATTATTTTAAAAGAAATTTCATCTTGATGCTGGTCTTTGACAGTAATATATAGAAATGATGATAATTTATGAGGGTTTAGTTTACATTCTGCAATTTTCCTAAAGTTGTTAATTATTTCAAATAGAGGAAATGCTAATCTGTCTATAGCTGCCTTACTGTAATGGGCCCTATATTTCCTTACTACATGGATTTTTGTTAGAATGTTTTCCAGATCTATTGTGGTTCAATTTATAGCCTTAAAAGTTTACATTAAACCTAATATTATATAGTTATAAATAATTTTAAATATTTTCTTGCCACTCATCTTTGATTTCAAGATGTCAATAAGCTTCTTAAATTAAACCATGGCTTGTGACTTGATATCTCTCTATATATCCTGAATCTTTGTTGGAGAACAATCTGATTGCAAGCATATCACTTTTGTCTGTTGTTTCAATTTATTCTCTGTATTAAAGCTCAAAACATTTGGTCTCTACATTAAAGATTTTCTTCTTATTGAGTCCAAATGACAATTAGGAAATGATTATACAGTGTGGAAGAGGTGTTAAATATACCTTTTCCCCTAGTAGAAATTTATAGTTTCATAACATCTACGTATATAAAGAATATATTTTTGTTTGATTTACATTTTAACCTACAAACTATCCTTATTGCTGTTTAAGAGAGATGATCCTGAATTTAAGGAAAGGGATAACCAAAATGGATCTGATTATCTCCCCTGATAATTATCATGTTTTATATTCATTGTTTATGACATAAATATGTTTTAATTTGATAAAAATTTTCCATTTGCTCCCAAAATACTCCAATTCTTTTTTTGTAATTTTAGAGTTCTCTTGTAAGTTGTAGTAATTGACTAAAGCATGAGTACAGACTGAGTCAAAGGTTTTGCATCAATCAATTGTTACTGTTACAGTATTTTAAAGTGACTTGGTCAAGAATGACCAAATTAATGAGATGCTGCCATGTATACAAAAGGATCTTTTTTAATAGATAATTCTCACTTTAGTCAACGCATTGTTGTGATGTAAACTGTATATGCTCTGCATAAAGTACAAAAATTGCAGTTGATCTACATTTGGAAGGATCACTGATCTTCTCATCTTTTGGTAACATATATGATTCTTTCTGCTAGGAAAAGATGGGGAAAGGACCTGGAACCAAAATGATGTAAAAACAGGAAGAAAAGCCAACCTCTCATAAAAATTTAGAAAACACACCAGACCAAATCAAATTCAGGAAATCCAAGAGAAAAAAAGCACCATGAATCATTTTAAAATCTCTGATCAGAACAGGAAGATAGAGATACCTATGGACAAGATGAACACTGTGAACTAGTGAATGTGGAAGTCCCAGAACCATTACAGAGCACCTCAGCTTTATACAGGGTGTGGGAACAGGTGTCAATGGGTAGTTCTGTTGTTGCTCTATTATTTCTAAACCAAAGATGCAGGGTTAACTGAGAAAACCTTGTCCTAAAGGTGGCATCATAGAGTGAGGAGCATCTGTATGCCCTAGATTGTGAGCTCAGAACAAGAGTAGAAGCAAATAGCCATAACACTCTAACAGGAGCAGAAAAGAAACTCAACACAATTTCTTGCCCAGTCTGAAGCCTGCATTGGAATAAACAAGGCAGGAACCTCAGACTAAAGTGGAACCTTTAATTCTTTTTCTCTGAACTGGCAGAACTTTCAAATTGTCCGACAGTGACTGTAGAATAGTCTACTGGAACTTCCAACCAGGGGAAAAACAGAAAATATAGGTAAACCCAAACTCTGGTGAAAGCAGAAAGCAAACTAGTACAAAAGGAACACTTTGTTCTTGGTCACACAACTTTTGGAGCACTGAAAGATTGTGAGTTCCTGAGCAAATTCTGAGATCCTGGAATAACACCATAGTCAATAGCCTAAAAATGCTGTAGAAAAATCAGAGGTTCAAAAGTTCACCCGAGAATTATCCCTAGAAATATGCAGATGCTGGTCCTAACATAAAGTCTGAAGTCAGTAAATATTCTAAAAGAATGAGCAAATAAACTAATGATTTCACCTCAAGGACTATTATAATGTAAAAATGCTCGAGACACAATCTCAATAGAAGAGAGTAATTCAAAAAGCATCTAAATACAAAACCTTAAAGAAAAACATAACCTGGATATAAGTTCAATCATAATTCCTGGAAGAGATTTTTTTTTCTTTTTTTTAAGAGGTAAAGTGATTTAAAATAAAACAAATGAGAGTACTAGAGGAAAATAAAGTGAAAAGAAATTAGAATCATGGAATACATATTTGAAAAGAGAATTAGCTGCTTAGAATAAGGAGTAAAATCATTAACCATAAAGAAAAACTTCATAACACTTAGGATTGATCAAATAGAGGCTAATGATTTTATGAGACAACAGGAGATAATATAACAAAGTAAAAAAATACCTTTAAAAAGAAAAAAATATTGAAGACATATAACAAAACCAAGCAACAAAGAAAAAACAAGATGATATGGAAAAATAATCTAGAAGAATTAATTTAAGAATCATAAATCGCCTGAAAGTCATGACCAAAAAAAGAGCCTAGACATCATTTTTGAAGAAATATCAAGAGATAATAGTCATTCTTTTTTAAGGAACAGAGGGAAACATAGGAATGGAAAGAAAATTACCAAAAGAAGCTCAAAAATGAAAATTCCCAATACAGAACTTGAATGAAAGACAAAATGTAGTCAACCAAAAAGCAAATAACAAGTACCAAGGAAATACAGTCAGTATCACACAAGATCTATCAGCTACCACTTAAAGAAGTAGGGAACTTGGAATAAGAAATACCAGAAGACAAAATATAATCAAGTATAACTTAATCAGAAAAACTGAATCTTATAAATTGAAATCAATATTTAATGGAATAGAGAATTTCTAAACATTCCTGATGAAATGCAACAAAATTTAGAAATACAGTTGTACAACCAAGAGAAATATTAGAAGATATACATGAAGAAGTACAGAATTATTTGCATTCTGTTCTGGGGAGGTGATAAATCTATCAAAAATCTATCATCAACAGGAGTCATAAAGGGAGTTTCATTAGCTAGATGGTCTACAAGTGATTCTATTATGTCTTGATTATCTTTAATTAAGAAGGAAAAGGGAGTAGAAGTAGAATAGACTGGCATATACAGAGGGAGAAGGTGGTTAGGGAACCATGTTTACTGAAATAAGGGTCCACAAGTAGAATATGAAATACAAGGATAGGGTGGTGATGCTTCAGTTGTACTCTCATCTGAATTGGTAAAAGGAGGCAAGAGAATTCCAAGGAATTATTAGTGAATTAGGTAAAATAACAAAGTTACTACTAGTGCAAAAATTCCCAAAATAGCTTATTTGCTATGAAGAGGAGGAGGAAACTAAAAAGGAAATTTGGAAATAAGAGGGAGGGTATATTGAAAACAAAATAAAATTTAATTGGGATAAAGCATAGAATTGAAATTTTGTCTGAAAGGATGCTGGTAAAATGATTGATAATAATTCTCATACCGCTGTAGAACATTTAAGCCAATAAACATGAATATTATCCTAATCTGCTACTTTCCAATTATATAGAAAAATTAGTTTTTTTCACACCTGTGATATAACTTTTCTGTCATTCAACATATGAGTTGTGTTCAGGCTGTCAGTTTCTTATTTGTCCCAACTTGTTTTGCTGTTTTCTTATTTATCTCATCATTTTATAGAGTTCAGAAAGAGATGACCAAGCACAAGTAGCTCTCTCACAATTAACCTTTCATATTTAATATTCTGTGGCACTTTGCTTAATTCTATAAACTGACAAGCTTGTTTAAATAAATAACAGTATTTGGGTACATATTCATTTCAACATTTACTGAATGTGTCATTAGGACCAATAAAAGCAGAAAAAATTGAAGAAATTAAAACCATGTGAGGACAATGACATATATGTCATCCTGTCCTCACATGGTTTTAATTTCTTCAATTAGATGACTATACTTTTTATTAATTTTTAATATATCTTTGGTTCATTTCTTTTATATTATTTTTATATTATTTATATTATATTATTATTTTTATATTATTACAATAATCTTGTTGAGAGTAAACATAAACCCCCCTCCCTGAAAAAAAGATAAAGAAATCTCAAGAATAGTGAGAGAGAAAGAAAAATGTACTTCAGTCTGTGTTCAGATTTCAATGGCTCTGTCTCTCGGTCGAATTAACTTCTTTATCACAAGTCCACCAGAGAAGTTGCTTCACTATTTTTTCCCACAGTTGCTATTACTAGTTGTATTTCCCTCTACATTATTCCTCACCACTTTCATTTATTCTCTTGTGTTTCTCCTTTCACCCTGTTCCTGCTCAGAAGAGTTTTGTATCTGAGTACCCTCTCCCATGACCTTCCCTCTCTTCTATCACCTACTCCCCCCCGCCCCCATTTCCCCTTATCCCATCCTTTTCTTCTCATTTTTCTCTAGGGTAAGATAGATACCTATACACTATTAAGTTTGTATGTTATTTCCTCTCTGAGCCATTTCTGAAGAGAATGAAGGTTCACTCATTCTCCCCTTGCTTTCCCCTCATTCTACTTCATTGCAAAAAGCTTTCTCTTGACACTTATGTGAAATTTCTTAGCCCCTTCTTCCTCTTCTTTTCCTTCCTCCCAGTACATTCCTTTATCACACATTGACTCCATCTTATTACTATATTATACCATTTTTATATACTTTCTCATTCATAAGAGTTTATATATACTTTCTCATTCATGTGAGTTATCCATATCTTCTTCCCATGCAGGAATACAAATGGTTAAACATCATTAAATTGCTCATAATTAGTCCTTTTTGTTTACCCCCTCTATGGTTAACCTGTACTTAGAGATCAAACTTTCAGTTCAGCTCTTGTTGTTTCAGTAGAAAAGTTTGAAAGTCCCTTGTTTCATTGAACGTCCATCTTTTCCCCTGAAAAAAGATGTTCAGTTTTGCTGGGTAATTGATTTTAGGTTGTAAACCAAGCCTTCGTGAATATCATATTCCAATCCCTACAAACCCTTAATGTAAATGATGCCACATCCTGTGTAATCCTGACTATGGAGCCACAGTAGTTAGATTATTTGTTTCTGGCAGCTTTTATTATTTTCTCTTTGACTTGGGAGTTTTGGAATTTGACTATAATATTTTTGGGAGGTTTTCTTTTGGGATCTCTTTCAGGAGGTGATTGGTGAATTCCCTCAATTTCTATTTTACCTATCTGCTTCTAGGATCTCAGGGAAATTTTGCTGCATTATTTCTTGAAAAATGAAGTCTAGGCTCTTTTCCTGGTGGTGATTTTCAGGTATTCCAATAATTTTCAAATCATCTCTCCTGGATCTGTTTTCAAGGTCAGTTGTTTTTCCAATGACATATTTCACATTTTTCTTCTAATTTTTGGTTCTGACTTGGTTCTCATGGTTTATCTTTATTGCTCTCATTTCTCCTTCCAACTTTCCCTCGCTACCTCCCTGAATTGCTTTTGAAAGTCATTTTTGAGCCCATTCATAGCCTGAGCCTATTTTCTATTTCTCTTGGATGTTTTGGATACAGAAGCTTTGAACTTGATATCTTCTGAAAATGTATTTTGATTCTCCATGGGACCAATATAATTTTCTATAATCAGATTCTTCTTTTTCTGTTGTTTACTCATTTCCTCAGTCTCTGATTGATTTACTGAACTTCCAAGGCTTTGAGCAGTTTTGGGAACACCCCACAGGGACCTTAATTCCTCCAAGGTCTTATGAGAGGCTCTGACTGCTCTCTTGCCTATGTTCAGGCCTTCTGCTCTGCACTGAAGCTATAAGGAGGGTCTCTGTTTGGCTATGTTAGTATGGGTCCCAGAATGCAACCTGGATCTGAGTATGGGCAAACAGCAGAGTCCTGCCCCAGGGAGAGCATAGAGATCTCTGTAGTCTCCCCCAATACTTTTACCATCAATGGACTGGGAACTCTGGAAGTGCTGGGTGGCTTTCCTGATTCCTATTGCAAGTTCTCACTGCAGGGCTGTTCTGAAGCCAGTGCTCTACTCCATGTTCACTCTGGTACACCAGAACTTCAGGCTGTCCCTGGTGATTCCCTGGACCAAGAGGTCTGGAAACCGCCCCCTCTGCCACAGACCCAGGTACCCCTAGGCACCCAGGCTCTGCACAGGGCTGTTTCTGGAAGGCTGGAGCTCCTTCCTGGCTATGCTGTGGCTCTTTCCAACCCCCAGTTCCAGTGAAACAGACCTTTCCTGCAGATCTTGTAAATTGTCTTGGACTAGGAAATTGTATCATTCATTCTTTCTGTGGGTTCTGCCCCTCTAAATTTTGACTAGAGTCATAATTTAATGGCTTTTGAAGTTTTGAGGGGAACAAGTTTCTGGGAATTTCTACTTTCACATGGCCATTTTGGCTTCATCTGCTAGGTGATTATATTTTGATTTGTAATTCCATAAAATTTAGAGATTAAATCTTCATTAAAGTATCATTTGTTAAAATTGTTCTTAAATTTTTATGTATCATTACATCTGGGGTAATGTGGGAAGTGGTCCTGTGATGTTATTTATTGGAGTATATTAAGTGGTCAGAAGCATCCTATTGTTCAAATTATTTAAATCAGGTTTCCTCTCAAAGGAATCTTTTGAAAGTCACAATTTTCAACCTTTTTGGTCTCTTTTTATACTCTTAAAATGTAGGAGAACCACCCACCAAAAGTTTTTGTTTATGTGGATTATATTTATCAATATTTGCATTAAGAATTAAAATATTATTACTAAAATAATTTATATCTTATGAATCCTCTGAAAGGAACTCAGAGATCCATACTTTGATAATTTTTTTCTGTAGAGAATACTACTGTATCAGGTCTTCTTTAAAGAGACAGTGATATAGTACTGGAATCAGAGGATCTAGGTACATCATATTTCTGATGTTTACCATCAGTATCATTTTGTGAAAGTCACTTAAACTCCCTTAAGTCTGTTTCTTCATCTTTCAAAAGTCAGTAAGTCTACATTGGTTTGGAAAATCTCTTCTAGATTGAGATTTAGAATTCTATGAAGATCTGCTTCCCTAAGCAGAGGGTTTTTCCTAGAGTATAGTGAAACTATTGTGTAACTTTGATTAAAAGTCTTGTGAAATTTTCTTTTTAAGTGACTGTTTAAAATAGTTTGTTCTGGAAAATGTTTCTGTCTCTTTTAGAAAATAGTTTCTGGCTTGTAGCTCTAAGTTCTATATGAGAATCAGATTGTGAGAATCAGGTTGTAAAAGTGATGCTCATTGAGGGGACCATTATTTTTAAATTGCTAGTAAACACCATATTGAGCAGTGAAAGTCTTCTTAAGAGTGATAAGGTTCCACTCTCCTTTGAGAGGGGGAAATGACTCCCTTTTGATTGGAAACAGATAGGAGTTCATGGTGTTGATATAGAGGCATACATATGTAATTGCCAAGTGACTTTC
The DNA here is from genome assembly GCF_037893015.1 of Macrotis lagotis. Classification (NCBI taxonomy): domain Eukaryota; kingdom Metazoa; phylum Chordata; class Mammalia; order Peramelemorphia; family Peramelidae; genus Macrotis; species Macrotis lagotis. The sequence goes on along the minus strand of NC_133666.1, from coordinate 615,226,082 downwards.
TGTTTTATCTTTTGCAAAGAAGGGAGAGGAACAGAAGAGTAAGTGGCAATATCATCAAACACCCCATTAACAAAGATCTGTACAGACAAATAGACCACTGGTGACTTTGACAGATGGAAGTCAGGCAGGGATTATGGGGAGAGTCTTTTGAAGTACAATATGACCTGGAATTTTATCATCACATAATTTCAGAGATGGAAAGGACTTCACATGTCACCATGGAAATTCATAGAGTGTAGGCCCACTTTATACAAGTCTGTACTTATCAGAGAGATGATAGCTTTATTGGGGGTGGGGGGATTCTTTAGAGTCATCAAATATAAATTCATCTTTTTTACAGAGAATGACATATAAACCTGAATAACTGAAGTAATCTGACCAGCATCACAGACTAATATTAACAGAAATAGGAAATAGAAGTCAGATTTTCCAATTCTCTGACCAGACCACTTTCTACTATACCACACAGTCTCTCAGCTGCTCTAAATCATATCTCAATCATGTATCTATTTCTACTACAATGTCCCTGAGAAGTTGTCACTGAGTTTGTCTGAAGGTGCCCAGTCACAGGTAAATACTATTTTATGAAGCATCACATTCCCTGGTATTGAATCTAATTGTTGATAATTCAATGACTCAATAAATATGTATTAAGTACCTGCTATATGTAGAGCACTGTATTAGTTTCTGTAAGAGAGAAAGCAGTTTAAAGGGGCCATAATCTTTGTTAAGCTGAAGCTTTAGTAAAGGGAAACAAATATAAAAAATAACTTGTCTCCATTATTAGAATATAAGCTCCTTGTGGGAAGGAGCTTTTAATTATTTTTTAAAATCCAATTAGCATTTAGTTTAATGCTTGGCCCATAGCAAATGCTTTTTCATTTCTTATATACATTGGACCTGAAGGTTTACAGAGATTAAGGAAAGAGCATCATGGAGGAGACAGAATATAAGGTGGGATTTAAACAATGGGTAGGATTTGGAAAATTGAAAAAAAGGTGTACTTATTTGTGTGTGTGTGTGATTGTGTGTTTCTGTATGTGTGCAAATTTCTCATATATATGGAACAACCTGACCAAAGGTACAAAGAAAGGAAAAGTAGGACACATTTGAATGTTGGAACATTTTTTTCAACTGAAGAGCAGAAGAATAATATTAGATAGAATTGCAAAGAAAAGATAGGACTATATCGTGGAAGGCTATGAATGTCAGATAATAGAAGTTCTAATATAGTAAACTAAAATTGCCAACTCCCTTCTACCCCTTGATCCATTTTCTTCTTGTGTTACTCTCTGGGGTAAGCAAAAACGAATTTAACAGTTCTTCTACTAGTTAGGCTTTTAAATCTTTAAAAGTATCATACACACACACACACACACACACACACACACATATATATATATATATATATACATATATACATATATATATATATATATATATATATATATATATATATATATATATATATAAATAAAACTTTATGAACCTGTGGTGAGAATACTAGATCTGCAGTTGGGAAGACATATTCAAATCATTCTTTAGCCACATACAAATTGCACAATTCCAGGACAGTCACGTAATCTCTCTCTGCCTTTGTTTATTTAGTAGTGAAATGGAATCACCATTTCACAGCCCGCCCCCATCACCAATAAAAGCTATCAAACTACCTCTGAGGGAATGTTATGATAAAAGAATGAGATGATATTTGTAAACTTAAAGTGAGAAAAAAAATGCTAGTTGTTATCATATTCTCCTATAAATCTTCTTTTGTCTATGTTAAACAACTAGCTCCTCCAACCAGTTTTTTCTTCATTGCTTCTCATCTTTTTCATTTTCCTTTAGACTCATTCTAGCTCTTCAATGCTTTTCCTAAAATAGAATGACTGGACAGGAATACAGTACTCTTCGATGAAATCCTGAAAGGCAGAGGGTAGGTATCCTAAGATCAAAACTAGTGTTGAAAATGTGGTTGCCATCTATAAAAAAAGGGACAATTAACCCTGTGAGTGTCAGGATCACTAGAAAGATATAAAAAGAAAGATTACGAATTTAAGACTGTATTGAGAAGAGTCAGGAAGAATTCAGAGAAGCCAGAAAAGGTGACCTATGTTTGGCCAGAGTTCTAGGAGCAGAGCTAGGGTACTATCACAGAGGCAAAGCTGGAAAAAGGTTCAACAGAATGGGGCATGTCAAACATTAGAACAACTGAAAGGTCAAGGAGAATAAGAAGCCAGGAGAGTCAATAATCCTAAAATTGTTGAATTCTGGAAGTCTATGATTTCTGGATAGAGCCCTCCCTTCAGAGAGAGATGGCTATCCTTTGCCTTCTAAATAGTATCTTTTCAGGTTAATGTTGACTGTCCCTGGAGGACAGAATCACTTGCCACAAAAAATGGGGGACTGAAAAGGGGTTAGAACAATAGCTTCTTTCATACCTTGATATTTTAGTCAGCTTTTCTCCTTGCTTTCTCCAATTTCTTCCTGGATTTCCAGAAACTCATGGGAATCTGATTCCAGGAAATGACCCCAATGTGGTAAAAGAGTTTAAATTTCCCAAGGACTCAGCTGTTGATGTAAAGTTTGTTTCTCAGAGACAGCTCCCCTTTCTTAACTTCAGGCCATTGTTGCTATCTTTAGCGAAATTATTTGTGATAAAAGATGGAGGTAAAGGGAAAGGCTATGATAGAATGCCTCTGCTTAGATTACAGAGTTATGATAACTTTTTCTTCTTTTATAATCAGTCACTGGTTCTATATGGCACATTGCCATCCTTTCTTTGAAAAGTCCCCTGCCACTCTTTGATAAACATTGTAAGATAGTAGGGCAGAAATTAGAATTTCACACCCTATACCAAGATAAGGACAAAATGGGTGCAGGATTTAGAAATAAAAGACAATATTATAAGTAAATTAGGAGAACAATGCCAGATCTATCAAAAGGGTAGCAGTTTATGATCAAAGCAAAGATAGAGAATTTCATAAAAAGCAAACTGGATAATTTTGATTACATTAAATTAAAAAGATTTTGCATAAGCAAAACCACTGTAACCAAGATCAAAAGGAATGTAGTCAATTGGGAAGCAATTTTTACAACTAGTGTTTCTGACAAGGACTCATTTCTAAAATAGAGAGAACTGAGTCAAATTTATTAAAAAAGTCATTCCTCAATTGACAAATAGTCAAAGGATATGCAAAGACAATATTCAGAGGAAGAAATCAATGCTACCTATAGTCATATGAAAAATTGCTCAAAATCATTATTGATGCAAATTACAGTATCTCTGAGATACTACCTCATACCTCTCAGACCAGAATGGATAATGATCATTGTTTGAAGGGATGTGGAAAATCTGGGACACTAACACATTATGGGTAGAGTTGTGAACTGATTCAATCTTTCTGGGGAACAATTTGGATTATGCCAAAGGGCAATAAAAATGTATACACCTTTGAATACAATAGCACAGTTACTGGGTCTGTATCCTGAAGAGATCATGAAAAAGGGTAAAAAATCTGCCATGTATAAAAATATTCATAGGAGCTCTGTTTATAGTAGTAAATAATTTGAAATTGAGAGGATGCCAATCAATTGTGGAATGACTAAACATATTGTGGTATATGGATATGACAGAGCACTACTGTTCTTTTTTAAATTTTTTGTTGTTTTTTTGCAAGGTAATGGGGTTAAGTGATTTGTCCAAAGTCACACAGTTAATTATGAAGTGTCTGAGGCTGAATTTGAACTCAGATCTTCCTGACTGCAGGGCCAGTGTTCTATCCACCATGCCACTAACTGCCCCAAGGATCACTATTGTTCTTTAAGAAATCATGAGGAACAGGATTTCCGAAAAGCTCATCAATTGGAGAATGGTTAAACAAATTTTGGTACATGAATATTATGGAATAGTATTTTTCCATAAGAAACCATAAATAGTCAGACTCTAGATAAGCATGGAAAGAATTACAGGATCTGATGCTGAGTGAAGGGAGCAGAAACAAGAGAACAATGTACACATTAACTACAACATTGTGAAATGATCAATCTTGATTGAAGCAGCTCCTTGCAGCAGTTCAGAGAGATAGGATAACCCTAGTAGACAGGCTATGGACAATGCTATCCCCATCTGAGGAAGAAAAACAGAACAAATCAAAAACAAAAAACAGCAAAAAATCCTTCAGAATCTGTTGAACACAGCATTTAATTTTTTTTAAAACAAAATCTCTTATGTATTTCTTTCCCTTAATCCTAATTCCTCATTCTGAAAATGACTAAATTGTAAACATGCTTAACTCAAATGTGTATGTACAATATTAACCTGACTGTTCTCCACTGAGGAGGGGGGCTGAGGAGTGAGGATGGGAGGAAATTTTGTAACTTAAAAATATACATATGGATAAATGTTGAAAAACTTTCATAGCATGTATTTGGAAAAATATATTAATAAAATAAAGAAAAATAATATTTAGCACATAAGTGAAATAAAACAGAAAGGTAATACCTAAAAAAAAAGAAAAAAAGAAAAGCCTGGAAAGTTTTGCATGAATTGATTCTGAGTGAGTTGAGAGGAATCAGAACATTATACACACTAAGAACAACATGAAGTGATGATCAACCTTGATGGACTTGCTCATTCCATCAGTGCAATATTCAGGGACAATTTTAGGGGATATGTGATGGAGAGTAACTTCTGTATCTAGAGAAGGATCTTTGGAGTTTAAATGAAGACTAAAGTTTATTGTCATCAATTTTTAAAAGTTATCTTATGTATTATGTAGTTTCGCTATCTCTAAAATTTTCTTTCTTCCTTTTGGATTCAATTCCTCTCTCACAATACATTCAATTTCTATCTATGCTTATCATGGATGCAAATTTAAAGCCCATATTAGATTGACTTCTGTTGGAGGAAGGGGGAGGGAAAGGAGGAAGGGAGAAAATTTGTAACACTCAAAATCTGGCAAAAAACAATTGGTAGAAACTACCATTGTATGTAATTAGAACACAAATAAATATTTACATAATAATAAATAATAATAATAATAATAATAATAATAATAATAATAATAATAATAATAATAATAATGAAAGAAAAGTCCCCTGCATTTATCTTGTTTCCCTGAGTTCATGGATTGTATTCTAGTTAGACCCTTGTCACCTCTCACTAGGACTTTATTATCTAGCCTTAATCATTATCATAGATCTCTTGCCAGAAGGACTTCATGCTTAGAATCCATTCAATCTGCCTTCCTCATTTTATAAATGAGCAAACTGAGACTGAGAGGTTACCTGATTTTTTTTCAACATCAGAAAAGGAGTAAGCACCAGGATCATGATTTAGATCTTATTTTCTAACACTAGAACCAGTGCTTTTTCCTTTTCTACAACACTGCTTCAGTAAGCTTTGTGGTGCTATGGAGTTTGCTTGACATGGAGTCATGAAAACTTGAATTCAAATCTCACCTCTAAAACTTGCCACCTATACAATCAATGGGAGGTAATTAATTTTTTTTCTGTTTTTTTGTCATCCTTAAAATAGGGATAAAAAGTTATATTGAGAAGCAATGTGATTTAGTGAATAGAAATTTAATCGCGGAATCAACAAGGTCCAGGTTCAAATTCTACTTATAATTTATACTTGCCATTTGGTCATAGGTAGATCACCTAATTCTTACATGCTGGAAGTTCCCTAAGACTGCAATTTAGAAACAAGTTGCTGAACTAAATTGGAGGAATGAGTTTACACAATAGGAATTCCCCACACAGATAAAATCATTGGTCTGGATGGAAAAAACCTCTTAGTTTTATTTTAAGACTACTACACAATGATATGTGCAAAGTACTTTGCAAACTTTTACTTACTATTTAATAGCAAGCACCCTTTACTAAAAATCTTCCTATCTATGTTGCTACTGAGAGAGAAAGATCTCTAAATTCCTTGTGCTAATCCTAACTGCTTGGACATTTCATAACTCAATCTGAAGCCCCAAACTCAAGTCATTAACCAAAATTTTACCTTCCTCTCTATTTTTCTGTTTTAGTTGGTGTCATTATCATGCTTCTATCAACTAATTTTTGAAATCTTAGTTATCTCTGATTCTACTCTCTCCCAGTTCTCATGTATCTGATCAATTATTCATTGCTATTTTTTATCACAACAATGCTTCTCCTTTCTATGCCCAGTTTGGTCCAGACCCTATTGCTTTTTTTTAGGCTTTTGCAATACAAATGGAGTTAAGTGGCTTGCCCAAGGCCACACAGCTAGGCAATCATTAAGTGTCGGCTCTGGGATTTGAACTCAGGTACTCCTTACTCCAGGGCCAGTGCTCTATCCACTGCACCACCTAGCCCTCCCATTGCTTTTTGATTGGGCTAACAGATTTGCCGATGGATTGATCTACTGTCCTTCAATCTTAACCATGACCATGCTTTTTTGCAAAAGCTTCTAAGAATATTATACAAAACCCAGATCACTTTACATTCTTGCTCAAAATAATTTTACTGGCTCGGTTTTGCCTTTGGACCGGGAAAAGTAGAAACAGCAGGAAACCTGAGTTGAAGTTATAGCTCATCTATTTATTAGGGATATGATCTTAATGCTAACAACAGCTCTTAATATAGTGTCAAGGTGGGGGAAATAATTTTTCTTAAAAGATCCCCATGAGGTAAGTTGTACATCTATTTTACTAATGAGGAAACTGAATTCTAAAGATGGGAAATGACTTCCCTACAGTCACCCAAATACCAAAGTATGGAATTGGAAATTGAATAAAGGTTTTCTAATTCCTGTTAATCATTTCTTAAACTACATTGCTTCACTTGATCTTTAATTAGTTCATCTGATGATGATGATAATGATGATGATAATAATGATGATGATAATAATAATAATTATAATAATATCAATGTTGTCTTCATAGAATTATTTAAAAATTCCACAGAGATAATAGATGTGTTTTGCAGACTTCAAAGTGCCATATAAATATGAACTGTTACTGTTTATTATTATTATTATTATTATCATTATGATTGAATAAAATTTAGAATCCTTCTGGCATTTGAGATCCTTCAGAATCTGTCTGTACTTTACCTTTCCTATTTTCTTTCAACTCTGTCACAAGTAAAACTTGTTTCAACAAAGTCCTTTGCATTGTCTTTACATTGTCCCTAAATGGTCTTTACATTATTCCTGAAAGTACAATATCTCACATTTCTCCTACTCTCACCACCAGACATTCAGAAGAATAATCCTTAGTTGAGTCTTAGTCACATTTAGAAACCTCCTAACTCAAACTCCCTAACTCCATTAAGTTCATTGACGCCTAAGTACATTGCCTCTTCCTACATCTAACTAATAGGTATCACTGAACCTCTGTAAGGTGTTGTTATATTGATCTGTAGCATAATGAGTATTATATTGGACTAGAATCCTTATAGGGTTCTACCCTACTCTACATCTCTGAGTTTTTGCATCTTTGTTGTATAATTCTGTTGCATATTCATCTCCTCAGACATCTTCAATGATTCTCCATTGTCTGCAACATAAACTCCAAATCCTTAAGATTTACAATCAAATTTCTTCAGAGTCCAGTTTACTTTCAATGTCAATTCTCATGCAAACATCTACATTCCTATATCATCAAACTCAAGTCCTAACAGTTGGACATCATATTCAAAATTCATTAAATCATTCCATACATCATTTTTTTTAGGTTTTTGCAAGGCAAATGGGGTTAAGTGGCTTGCCCAAGGCCACACAGCTAGGTAATTATTAAGTGTCTGAGACCAGATTTGAACCCAATTACTCCTGACTCCATGGCAGGTGCTTTATCTACTGTGCCACCTAGCTGCCCCCGCACATCATTTTTTGACCCTTTCTTTCACTCCTTCCCAATTTGAAACTTTATTCTTATTAGGCCAATCTTTTCCTGCTGTCACTACACTTAACCAGGTCTAATTTCAGTTTGAGTACTTTGTATCTAGTCATTATATTTCTGTAAAATATAATTGATTTCTATGTGAAATAAGGAAAATGGGCTAGATGAATTCTAAAATTCCTACTTTTCTGAATTCTGTAATTACTAATTTTATTAACATTTATGAATTATTTATTCTGTTCTGCATTGTTGTTGCTGAGTCATTCAGCCATTCAGTAATCAAAAATTGTCAATATAGCTTGACAAAGTTACTAGAGTGGTTTGGCAATTTTTTTTCTCCAGTGGATTAAGTAAGTAGAGGTTAAGTGACTTTCCCAGATTCACACAGCTAGTCAATATCTGAGATCACATTTGAACTCAGGTCTTTTTGATACAGAGTCTAATCCTCTACCTTCCCCATATGCTTGGTACTTGTATACAAAAATAAGAAAAACCCACAATCCTGACCCTCAAAGTAATTAAAATATTATAATGAATGTATAAATTGTAGAGAAATATATATGACAAAAATAAAAGGTGATGAAATAAAGGAAACATTTAGAAAAAAAGTATATTTGTATATGATGACAAGATGAAAGGCATGATCACTTTTGTGTGGAGTGAAGTAAAGTGAAAGAATAGATATGAGAAGTGAAGGGATTGGGTAAATGAATGGTTAAAATCTTTGAGAAGGAGTTAATATGTTGTGAGGAAGCGAGGAACAAGGTGGTGCAGTGGATAGAATGCTGAGTCTGACTTAAAATCTGGCATCAGACACTTACAAGATGTATGACCATAAGCAAGTCACTTAATACTGTTTGCTTCAGTTTCCTTATCTGTGAAGTGAGTGAGAGAAGCAAATGGCAAATCCCTTCAAGGATCTTTTAAAAAACAAAACTTAATTAGTGTCATTAAGAGCTGAATACAAGTGAAAAAAACTGAATAACATCAAATATGGAGGCAGGAGTTGGAGAGGAGAAAAAGTTTAATCTGTATCATTAATATTTTCTCTATCACTGCCTTAAATCTAGACAATCAACAGAACAATAAATTGAACCCTGGTTTTTGAGGTGTAAATAATCACACTGAAAGTAAATAATCAAATCTCTAGAATTATTTTCAGCTGGTTTCAATATATCCCAAGTTGGAAAGTACTTTAGAACATAAAGGGACTTTAGAACTTGGAACAGAATGTGAGAGTTAACAAGTTTTGAAGGTCAGATTGTGGATTGCTATATACAGAAGAGATTTAAGAACAAAGAATATAGAATGTCAGAACTTAATAGAGACCATGTAATGAGTTAACTTGAAGCCTTCTCCATAAGATCAGGGGGCAGTAAGGATGTTCCTTATCACATATTCAATATTTTACTAGAAAACTAGCTATAGCAGTAAGACAACCTTCCAAACAAGAATAGCTAATAGCTTTTTGAAGTTAACAACTTGGAGCTGATATTAAGTTTTTTTTTTATTATTAATTTCATCTTTCACAAGTTGGAGGAATCAATGACAGAATCTATTATTTATATCAATTCTAACCAATAAGGAAGCACTGTCTATTTGGTTTGAAAAAGGAAACTGAATGGGAAGAGATCACTCCATCTTAGAATTCCTAAAAGAAAGGAAAGAAGTCAGACATTTATCCTACATTATGATGAAGAAAATTTCAAAGTGATCAAGGAAAGGATACATAGAATCCTATAAGCCTAAAGTTCCTCAGAGAAGTTAGCCTCAGAGGCTCTGGGAGCTCTTAAGAGCAAATGTCTAAGACACAAAAAGTCATACTTTTGAGAAGAAAGAAGCAAAGGAAATGAATTATCAAGACTTGATATGGACATATACAGGAAAGTTAACACCAAACTTCATGGTTGAAAGAAATTTCAGAAACCATCTAATCTAAATTATTTTTGAATAGTAATTGCTTCTACAGCATACCAATATATGAACATCCAATCTTTCTTTAAAGATTTTAATTGAAGGAAAATCCACTCCATCCTTAGGCAGCAAATTCCATGCATTTATTCACATTTCTAATTATGGAGTTCTCTCCTCCCTCCTCATATACCCACCAAACCTAAATCTATCTCTCTGCCATTTTTAACCAATCTCTTCTACTTCTGCCCTCTGGACTAAAAAGAACACAGCTAATCCCTCTTCCTGACAATAGCTGTCCAAATGCTGAAAGATAGTTAATATCTTCTCTAAGTCTTGTCTTCTCCAGGTCAAAAATTTGTAGTCCCAAGTGCTCTTTAGTTATCATTACCAGAAGAATCTTCTTTATATTGTTGCGTTCCATAAGACACTGTCAGTTTTATCAGTGTCCTTTTTAGAATGTAATACTGAGAAATGAATAAACTAACCTATGGAGAGTATCAGGGAAATTATCACCCCTCCTCCAATCCTGAACATGATATCAAAACATTTTTTTAAAATTAAATTTATTATTGGTGCATTTTAAGTTTTAAATTGTTTCCCTCCCCTCATCCCCACCTTGTACTAGAGAAGGCCAGCATTTGACAGATATACATTCAAGTGCATGCATTCATGTATGTGTGTGTATACAAAGGCAGAACAATACATAAATAATGGGTAATATGTAACATATATATGTATATGTGTTTGTGTGTATGTATGTATGTATGTAAAATCATACTGTGCATAATTCTTCTTAATAGTTATTTCACTGAAGGTGAATATCCTCTTCCTTCATAGATCCTTTGTAGATGATATCAATTCTTTTTGTTTATATATTTAAGACTACAGAGTTAAGTGACTTACCCAAGGCCACACAGCTAGGTATTTACTGAATGTCTGAGGTCAGTTTTGAATTCAGGCCCTTCTGACTCCAGGGCCAGTGCTCTATTCATTGTGCCATCTAACTACCCCTGATATCAATTCTTAATGTATCCTAATATCACATGAACTCTTTTGTCTGCCATACCAGACTATCTAGATTCATATTTTACTTACCAATTCCTAATTGTACTATCCCCCCTCTCACATTAACTTTTCTTTAGAATTCATTTATACTTTTTTTCTGTATGAGTACAGTATGGTTTTCTGATTTTCCTCTTCTAATTTTTTTTTTAAATATCAGGACATTTACTCTTCTCCAGTCCTGTCACTTCTTTTATTGTCTATTATCTATCCATTTAAATCTTTTGTGTTTTGCCAGATGGAAGCATCAACTTCTTTTTAAAGAGAAACTTTTTTTCACATACTATCAACATCCTCTTCCTCCTTTCCTTTTCCCCCATTGCATTTCTAGTAACCTGTAATCTGGTTCTTGGTACCTTGGAATCTAATTTCTCATTTAATTACCTCTGGGTCCTTATGAGTTATTCATTCAAGTTATTGTTTCGATACAGTACTTGAGTTTTTAATCATTAAAGCACAATACTGGGTATGGAGCCATCACCCTATCTGCTCTATAGGACAGAATCAGGCTAGCAAGTGATATCCCTGCATTTGACTCTGGCAATTGGATGTCTTTCCATTTTCAGATGTTCATGAGTTTTGGAGATCTTGGAGTTCTTGGAGATCATTTACCAGAAACGTTTAAGCTGAGGAAATGAACTTGGTATATAGATTTGTATGTTCATGCACACGTATTACATTTATATTTATGACCATTTTTAGGTTTGCCAGTATGTACAAATATATTTGTGTATATACATATAGATGTTTTATAGGAGCACCTGCATGCTTTGTTTATTGTATTAAATATATTTCATATTAATTAATTTCCTTGTATTTTATTTTATGTATTTAAAAATATTCTGAGAATTTGTCTAAAAGTTTCACCAATCTGTCAAAGGATTCCATGTCACAAAAATATTAGGAACCCTTGGTCTAATTCAACACACTTATCTTATAGAGTAAGAAACCAACTTTCAAAAAGGGAGAAGGGATCTGTCTAAGGTCATTCAAGTAATAAGTAACAAGAGTCAGAATTTGAACTTCAGGCTTTAGATTCTGACTCTAAATCTAGTGCTTTTTCTGCTATTGCTTACAAATGATCCTATTTGCAGGTTCCTTTGATAATTTTGATCACTAGATTACAGGAGATGCAGTATTAAGAAGTTAAAAAGGATCATCAACCCTATCTTTTGCTTCTTTCTATTCACTTATCTGAAGTTTGTGGAGCAATGATTTTTCCCTACAAAGGATTCTCTGCCTAATCCACACCTGGACTATAACCCCAGTCATTTTGTTCCGATTTCAGTTCTTCACATTTATTTTCCCATTCTTTTACTCTTTTCTATTTCTTTTCTCCTCTTTCGTCTTTCCTCTCTTGACTCCTAGTTATTTTTCTTTCCCATTGCCCACAGATACACTGTTCTTGATATAATTAATCAAAAAATATAAATTAAGCACACAATACATAGAACACATTGGGCTAGACCCTGGAGATACAAAAACAAAATTGAAGCAGTCCCTGATCAGTATAGCCAGGGGAAACAAGAAAGAATATATAATCATTGACTGAACACTTGAAGGGATGTTTGAGTCATGTAAATATAGAGAATAGGCACAAAATCATTACAAACTGAGGGAATAGGGCAATGTTTCATGTAAAAATGAAACTTTTTTCTGATCTTTGAATGATGGTAGTCATTCTAAAATTGGAAGTAAAGAGAGCACATTCCAGTCAATGCAAAGGTATGGAGATGTGTTGAGGACAAGTCATTTGTGAGGAACAATAAGAAGACAAACTTGGATAAACTATATTGTGCTTGGAAGAGAGTAATATCTCAAAAAATGTAGCCTAGAGATGTGTTGCCAAGGATTTTAGTTGGCAAACAGAGGAATTTATATTCAGTTCTAGAGATAATTGGAAGAGTTTACTGAGTAGGAGCATGACATGTCCAAATTTACAGTTTAGGAAAATCACTTTTAGGAGCACCTGACTTAGTAGACAATGAGTCTGCTTGAATTTCAGTTCTGCCTCTATTATATTGACTATCCTTATAACTTATTGACCAGTCATCTAGCCATCTGCTCAAATCACTTAATCTATCAGTACCCCAGAAAAAACTTTAGCAGAGAAGGGCTAATTTATATTAATAAAGGGATACCTTACTGACAGTTACTGTGGGGAATAGTGGATTAGTGAATAAGAGCTAGCTCTGCCCTTGCTGAGTTAAAATCCAGCCTTATTCACTTACTTAGCTGTATAACCCTGGGCAAATCACTTCACCCTGGTTGCCTCAATTTCTTCATCTATAAAATGAACTGGAGAGGAAATGAGAGACCACTCTAATATCTTTGCCAAGGAAACTCCAAATAGGGTGACAGAGTCAAACATGATTGAAACAAATGAAAAACAATATTTCCCTATAATTATGGAGTCATAGATATAGTTTAAAAAATTATGTAGATGATAGAATTTAGGAGAAAAGGGTTGGAGGCAGGGAGTTCGATAAGGAGGTCATTATAATAATCCAAGTAAGAGGTAATGAGGTGGTGGTTATATGAACAGAGGGAAGGATTATATTTTGACAATTCTTGTGAAAGAATAATGTTAATGCTAAAACAGATTACAGAAAAAAAGAAATAAATATAGTACATTGGGCCCTGTCTGAGAATACTGAACATAAAATTGTAGACTTAGGTTGGATCTGTGAATATAGGACATAGCTTGCTTGTTCACTGAATGGTTGAACTCTAAAGGATATTAGAGAAGACAGAGTCCATTTCACTCATCATACTCAATTCTGGTTGGTTCAATTTAGGAAAGTTATTAATAAGCTGGGAAATATCTAGAGAAGGATAGGGTGAATAGATGTGGATCCAAACTTTATGAGGCTCAATTGACAATTTTGAAAACTTTTAGCCTAGAGAAGATTCAACAATCATGATTGAACTCTTCAAGTATTTGAAAGCCTCATATGCAAGACTGCTTAAATTTGTTTTACTTTGCTCCAGAAAGATAGTCAATATGTAGTGAATGGGGGTGGGGGGTAGGGAGAGAGAGGGAGGGGGTAGGGAGAGAGAGGAGAGGAGAGGAGAAGAGAGCTAGGTTTAATGTAAGATAATATTTTGCAATAATTGGAGCTTGTTAAAAGTGAAATGAGCTTCATTGTGAGGTAATCAGTTCACCCTCCTTAAGCAAACCTTGGATGACAACTTATTAGGTATGTTATAGTGGGGATTTGGGGGGGAACTATGGACAAAACTAAGTGACAACTAAGACCTTTTCTAAGTCTCAAATTTTCCTGGTTTTACATTTTGCAGATAGTCCAGAGAAGAAATCACTTAATCATTGTGATCACAGCAGCTAATGACAGGAATGCCTGTCTAATTTGAACCCATGTCTCTCGCTACCGGGTCCAGGATTCTTATTTCTGCTTCTTCTCCTCTTTTTCTTTTCTATCTTCATCCTTTACATAATTCTCTATCTAATCTATTGAAGATGTTGGGAGAAGGGCATGTAGAAGTCAAGGAAAGAAAACAGAAGGGATGAATTATAATGATTTTGTCACAAAGTCAGTATGAACTGTATCCTTGGCATCATCCTCTGAATCCTTTACTCTTCTTTTGAGCAAGCCTGGATAAAGATGATTGTACTATGACCCTACCCTTCCATCTTCTTCCCTTTTTTATTTCAATTCATCTCCATCTTCTGTCACTTGCTGAGAATAGTTACTCAGCTGTCTCATGACACCCTGTAGCTATCCAAAACTCAATATTGCCCAAACAGGCTCTTTATCTTCCACTCCCACCTCCCTCAAATAAATCATCCTTTTTTTTATATCATCAATCAGGTGAGCACTGAGAGAAGTCCAAAACAATCCAATCAGTCTAATAAAAACACATGATCTTAATGGATTATCATAGCTTAATATATTCTTAGACAGGAGGAAGATAATTTTTAACTAAAATGTTAAAATTATCCATGAAAAAAATCAATGTTGATGTAAAGAGACTGTCACAGACCCCCAAGATTTTGGGAAAAGTGAGACTTAGTCCCTTAGGGGCATGCATGGAGATATCTTAGAGGTGAGTGATTTTCAAGGACCTTTCCAGAAGCTAGGAAGAAGAGGAAAGATTTTAGAGAAGGAAGCTTCTGTTGTTCACCTAAGGGACTTCCTCCTGCCTCCACTTGAGCTGTTCAGAATGCTGCCAGGATTTGTCGATGATCAAGGCTTCTATGCCTCCTTTTTATTGATGTTAGACTTCAGGCATCAACGAAACAACACTGTTGTAGCTTATTACCATTGCTACTGGTGGGCTCTGGGTTTGACCCAATCATGTGCTGCCAGCTTTAAACATAATTTGCTTCCTCTAGCTGCAGATACCTAGAGACTTAGTATGTCTATGGGCAGCAGCAGCAACAGTAGCTTCCAAACATGGTAGTTACAATGTTCCCATGGAAAGCCTCTTCCATCATTTCCTCTCTTGTTTTGAGTAGAAGTCTCATAGAAGCAGCACAGGATTAAGTTCACTTCCTAAGCTGTCATTCTTAGAGGCTGCAATGTGAACTCTTTGGGGAAATAGGAGATGGAAGTGTTTGCTGTTAATGTACTTCCCTTATCTTTTATCCTGCAGTTCTATTTTAAGTAAATCATATTTTTCTAATATTAAGTATGATGTCATATGATTAAAATAGCAGGTGGTCATGGGACAGAAACTGAAAGGAAATGAAGGCTTGGAATATTTTTTTTGAGTAGATCAAAACCTAAATCCAGTTTAGATCATCAGAAGTAACAGAAGAATTCTGTTAGATTTATAATTTCAGAAATAAAGGAAAATTGGGAGTGGATGTTTTCCAGACTGGGGGCCCTTCCCTTCTCAGCATCATTAAGGCAATATATTTCACCTAAATACAAGTCCTGGAATTGTTTATTGGGAGGGAGAAAGGTTGTTGATTGAAGACCAGGGGGAAAAGGGGATGGGGTGATTGTCAATAGCAAGCTCTCTGCCTTCTCTGAGTTGCTTCTGTCTGTTTTCTGGTGTCTGATGTTTTCACTTTCTGTTACATCTATCACGTCCCTGCCGCCGGCAAGCTGCAGGAGAGATACCAGCTGGTTATGAGCTAGGAATGACCACATTAATGTTTGATTTGCATGGGGATGTACTGTAATTGTGTTAATTAAAGTTTAACTGGAGTTATTAGCAGCCAGTGGTGTAGAAGGGAACATGTTCAGCTGGCAGGCAGGGGAAGGTATTGTGAGATATGGGGGAGTGGATTGGAAGAGGGTATTGGATTTGGGTTCCATGAATCGCATTAAGTGTCAGGAAAGAGAATGTGTTTGTAATTCACCAGGCAAGGGAGGACCTCAGTAAAAGAACTCAGATGGGACATATTTCCTGTTTCTTAAAAATTATATTCATTATTCTTTGAAACAAGACTGAAAGCCCATGTCCTCTAAAAAATCATTCTAACTGCAGATTCTGAGTTAGGAAACATGGAAATAGCATTAGATTAAGAGATAAGTACAAATTCTGCCTCTTTGTGACATTGGGCAAGTCAATTTGCCTCAGCCTCGGTTTCCTCATCTATAAAGTGAGGGAACTGAAATAGAGAGCCTCATAAGTCTCTTCCAGTTCCACATCTAGGATCTCTCTGACCTGGAAAAGAGTCCTGGGAATATCATTGCTCTAATACTTCATTAGCTTTACCAAGTCTAACTAAACCCAGAAGGTTTCAAGCCAGGTTGGGTAATGGGCTATGGTGTCTTTCATCCAAGAACCAGCCTAGCTTAACCAAAAGGAAATTCTCCAGTAAGAAAGGAAATTTTTGACCCTCAATAACTCAAGAAGTCCAATTGCTAAGGTATGACAGGGATATAATTTATGTTGTAATAGAGAATCATTCTAGCAATAAAATCACAAATCTTTTCAAGCATTATAAGCTTTCATTGGAAAAAAAATAAGTTGTATCATTTCTTTAGGTAACTTTTTATTTAACTATGAATTAGGGTTGTTACTTGCAAATTTGTTTTAATTCAAAGAGTTATGAGAAAAAAAATTTTTACCTTAAACTTGACATCAAAGTGCAAATTTATTGCCTTGTGTGTCCTTCCCCCATATAAGGGCACCAGGCACAGGCTAATCCTTTACACTAATTTTCCTTAGTACTACATTGGAATTTTAAATGTTATTGTTACCTTGAAAATAATTTCTACTCAACATTCTAAATTCTAGTGATTGAATACTGTGTCATATAAAGATGGGTTGCAGTTGCAGAGAAACATAATTTTTTTAGTTTGATATAAAGAAAATCTCCTAGTGATTAGCAATGTCCAAGAATGGAATAGCTGTATTGATAATAAGAGTTTCTTTTTGCTGGATATCTTTGATGGTCTTGGAGTAAAGATCTGGTCTTGGAGTCAGAAAGACTTGAGTGCAATTATTGATTCAGATACTTGACACTATATGATTACCTTCTGTCTGTCTCAGGTTTCTCAACCTTAAAATGTGGATAATAACAACCTCCTAGGATCAAAATGAAGATCAAATGAGATTCTATTTGCAAAGTTCTCTTCCAACTTTAAAATGTCATATAAAAGTTAGTTCATTTAATATAACCTCTGATCTCTTTTCTTTTCTTTTCTTTTCTTTTCTTTTCTTTTCTTTTCTTTTCTTTCTTTTCTTTTCTTTCTTTTGTTTGTTTTGCTTCTGAGATTTTGTGACTCAGAAACTGGAAGATGGCCCCTTCCTTTACAATAAAGTCCAATGTAGTAGAAATTACTATTGATCTTGAAATCCCCTTCCAACTCAGAATTTGGTAGTCAAGTGTATTCCCAAGATGAGTAATCTACAAGTGATAATATTGTCTCTCATTGCCACTCCAATTGTTAACACTATTAGCAACATTATCACCATCCACTATGGTGCAGTTGAAAGGACACTGGACTGGTAGCTAATGAATTTGAATCTTAATCCTGGTTCTGACTCATGTTAACTGTGTAATCCTCCAGAAGTCATTTTGCTTCCCTGGAGTTCAGCTACTTTTTCTGTTAAAAAAGAAATTAATTTTTCTCTTCCAATCTCAATATTTTGAGGCAAGAAGCAATATTGGTAGAAGTTATCCTCACAACTAGATTCAGTTTTTGAGGACAAAGAACTCAATGTCTCCATTTTCCTGCATGCTGCTTTCCCACCAGAGATAATGCTGCTTATAACCAAATCCTTCTCAACTAAGATATGTTATATTCTTATACAACAAATTGTATTTGTTACTGTATGTAGTACTGTGCACTAAATCATCAAACTACCTTTCTTAATTAATTCTTGTTGTGTGTTAACATTGCTAAAAGGATGAAAAATGAAGAATATAGAAACTAATTTGTCTATAGGGTGTTAAAAGTCTTTCTATGGATAAGAATCATTGGAAAGTAAAAACATGAAAACCACCATAAAGATGTTTCCAAATTTCTGTATTTGAGGTAAAGAGCTGGAGTGGCCATAGTGAAGGGGAAACCCTGTGAGCATGGGGTAGGTTCTGCAATCAAAACTAATCTAATCAACATTCTTGAATGCCTACCCAAAGGAAAAAATGGCAAACTCATGACAATGGAGTTGCCTCTTGGAGGAAAATGCCTTGTAACCACCATCAATGCCTATGCTCCCATCATGTTGAACCCTGATGAAGTCAAAGGAAAATTTTATGAAGACATGGAGACCAGTATCATCAATGTACTTAATAATTACCTAGCTGTGTAGCCTTGGGCAAGCCAATTAACCCCATTTGCCTTGCAAAAAACCTAAAAAAAACCTAAGGTAAACCATTTTTCTATAGACATCATTTATGTATACTGTGCCCATTACTTTAGAAGTTTGTCATTGTTTATGAATATTTGGTAACTAATTTCTGCAACAAAGTCAGCAACTTTTAAAATTCTTATTTCTAAAATAAACCATTGTAGACATATGGTTAAATCTATGAATGTTATTGATTTCCCTACTCTACTAATGTGATCTCAGAGGTTTTTTCATAAGCTCATTGAAGTCACTTCTTTATCCCTTAGTTGCTATCTTGTCACTGATTAGACATAATTGTTACCAATGCATTGCATGGTAGCTCTAATATTCATTTATAACAGGTTGGATAAAAAGATGACTTAAATTATGAAACTTCAGCCATGAACTCTGCCAGTGTTACAGCCCAATTAAGTCCTTTGGATTACATCAACAGGGTGCCATAACAACTGAACAAGAAGAATTGGGCACAGATAATCTTCTTATATTAAAAGGTGTGTCTATTGTGTGGTATTGGCTTCATAAATCTGTAACCCATTCACACAAGTAAGCAGGCATCATGCAGATAAAATAGGGATGGTCAGGAACTATTCAATATGTAGCTTCATATAACATAATTTATTGACACAGTTTTGTCAGTGCTCTAATTTTCATTCTATCATTCAATAAAAATCCAAGAAATATACTTTGAAATAATCATTACCATGAAAAAAATTTCAAGGGGGTAGTGTTAGGAAACTTGTGTTCACCATGCCCTATTCTCTTTTCATAGAGTAAGAAAATACATTCATCCAAACTTCCCCTCAACAAGTTATCAGAGTACCATTTTAAATAGAGATTTCCTTTCTTCTGTGACAAAAAAGACAAAGCTATTTTAAGTACCCATCTCAACTCATGTTCCCTCCAATTACTTCTTATATGTAAGAGATTCCCTTTTATTTTTCCTTTCACTAGCCCATTATATCTTAAAGAGTTTAATCATCCATCCAGATCTAAGAAAGAAAACTAACTCTTTAAGACAAAGGGCATAGTTTGCTCAAATTGTTTAAACATGGACTAATGATCTAGATTAGGAAAATAAAATTATAGATCACTCATTATACCCTCCATTATTTTATAGATGTCTATCAAATATTCTCTTATTCCCCTTCATGGACTGAAAAAGTATCCTTTGTTTTAGTAAATCACTTACATGACCTCACTATGCCTACCCTGTGTATAAACCACAATTATATATGCTCTATTACAGAGAATTAATGTTCTCTCTGTGAATTTACCAGTTGCATCAAGAATTCTAGAACATTGATTCCTCCCTCCTTGATTGGCCCTAATGTTTTCCTTACTTCCCACATTCCTCTACTGAGTCTGGATGTCATTATTCATCAGTTTTGTTGAGATAATTTATTTGCCTGGGATACTGAGAGCAGGTCAATTTGGTTCAGCATAGAATGTGATATAATGGAATCTTAGTTGCTATATTTACTTTTTGCCATTGGACTCCAAAGAGATACGTATACAGATTTGACAATCCAATGTCATTCCAGTGGACAGCTCCCTGCTCATTCCCAGATAAACTGTCGATTGTACTGCATTTCGAGTCACTTGCTATCTGGCTTTATTTTGCTGTAATAGTGGGGAAAATGCAGTTGGTAACGACCCATGACAGCTGCTATATTGATATCCTCAGTCTTGGAAAGAGAGAGGGAGACAGAGAAAATAAACTCTTGATAAAAGTATGATTGAAGATTAATAGTTGTTTGGTGCTGATTCATGATGAAACAGCCTGTAAAGAGATTACTTGTCTATAGTACTGAATTGTTGCCTGCATCTGGGCAGAAGGGAGTCATGGTAGAGAGGGGCAACTCAATTTAGAGACTGGTTCTACTTTCCAGATTTCATTACTGGAAAGATGCTATCCAAGGTTCAGATTTGAAGAAGGGTCAGAGAGCATGTACCTAATTAAAATTATTGTCAAGTATACAAAACAGGATATTCTGAATAGAAACCTTTTCTGCTTAGAGATGGGAAGTAAAAAACAAACAAACAAGCAAACTAATGAAGTTAAGCATCATAGAGATTTCAATTCAAATAGCAGAGGTGATTGAGTGCTATGCTTGGTTCTGACCTCTGTACTGACATGGTGATTTCATGAAACATGCCTGACTTAGGAGTTCTTCATCTGGTTGGAGGAAAGGGGTGGACTTTCACAATAAGGTCTAAGGTGCTATAAGTAGCTTAAGCTACTTCCAAATAATTTTTAGTGATTCTCATCTCTAATAAAGAGTTAAAATTCTTCTGTCTGGCATGCAGTTCTTTTCACAACTCTGTGACATATTTCCTTTCAAGGCTCATCTCACATTACTCCCTTCCATGAACTTTATACTTTAGGATAAAGTAAGCATGCCATACAATATACATCTTGTGCTCTACCACCATTTCATTTAATCATACTATTCCTTCTACCTGGAATGGCCTTTTCCCCTTTCAACAACACTATATGTCGATTTCTTACCAATCCTTTAAATCCCAACCTAAATATCACTTCTTCCAGTAAGCCTTCCTTGATCCCTCCTCAGACTTAACACAGAATTTTGTTTGCACATTGCTTATGAACTTATCTTGAATTATTTTAATTTGATAATGATTTTTCTCCATGCATCCCTCCACTGAGGTCCACTGTGATTTTTTCCCCTTGGTCCACTGCAAATTATCTCTAGTTTCTTGAAAATTGAAGTAAGTGGAAGAAACTGTCTATAAGTTCCAAATAAGTTTCAAAGTCTTTGAGTATTGATATGATAATAATAGGTGGTACATCTGTCAATCAAAGACCAGGTTAGCTGAGTGCAAGGAGACTTGTCACTAAAATGTAAGCCATCTAGACCTAGACTTTTACATCCGCAGCAGCTCGTAAAGACCATATATAAAACATAGAGAGATTGTGCTCTTTTTGGGGAGGGATTGAAAATATTTCTTAGGAACATGAAAGTTAGATGATATGACTATTAAAGTCCTATTTAATTTTAGTATCTTGTGATTCTGTGAAAATATAAGCCATTGAAACAATGAAGCATATATGTCATATTCTGCTTCCAGGTTGTAAGTCTGATGAGGTAAATGACTGTACCTTATCTAAACAAAGTATCTTATCCAATCTTTTTCAGTGCTTAGTATATTCTTATAGTGAAAATACTATTTTCTGGCATTTATTTTGTGTTTTCAGGTTTGCAAAGAACTTTACAATGGCAGAATAGCAGACACCGAGATCCTTTCTTGAGCTAAGTTGCCAATCATTCTAGCATTATTACAGAGAGTGCAACTTTGATGGATTGGCCATATTGTTTGGATGCAAAGGGTATACTTGCCAAAAACACTATTTTCTGGACAACTCACAAAGGGCAAGTGCTAACAGAATGGTCAGAAGGAATGATATTGGGACACTGTGAAGCTTTCTCTTAAGAACTTTGGAATTGACTTACAGCATGGGAGACAATGACACAAGACCACCCACTATGATATGCATGCATCAGAAAGGGTGTGGTATGAACAAGACAGAATGTAGACAACTCAAAGAAAATCTGAGTTAATTTAAAGCAACCGCCTAGATGTTCACACTGACTATGCCCAATCTATTGTAGAGGATTCTGAGCTTGTATCTGTTTGATCAGTATTTGTTGAGCTATCTGTACTTCATCTCTAACTTAGTGATGTCATTTTGTCTTCTTTGATAAAGAGGGGCAAGCACCAATCAACCATGATTATATTACCTAAATTCATCCTCACAACAATCCTATGGAACCATTGCTATTTCCACTTTTATAGATGAAGAAACTGAAGTAGGCAAAGGTTAAGTGACTTGCTTAGTATTGTACAACCAAGTATCTGAGATAAAATTTGGATTTGTATCCTGGACCCAAGTCCATTCTCTCCAGCTTCTTACACTAAACACCCAGGTGCCTCTGTATTAAGTGTCTAGTGAATTTTATTTATTGAATTGAATGATTCCTACAGATTAGTTTCACACTTAGTTAAGTACAACTGAGTGTACAGACAGGCTTTAGGGCAGGAATTACTACTGACTCTTCCACTTCCGGGGGGGGGGGGTCAAAGACAATACTTAGAAAGACATGTTGACACACTCTGCTCATATTTTAGGTAGGTCTATGGATGACAAACACCAACACATCCATAAAAGTCAATAATGGTGTTCTTTTAATTCTTGTCAATTGCTTTATTTTTTTCAGTGAGATAAAATTCTTTTAGAATAACTTATTCTCAGCAATATAATGATCCAAAGCAATTCCGTAGGACTTTTGAAGAAAGGTGCATTACATCTCCAAAGAAAGAACTGAATGAGCCAAAAAGCAAATAAAGGTACTTTTTTCTTTACTTTCTTTATTTTTCTTGTTTTTTTATATGTCTTCTTTCATAGAATGGCTTATATGGAATGTGTTTTGCATGACTATACATGTATAACCTATACAAAAATGTTTGCCTATTCAATGAGGGAAGGAGGAAAGGGACAGAAAGAATTTGGACTTCTAAATTTGAAAATAATTGTTTTTGCATGCAATTGGGGAAAATAAAATATTAAATAGATTTTTTAAAAAATGAATTACATTCTATCTCAAAAGGGATCAATTCTAGACTATTATTATGAGTATTTTCTCCTTTACCTAGTAACCTTTTCTCTTCTTTTTTACCTCTTAATTTCCTCCTCATATTTTTATGGTGAACTGAAAACTACTCCCTCAGAGCTCATATAGCACTTTTTTTTAATGCCTGCTTATTTTATTCTTATAATGATATATATTATAGTTACCACAGAACCTCTACAATGTTTCATTTTAGAAGGATGGTAACATGTTGAATGTAATTATATGGGATCACAAGTTATGTCAAGGACATGAGATCAGGGTGGACTGTATGTAGTTTGTGTAGGCAATTCTAGCTTGGTTGCAATGTAATGCTAATTTTTTTTTTTTTACTACAATGATAATGTCTTATTTAACATGTAGAGATTATAATCTGCCTGGATGAATGAGGTACCCATACTAACAAAAACCTAGATTCTTAACTTTTGTATGTAGTTGATTCTTCTTCACTCTCTTCTAAGTTCTTTTATGAAATGAGGAATCATATTGACAAGAAAGGTATTCTATGTATAGTAAATAGTTAAAGACATTATTTAAATAAATGAATAAGTCTCTTAGTAGTCAAAGACTTGTCAGTGATCCAAATGTAGAGTAGGTGCATCGTATTTGACTCTTCCTATGTATGCATATATATCAGGAAGTTCAGGGATGTCTATATGAAAGAAGAATTATAATCCTTTAGAAAACACCTTGGTAGGGTAGAAAGAACCTGATACTTATTCTAAAATCCTGAGTCTAAAACCAGGACCTGCTCTCTTTTATCATGAGTAATTCATTCATCTCCAAACTTCAATTTCCTCTATTAAATGGAGAATAATCACATTTGTATTAACTGCTTAAAAACAGTGTTGTGGGGGTGGCTAGGTGGTGCAATGAATAGAGCACCGGCCCTGGAGTCAGGAGTACCTGAGTTCAAATCCGGCTTCAGACACTTAATAATTACCTAGCTGTGTGGCCTTGAGCAAGCCATTTAACCCCATTGCCTTGCAAAACAAAACCCTAAAAAAACCCAGTGTTGTGGGGAAAGTGTTATTTAAGCCTGAAAATCCTATATAGGATATATTTTGTGTGTGTGTGTGTATATATATAGATATAGATAGATAAAGATATAGATATAGATATAGATAAAATATATTGGATATATAAGATATAAGATGATTCCTCTAGCAGTCTTTAAAAGTCTTGAAAATTCCACTATTCATTTCATAAACAGAAAGACAATGATAATCTCCTTCAAACACAATCCCTATTTCTAAAGGTGCTTGAAGTCAGTGTCAGTCAATTCATTCATTAAAGATTTTCCTTTCAGCTATGGGAAATAGGAATGGAAGATAAGGAAGTGTTGATAGAAGAGAAATGGGCAGTATAAATTCAAAGATGGAGAAAAATGTCATGAAGATGACAGAAAAACTTAATATCAAATATATAACTATATATTACCTGAAAATCTTCATAATAATCCTAACAATATCAGAATTCTAGTAATGCCTTTGCATTCTTTTCTTTTTCTTTCTCTTTTCTTTTCTTTTTTTTTAGGTTTTGTTTGCAAGGCAATGGGGTTAAGTGGCTTTCCTAAGGCCACACAGCTAGGTAATTATTATGTGTCTGAGACCACATTTGAACTCAGGTACTCTTGATTCCAGGGCCAGTGCTCTATCTACTGTGGCACCTTGTCACTTAGCCACCCCCAAACCCATTTTTTTCCTTAAGATATTTACTATTTACTCTTGATTAGATTGAGCTGAACCACACCCTAAGTCCTCACTCTGGGATCTTACCTTGTAATGCCTGAGCCAGATTTCGATTCCTGATTTTTGTCCTGTTCATCGAGATCTATGGCAAATTAGATCATGAAGGATAAGTTAACCAGAATGAGTGGGTTTTCTTGCCCAGTTTGCCAAGAGTTTCTGGAGTCTCATGATCAGACCTTGTTATCTCATATTATCTTTTCCCCTTTTCTCCTTAAAAGTTTATGCTTCTTCCCTGCTAGTCTCCTGGTGGGACATCCCCCAGGGTAGCAAATATCCCACTATCTTCATTAAAGGTTTTATATTTTTTCACTTATGAGTTTAATTTATTTTAGGACATGACACTGAGCCAACTGCTAAGATTGAAGGTATAGTATTTATGGAAGCATATAATAGATAGAAGAGCAAACAAACTGTAGATTCAGAGGACACAGAACAATTAATTCCAGTCTATTACACAGTACCTGGAACATAATAGATGCTTAATAAATATTTGTTAAATAATGGGACTAATTGGGGCAATGTCGACTATTAAGGGCTAACCCTACATATCAGGATAAAGGTTCACCAGATTTTCACTATCATCATAATACTAAGAAATCACATGTGTACAGTGCTCTATGATTTACAGAAGGATTTATTGGATCATTGAGTTTATCTGTTTACATTACAAATAAAGAAACTAAGGTACAAAAATGCAAAATGATTTTCACAGTGTTTTCTAAGTAAATAGTTATAATCATAGAATGCAATTTTGTTTAATCTTTATCATATTATTACAGCCAATTTAACATATTATTAATTTTTTTGCATGAGACCTCCATTGAAGAGGAACATAATTTCCAGGTAGACCATTCAACTCTTATATAACTTAAGTTTCTTATTATTATTACTATTATTATTGTTATCATCATCATCATTATTAATATTATTATTATCACTATATTTTTATAGATGAAATATTCATTTTTAAGTCAAATTAGTATAAAATTTCCCTAGTTACCTGTAAAAACATTTTAATATTTATTTTTAACACATTGAGTTCCAAATTCTCTCCTTTCGTCTTCCCCCTCCAAATGAGAAGGTAAGCAATTTGCTATGTTATACATGTGTTGTCCTGTGAAACATTTACATAATATAGTGTGAAAGAAAATATAGACTAAGTAAGACCACAAGAAAAATAAATTATATACATATACTATATATACATATATATATGTATGTATATATATATACATATATATATATATATATATATATATATGTATATACACTGGTTTTTTTTCTTTTTAGTTTTTGCTAGGCAATGGGGTTAAGTGGCTTGCCCAAGGCCACACAGCTAGGTAATTATTAAGTGTCTGAGGCCGGATTTGAACTCAGGTACTCCTGACTCCAGGGACGGTGCTCTATCCACTGTGCCACCTAGCTGCCTATATATATATATATATATATATATATATATATATATATATATATATATATATATATATACTTTATTCTGTATTCAAACAGCAGCATTTCTTTCTCCATCAATAATTAGCATTTTTCATCATAAGTTCTTCTGAGGGGTGAATATGTAGAGTGTGTTCAAGGAAGACTAGTAACTCTTGTGGGAGGACAGCTAAGTCATTTTCAGGGCTGCTTTCCTCCCTAGATGTCCACCTGAGCCCTAACTCTCAACTGTGGCTCTAAGAAGCTGTAGAATGCACAATGGCCACAACCCAATAATCTGTTTCAAGTAGGTGGACTAAAGCAGATTGAGGGTAACCTAAGATTCTGTAACTCATCAGTGAGTTGTGGGGTGTTGTCTCCCCCAAGTATGTGAAATCTTCCACTGGTGGAATAGGTGGATGAGAACAATTCATTCTGACAGCCATGAAAGCGGCTGAAGCAGATGCTGTGGAGCACTTAGAACTTGACTAGACATGGAAGATGCTAAGGTCATCTATTGCATCTAGAGTCATCACTGATTGTCTTGACTCTGTCTTACCACTGAATCATGATGGCTTTGGAAGAGAGTGAGGATTATGACTTCATGCAACTGTACCTCACTTAAATCCAATTTACATATGCATCAAAAGACATCACCCATAACACTATACCATTCCTATTCAAAGTCCTATGGTAACAGGCAAATGACAAAGCAGTTGTACAGATATTCTTGGAGTTGCAGTCACAACCCTACATATAGGCAATCATTTCACCAACTGAAAGCAGCAGTGAAATTCAGCAACACCCTGGGTGGAGCTGGAAACAGCCACAGCAATGGTCACTTATTATTGAAGATTTGTGCAACTCCTGACCCTTTTGTCAAGGTTAAAGACAAACAATGTCTTCCATTTACCTAAATACAATAAAACTTCCTGGGTTCATGCACAGAAAATATTGACATCTATTAGGCTATGTGATTGTAAGAAGTGACAGACAGGATGTGAGAGTGACAAGGATAATGTGTGATGTACAGTACTGGACCAATCATAGATTCCTCTCCATGATAAATATTCACATTCAACCAAAGTGACTACAAAATGACTACTAGAAGAATTAATGTCAGGAGATTACAGTGTCTCTCTGAAAAGGAATAGTTTGTTGCCAACTTGGAGGGAAAACTGAACCAACACACAGCTGGCAACAGTGGAGCAGAAAAAGAGTCAGCAGCTTTCAGAAATTTGGTGTACTAGTAACTGAATTTCCTCATCTAGGCCAGAACACTCACAAGCACCAAGAGTTGGTTGATGAAAATGATTGGGAATACAGAAGTTCTAAATAAAAAATGAGAACTCTGCAGGGTTCATCA
Source organism: Macrotis lagotis (assembly GCF_037893015.1). Taxonomy (NCBI): domain Eukaryota; kingdom Metazoa; phylum Chordata; class Mammalia; order Peramelemorphia; family Peramelidae; genus Macrotis; species Macrotis lagotis. Next base: position 615,198,265 of record NC_133666.1, on the reverse strand, counting down.
GCAGGATAGATTATCCATTTCTAAGAAGTCAGCATTTAATTCCATCCAAAGTAAAGTGAGTGAAGCTTAGAGAGATGCAGGATTCTTGGCTCAATAAGAAGGCAGATAAAATTCAATTTTATGCAGATAGAAAAAATAAAAGTTCTTATATGATGCCCAGAAGTATGCTTACAAAGACCTATAGTGCATCTCAACCACTCATTGCTGATGAATCTAATCAATGTAGAAACCATTGACCCTTCACCTCAAGTTGAAGTCAATCAGTGCCTACCTGAAATTCCAACTGAAGAAGTTTTTAATTCCATTCAGCTCTTTTCAAGTGACAAAGCACCTGGTGCTGATTCTATTCCAGGTGAGATCTGCTTATACAAAAGCTGACTTGAAATGTCTGAGATTATATGGCTTGAAGAAGTTATCCAACAAGAATTCAAGAATGTATCCATTTTCCATCTTTATAAAGATAAAGGAAATAGATTGTCCTGTGACAATCTAAGAGGTCAATGTCCTTCTCAAAAGACTGATCCTCCCCATGGATGATAGTCACTTCCTTGATAGATAGTGTGATTTCAGAAAGGATCAGGGAATAGTTTATATGGTGTTTGCTACCCAATAAGTTCAGAAAAATTCCAGGAGCAGAAAAGAGTTTGTGGATCTGATCAAGGCCTTTGATAACATCAATCATGGAGGATTATGGAAAATTATGTCAAAATCTGGTTACCCAGATAAGGTCATCAGTATTGTATGTCAATTTCATGATGGCGTGCCTTCACTGATTGGGTAACATGGACAATGCTCTTGTGATTTTCTGGTCACCAATGGAGTGAAACAAGAATATACACTTGTTCCCATGCTTTTTAGCATAATGTTTTCAGGTAGGTCAACAAACACCTTCATTGAGAATGAACACAGCATCAAAGTCAATTACCACACTGATAGTCAATAACCAAATTGGAGAGAATGTTGTTGCATGATATTCTGTCTAACATTCCAATGTTACTACATAGGGTGAAACTACAATGAAGTGGGAAAACTATGAGAGTGCCAAAAGTATGTTTATCAAAAATACTATTATTTGGAGAACTCACATATCAGGACACATAATCAAAAGTGGGTCAGAAGAACCTATACTGGGATACCCTGAAGGTATCTATTGTAAATTTTAGAATTGATTTTACAGCATGGGAGACAATGACAAAGGACTGCCCAGCATGTTACTGGTGGCTGATTTCTACCTCATTCACTTTCTCCTATAACGATTCCTTCTTGTCTATATTTATTACAGTCATTTTACACAGTCTTCATCAATGAGATTGCTATGCTCTATGAGGATGACAAAATTGAAGTAGCTCAAAGGATTTAAAGTAAGCTCCCCAGGTGTTCATATAGACTATTTGTGCTTAATCTGTGATAGAGCATTCTGAACTTGTGTTGGTCTGATCAGTCACAGTTGGACATACTGTAATTTGTCTCAAATAGAGTGATGTCCATTTGGTCTTTGTAGAAAACAAAGGACAAGAACCAATCAACCAATCAACCAATCTTCAGAGTTGTCCTGGATCAATGTATTGTTGGCCATAACTTAGTCATTCATGGTTGATCATCTTATGACATTGCTGTTACTTTGTACATAATACATTTCACTTTGCATCAGTTCATATAAATCTTTCCAGGTTTTTCTGAGAGCATCTTGTTCATAATTTCTTATAACAGAATAATAGAAGAGTTCTTTAATTCATATAAGAGAATATTCCATCACAATCACATACCACCATTTGTTCAACCATTCCCCAATTAATGGACAACCTCCCAATTTCCAATTCTTTGCCACTAGTAAAGAGCTACTATAAATATTATCTTAAATTATTATAGATCTTCTTTTTCTTGATAGGGTGATACACTGTACCTTTCATGAATAAGGGACATCTCTTCATCAAAGACTGAATTGAATGAGAAAATCATGGAAAGAGTGGTAGAGAGACCTTTTTAAGATGTAGAACAGAAATGCAGAGGAATTTGATGTGTAGCCTCTATTTTCTTAAGCAAGTTGGAGTTTCCTAAGTGTTCATTTCCCAAGAAACCCATTACAGACACTTAAATACATGCAAATATTTGATTGAGAGGAAGTCCAAATAAGATAAGGAGATTTGCAAAGTGGTCATATGGAATATTAAATAGTCCAGGAGGGAAGGGTCAGTATGAAGTCAACAGAGCTCACTTGAAGTCAGAGAACAAAAATGCTTTACTGACCTATTTGGACGCAGCTTTGTGCAAATTTCTCTATGTTCTAAATCATAGTGTAGGAGCAGAGAAACTGGTGGTAATTCAGGCTTGTGTAGCAAGTCATAAGTAGGTATAGAACAATGAAGCAAGATATAGAAGGGTAGAATTTAACTTCTAATACTGAGAAGGGAAGAGAGTGAGGTCAATTATTCCTTAGGTAATATAGCTCCTACAAATGTGTGACTGAATAAGTGTAGAGAAAAGCATGAAACTATCTATATGGAGTACACTGAAAATTTATGTACATAATTTTAACTGGACCCTCAGTGCCCCAATTTGAAACTATTATACCTTCCAAATTGATTTGCTATAATACTCTTTGTAGCATCTATTTCCAACCTTTCCATCCATCTTCAAATGTCTTATGAATGCCCCTTCCCCTAATTCTGTCAGCTGAGAACTTTACCTAAATCTTGTCCTGCCACATTTTAATTAAAAAATCTTCATTATTTCCCCATTATCACCCAAATAAGTTAAAAATTCCTCTACCTGTCATTTAATTCAAGCATTTAATAAGCATTTAATAATTTGTTCATTTAATAAGCATTGACTAAGCATTTGCTATGTAAAAAAATTGTGACCATTCACTGAGAGCTCCCACTTCTCCCCAGCAAATTTCACATTACTAAGATAGCTTTTTCTTTTCTTTCTTGCATAATGAACCAACTCTTCTCCTTGACCATTTACCTGTGGAAGTGATTGAATTTCTTCCTATCTTCTCCAGTTGACTATCCCCTCTATCTTCTCAGCTTTTACTAATCTTTAATCTCTCCTTATGCTTCTTTACAACTATAGACATGTCCATGTCTCTTCCATTCTCAGAAAACCATCACTATCCATCTCTACCAACTTTTGTTATTGTGGTAGCAAAGACGTGGAAATTGAAGGAATGAACATTAATTAAAGAATGACTGAATAAATTATGATATATGAATGTGATGGAGTACTATTGTTCAGCATGAAAGCATGAGCATATTGCATTTCAGAAAAATCTGGAAAGACTTATCATGAGCTAATGCTGAGTGAAGTGAGCAGAATCAGGAGAATATTGTGCACATTAACAGCAACATTGTGTGATGATCAGCTATGATTGATAGATAGACTGCTCCTCTCAGCAATTCTCTTCTAAAGAAAATTCTAAAAACTTTTGTTAGTAAATGCTATCTGTATCCAGAGAAAACACTATGATGCTTGAACACAGACCAAAGTACACTATTTTTCACTTATAAAATTAGTTTTGTTATTTTTTTTTACTTTCTAATTTTTCCCTTTTTGCTTTGATTCTTCTTTCACAAAATGACTAATAAAGAAATATTTTAAACTTGACTGTACATATATAACCTATATCAGATTACTTGTGGTCATGGGGAAGGGGGAGGAAGGGAGGGAGGCAGAAAAATATGGAACTCAAAATCTTACAGAAAACCAGTCATTCCCCAATTGATATGTGGTCAAAGGATATGAACAGATAGTTTTCAAATGAAGAATTAAAAGTTATATATAATCATCTGGAAAGATGATCCAAATCACTATTTTTTTTAGATTTTTGCAAGGGAAATGGGATTAAGTGGCTTGCCCAAGGCCACACAGCTAGGTAATTATTAAGTGTCTGAGACCGGATTTGAACCCAGGTACTTCTGACTCCAAGGCCGGTACTTTATCCACTATGCCACCTAGCCGCCCCCTTTTTTTCCCAAATCACTATTGATTAGAGAAATGCAAATTGAAAAAGCAATGAGGTATCATCTTACAACTGTTAGGTTATCCCAGATAAGAAAAGGGAAGATGATCAATGTTGGAGAGGTTGTGGGAAGATTGGGACATTGATGCATTGCTGGTGGATTGAAGATGGATCCAACCTTTCTGGAGAGTGACATGTTCATACCTTTTGACCCAGCAATTCCAATTCTAGGACTACATATAGAAGAAATTGGAACAATTGGAAAAATGCTACATGTTCCAAAATATTCATAGCAGCTCTTTTTGTAGTCACAAAGAAATGGAAATTGAAGGGATACTCATCAATAAGGGAATGGCTAAACAAGTTTGGTAGATGAATACTATGGAATATTTTTGTTCTATACAAAACTATGAATGGCTAGAATCTAGGGAAGCATGGAATGACTGATTCTGAGCAAAGGGAGTAGAGCCAAGAGAGCAATATATGCAGCAGCAACAACATTGTGAGATGATCAACCTTGATGTAAGCAACGCCTCTCCACAGTCCAGAGAGCTAGGACAACTGTATTTGACCGGTTATAGACTATATCATCCCCAACCAGAGAAAGAAAAACAAAACAAAACAAATCACACAGAAAAAAAATGTTTCTGAATCTGATGAACACTTTATAAAAATTATCTCCTATGCTATCTTTCCCTTAATCCTAATTCATCATGCCCCAAATTACTAATTTCTGAATATGTTTGACAAAATATTGATGTAAAATGCTAACCTGACTATTCCCTGCTAGGGACAGGGGGGTGGGAAGGGAGGGTGGAGGGAAATTTTGTAACTTGAAAATATGCATGTACAAATGGATGAAAATTAAAAAAACAGTAAGAATATCTTACAAAAATCAAAGTTGAAAATGATCTTTACATTATTTGAAAACATAAAATAAAATAAAATGTTTAAAAGTAAAGTAAGGTAAAAATCAAAATTTGAAAAATAATAAGCAGATGCTATGGAATGTTCCTTCCCCAACTTGTGACTCCAGGAGGGGTTTTTCCCTCCCCAAACTCATGCAGTTATTCAGTTAAAATGCTGGATATAAGAATAAGAAAATAAATTCAAATTGGGTGTAGGGAAGAGTAGCTTGCCCAAAGTCATCAAGATTGCACATAGCAGAGTAGGCATTTTAGACTCAGGTTGCTTATTTCAAATTCAAGTAATTTTCCTTCCCTCTCCCTTACAATAATATGATTATTTTTAGTGATCTTTATGAACCTTTTTTGAGTTGAGCAAAGCATGTTTTCTACATTTGACAATCTGAAAAAATTCAAGAATTTAATAAGCATTTAATAATTCATTCATTTAATAGAGGTCAGGTGATGTGTGAAGGTTACTTAGTAGATTAGTTAAAGTTGGAGACTGGCAGTAAGGTTTCCCCACCTTTTGATCTCCCAAATCTCTCCAAATTGCAATATCTACATTTATCTGTATACAAGTGATATCTATACAAAATTAGACCAGTGTCTTCATTTCCATAGGCCTTGGTTTATATATTCCCATCACTAATGGGACCTAGGGAGTTCTTCCCCCTTCTCCCCTTCCTTTCTGACTATGCATATCCATTCTTCAGGGTTGACACCTAGTTCCATTTCAAGAAAACGCAAACTTGAAAAAAAAAAGCAAGAATTTTCTTTGGTCTTTGGGGAAGAACTATCATGCTCCTGGAGTTTTCACTGTTAAATTAAGCTTCTACACAGGCATTAAAACTAGAGATCCTACCAAAAAATCCATGCAGGAAAATTATGAAAAATTGTCCAAAGAAATAAACTCTTTTAAAGGTAAAAACAACCAACTGGAAAAAGAATGTAACTCTTCAAAAAATGAAATCATCCAAAACTCAAATTGCTCTCAACTCACCAAAAAGTAAAATTCAAAAACTGGAAAAGGAAACAAAATAACCCCCTCCCCCACAAATTAGAATTGAACATATAAAAACCAATGGATCTATAAGACACCAAGATTCCATAAAACAAATTCAAAAGGCAGAAAAAAATTGAAGAAAGTGTTAAGTACTTTTAGAAAAAAACAAAAGACCTGGAAAATAGATCCAAGAGAGATAATTTACAAATTATTTGTCGACTAGAAAAACCTAAATCAAAAAAAGAACTGGAAAATATTTCAGGAGTTTATTAGGGAAAACTATCCAAATCTGCTAGATCAAGGAGACAACATAGCCATTGAAAGAACACAAGAGACTCCAGGATAAAAATTCCAAGAACTATCATAGCCAAAATCCAAAATTCTCAAATAAAGTAGAAAGTACTGCAAGCAGTCAATAAGGAACATCTTAAATACAGAGTAAGGGGGCAGCTAGGTGATGCAGTGGATGGAGCACCAGACTTGGAGTCAGGAGTTCCTAAGTTTAAATCTGACCTCAGACTATAATTACTTAGCTGTGTGGTCTTTGCAAACCACCTAACCCCATTGCCTTGCAAAAAAATATACAAACTAAAAAGAATAAATGCAGAGTAAGTACAATAAAAATTACACAGGACTTATCATCTTCAACATTGAAGGATAGGGAGGGCCTAGAATTCACTATTTCAGAGGACAAAGGATCTTGAATAACAATCAAGAATTTACTGCCTTACAAAATACAGCAAATTCTGTCAGGGGAAAAGATGGATGTTCAATTAACTAGAAGACTTCCCAAATTTCCTGAAAAAAAGACAAGAACTGAACAGAGAATTTGATCTTCAAATACAAGACTCAAAAGATTCATAAAAAGGTAAATGGAAAGTGGAATAATAAAATAAAAGTTAGTTAAGAATAATAAATTGTTTACAACTGCATAAGGGAAGCTAACACTTATAACATAAGAATTGTAGTTATCTTAGGATAGTTAAAGGGTTGAATGTAGTTAAAGAGGATATGGACATGGTTGGTTCTAGTCTGTCTATCAGAGTACTCTATAATGACATCACTATGTTTGAGACAAATTACAAGGCATCTATCTGTGGCTGATCAGACCAATATGAACTCAGAATGCTCTACCATAGGTTGTGCAAAAATAGTCCAGGTGAAAATCTGGTGTGTTTACCCTAACTTATGTGTCTCGTGTTTCCTTTGCCCTTCTTTAATTCATTCTTGCTCATAGAGCTCAGTACTTTTTATAAGGGCATCCTATGCTAGATGGTCCTGTGCGAAGTCTCCCATACCTTATAATCAATTGTAAAGTTCTGAAGAGAGACCTTCAGAGTTCCCAGTACTTTTAATACTTATAGACTCTATACATAATTAAATCAGAAATGACTTTACTAGATACTTAGATAATTGTAGTACCATAGGGGCAGAGGGTGGGAACCCACTTAGAAAAATTAGACACAAAGCCATTCATTATGAAGTGATTCTATCTTAATTCATGCTTTAGTTAATGAGAGTTTAAGTACCAAGGTTGGGGAACTAAAGGGTGGGAGAGAGAATATCTGATATTTTGTTTGGGGAGGGCTGTTGGGCTATGGTTGGAGAACTGTAGAGGAAGAGAGAATACTTAGAGGGATTGGACAAGAAAATATCATGAAAAGTTTTTGCTTAAATTGACAGTTTGACTATAATTGGAAGTAGTATGTTTAGGGCAGGGGAGCAAATGGTTCATGAAATGATTTTGCTTTGCATAATGCTTTGACCGATGAGGATTGTGTTTCCATGGAGGGTACTTGAAAAGGGGGCAAAGTATAAAGTGCTTATAATTTGATGTGATTCATGACACTTGAGAATTGTATTTCTAATGAGACAGAAGAGAGAAGGATACTTAGTGACTCTGAGGCAATGTTGCTTATCAACCAATCAAGCAATCAATCAAGCAACTTTTGATTCATTATACTTTGATTGATGGTTCTTTGAACTTCTCAAAAAATCAAGAAATTTGTCAGTGTTTTGATTGCTTGTACTTTGTTACTACTTTGATAGATATTACTTCTATTAGATCAGATAAATGAAGTATAATTTGACAAATGGATGTAAGTACAAGAAAGGGTTAAAACAATGAAAACCAAAAGAATGAGGCTAGGCATTAGTGGATAAATAATAGTAAACAGGTACAAAGACTTGAGGGTATGAACACTGAGGACTTCCTATTCAATATATTTGACTCAGTATAGTGATTCTGACCTCAGACAAAGAAAAAGCAAGATAGATCTCATTAAAAGGGTTAAGGAAGGAAACTTCATTTTCTTGACATGTACCATAGGCAATGAAGCTATATCATTATTAAACATATGCTCCAAGTTGTATAGCATCCAGATTCTTAGAGGAGAAACTGAACAACAAAACTATAATGGTAGAGACTTCTACTTCCCTCTCTCAGAGCTAGATAAATCTAACCATAAAATAAACCAGAAGGAAGTTAAGAAGATGAATAAAATATTAGAAAACAGTTATGATAGACCTCTGAAGAAAACTGAATGGGGATCAATAAGAATATAGCTTTTTCTCTGCAGTACATAGTACCTGTACCAAAACTGACCAGGTAATAGGGCATAGAAATCTTAAATTCAAATGAAAAAAAGGCATAAATAATAAATGCATGCTTTTCAGATCATGATGCAATAAAAATTATATTTAATAATGGCTCATGAAAAGATAAAGCAAGAGTTAATTGGAAACTAAATAACTTAATTTTAAAGAATGAGTGAATCAAACAACAAATAATAGAAATAATTAATTCATCTAAGAAAATGTCACAAAGAGTTATTGTACCAAAACTTAAGGGATGCAGCCAAAGTTGTTTTCAGGGAAAATTTTATTTTTAAATGAGATATCAATTAACTAGAGAAAGAAGAGATCAATTAATTGGGTATGCAATTAAAAATTAGAAAAAGAACAAATAAAAGATTCCCAATTAAGTCTTAAGTTAAAAATTCTGAAAATTCAAAGGAAAAATTAATGATATTGAGAGCAAGAAAACCATTGTGCTAATAAGTAAAACTAAGAATTTGTTTTATGAGAAAAAGCAATGAAATAGTTGAAGCTTTGATTAATCTGATTACACAAAAGAAAAAGAAGAAAACCAAATTGCCAGAATCAAAAATGAAAACTGTGAACTTGCTCACCACCAATGAATAGGAAATTAAAAAGATAATTCAGAGATATTTTGCCCAAATGTATGCCAATGCTTTTGACAATGAGCGAAATGCATGAATATTTACAAAGTTACAAACTTCTCAGATTAACTGAAGAGGAAATAAAATACTTAATTAACCCTCTTTCAGAAAAGGAAATTGAAGAACCTATCAATGAACTCTACAAGAAAAAAAAAACTCCCAGTTCAGATGAATTTAAAAGTAAATTCTACCAAACATTTAAGAAGAAATTAATTCCAATTCTACATAAACTATTTTTAAAAATAGGAGTTCTACCAAATTCCTTTTGTGACACCAATATATGGTGCTGTTGATACCTAAACCAGGAAGAACCTGAACAGACAAAGAAAATTATAACCCAATTTCCCTAATGAACATTGATGCAAAAATTTTAAATAGTTTTTTTAGCAAAGAGAATATAACAAGTTTTTACTAGGATTCTATGCCATGGTTCAATATCATGAAAACACTCAACATAAGTGAATATATCACTAACAGAAGCAACAGAAATAATATGATGTCCTCAACAGATGTTGAAAAACACAGGGACAAAATACAACATTCATCCCCATTAATAACCCTAGAGAGTACTGGAATGACTGAAAGTTTTTTTCAGAATAATAAGCAGTATCTTTATAAAACCATCAACAAATATATGTAGTGGGGATAAACTAGGAGGATTTCCATTAAGATCAGGCATGAAACAAAGATACCCATTATCACTTTTTTCTATTCAGTATAGAATTAGAACTTTTAGCTTCAGCACTAAGACAAGGAAAAGAAATCAAAGGTTGCCAACTGATAAATAATCAAAGGATATGAACAGACAGTTTTCAAATGAAGGAATTAAAACCAAATATAATCATATGAAAAATGCTCTAAGATGATGAAAAAGGGTAAAAACATTACTTGTATAAAAATATTTATAGCAGCCCTGTTTGTGGTGGCAAAGAATTGGAAATCAAATAAATACCCTTCAATTGGGGAATGGCTTAGCAAACTGTGGTGTATGTATGTGATGGAACACCATTGTTCTATTAGAAACCAGGAGGGACAGGATTTCAGGGAAGCCTGGAGGGATTTGCATGAACTGATGCTGAGTGAGATGAGCAGAACCAGAAAAACACTGTACACCCTAACAGTAACATGGGGGTGATTTTCAACCTTGAAGGACTTGCTCATTCCATCAGTGCCACAATCGGGAACAATTTTGGGCTGTCTGCAAAGGAGAGTGCCATCTATATCCAGATAAGGAGCTGTGGAGTTTGAACAAAGTGAAAGGACTATTCTCTTTAATTTAGAAAAAAACAGATATCTTATTGTCTGATCTTTTTACCTCTTAGACTTCTCTTCTTTAAGGATATGATTTCTCTCTCATCACACCCAATTTGGATCAAGGTACAACATGGAAACAATGTAAAGACTGACAGAGTGCTTTCTGGGGGGGGGAGGGAAGCAAGAGTGGGGGGGATTGTAAAACTCAAATATCTTTAATAAAAATAAATTAATAAAAAGAAAAATGCTCTAAATCTACTGATTAGAGAAATGCAAATAAAACAGCTATGGGGTTTTGCCTCACATCTATCAGGATGGCTAAGATGACCAAAAGGGAAAATGATAAATATTGGAGTAAGGTTTTGGGAGAATTTGGACATTAATGTATTATTGATGAAGTTGTGAAGTGATCCAACCATTCTGGAGAGCAATATAGAACTATGCCCAAAGAGCATTAAAACTGATCATACTCTTTGACCCAGCAATTCCAGTATTAAGTCTATATCCAGAAGAAATCATAAAAATGGGAAAGATCCCACTTGTTCCAAAATATTCATAACAGCAATTTTTGTAGTTCCAAGAAATTGAAAATTGAGAGGATGTTCATTAATTGAGGAATGGCTGGACAAGTTATGGTATATGAATATTATGGAATACTGTTGTTTTATAAGAAAGCCTGCATGGGCAGACACTAGAAAACCATGGAATGTATTGCAGGAACTGATGCAGAGTTAAGGGAGCAGAACCAAAAGAAGATTAAACACATTAACAGCAACATTGTGAGTTGATCAACCTTGATGGATGCTGCTCCTCTCAGCAGTTCAGAGATCTAGGAAAACTGGAGGAGACCTGTTAAAGAAAATGCTATCCACATCCAGGGGAAGAAAAACTAAACAAACAAACAAAAAATCCTACAGAATCTGAATGAACACTACACTCTCTTTTTAAAAATTTTTCTTATTATTTCTTTCCTATCTCATGGATTTTTTTCTTTCCCCTTAATCATAACTCCTCATACCAAAAATAAATAATCTGTAACCATGTTAAACATAAATATGTATGTATAATATTCACCTGATTATTTCCCACTGAGTGGAGGTGGGGAAAAATGTAACCTAAAAATATGTATATGCATATGGATGAATGCTGAAAAACTTTCAAAAAACGTAATTGGAAAAATATAATGAAATATAATTTTTAAAAAAATAGAAACAAGAACTTGAAGGAAATATAACTGGCAACAAGTAAGCAAAACTTTCATTCTTTTCAGATGATATAATTAGAGAACCCAAGAAAATCATCTAAAAAATTTCTTGAACTAATTAACAAAGTCAGAAAAGTAGCAGGATATAAAATAAACCCACAAAATTCATAAGCATTTCTGTAAATGAATAAGAAAGCCAAGAGATAGAGAAATTCCATTTATGGTAATTTCAAACATCATTAAATACTTGGGAATCTACCTCCCAAGACAAACACAGAAACTGTATGAACACAATTACAAATTACTTTTCACACAAATAAAGTCAGATCTAAGTCATTGAAAAAATGTCAATTGCTCATGATTAGGTTGAGTTAATATTAAAAAATAATAATTTTCCCTAAATAAAATCACTTATTAAATGCCCTATTAATGAAACTATCAAATAACTATTTTACTGAGTTAGAAAAATAAAACAAAATTCATCTGGAGCAATAAAAGTTCAAGAATATCAAGGGAACTGATGGAAAAAATGTAAAGGAAGATGGCCTTGCTCTATTAGATATAAAGCTATAAGATAAAGTGGCAGTCATCAAAACTGCCTGGCATTGGCTAAGAAATAGGGAAATGGACCAGTGGATTACGATAGGCTTGAAAGAAATAGTAGTAATTAACTATAGCAATCTACTATTTGACAAACCCCAAAACATTAGTTTCTGAAACAAGAACTCACTATTTGACAAAAATTGTTAGGGCAGCTGGAAGATAGTATGGCAAAAACCAGGCACAGACCCACATGTTACACTCTATCTAAAAATAAGCTCAAAATGGATACAGGATTTAGACAAAAAGAGTGATACCATAGACCATTTAAGAGATCAAGAAATACTCTATATGTCAGATCTATGGAAAGGGAGAAATTTATGCTCAAGTAAGAAATAGAGTGAGTTCATTATGAATTGCCTAATGGATAATTCTGACTATATTAAATTGAAAAGTTATTTCAGTAATAAAACTAATACCAAGATTAGAAGGAAAATAGAAAGTTGGAAAACAATTTTCACTGTTAGGGGTTCTGATAAAGGTCTCGTTTCTAAAATATATAGAGAATTGAATCAAATTTATAAGGTTATGTCAATCTCCAATTGTTAAATAATCAAAAGATATGAACAGTTTTCAAATAAAAGATAATAATAATAAGAAAAATGCTCCAAATCGTTACTGATTAGAGAATTTCAAATTAAAACAATTATGAGGTACCATACATTCTATGTAGGGTAGTTTTCAATATTCCAAGACTCTTACCAACTCTAAGGCTACTTTTTTTTTTTTTTGCTTCTTTGGTTTTTGCCATGCAATGGGGTTAAGTGGTTTTCCTAAGGTCACACAGCTAGGTAATTATTAAGAGACTGAGTTTGGATTTGAACTCACTGTCCTTCTGACTCCAGGGCCAATACTCTACCCACTATGCCACCTAGCTAGTCCATGCCTAAGACTACTTTTTAATTACTTTACATGGTCTCAGGGAAAAATGCAGGAAATCAACTGACAACTGGCAGCTACATAGAGCATTGAGTTCAAAGTGATTCTACTTTTACTGGTATTTTTCGAACTCAAATATGAAAGACCTGCTAAAGTTTATAATTGCTAGTGTAACATGGATACAGCCCACGGTCACATCTGTGACATAGTGAGGCATTGGTAGAAGATTATGGTGGAGGATTAGGATCATAGGTCTAGATTTACCCTAACCTCACTATTTTATAGATGAAGAAATTGAGACTCAACAGAGTTAAGATTTCCTAAGAAATCTGGGCAGTTAATGCATGAGAAGTGAAATTTAAATCTACATTTTCTGAATCTGGAGTCACTTATCTTTCTATTGTACCATGCTTTCCCCCACTTAAATATGTTACTATTGTTATCCCCTTCACTAGAGTCCTCTTATTATTCTTTACAATAGGAGATGAATCTGAGCTCTTTCATACTATTCTAATAGAGTGCAGGTTTGGGCAGGTCTTCTAAGGCCAGAAATGATACAAAGATGAGCTCAAGCATTGATTACATGTACCAGGCATGGACCAAGCTTGTTCATTCATGCACAACATGTTGGTTACTAAGGGAGGAGTTATTTTCCCTGCAACTACTAATGAAGGCCTTTTTCTAAAGGCATAGTGGGTAGTAGGTTGCAGCAAGGATGGGAGAAACTGTTATCTGTGGTAGTTGAAGAAAATAATCATAATTTATATTTAAACTGTATTTTCTGCCTACAGCACACTTATACTTCTGACTTTCATAATTCCAGGAGGTAAATACGATAATATTTGTTATCATTTCTATTTTATAGCTCACAGAATCAGAACTGGAGATTTAAAGTTGAAAAGGACTTTAGAGAATATCTATCCTATCACCCATGACAACTCAGGTGTGCATCTGAACATTGATTTGAGAGCTAGGTTGAAGAGATATCCCACAAACACTTAGATATCATGAAAGCAACCACACTTAGTGATGTGAAAACAATCTCTTGACTCTGTCGTTGAATATCCAGACTTTTATAACAAAATGTATGTAGGACATGACAATTCAGACGAAACCCAGCTACTTAGCTTCCTTGATTAAATTTACAATATTGATCCATGAAGTCTGTAGACTTCCTTATCAGAAAGTTTCCCACACACTTCTAAGCTTCATAGATGTTTAGGTCAGGATTCATTGGTGAGCCAACCAAATAGTTAATGAGAAAGAATATATGTTAATCCTTGGTTACTTTAGTTCCAGGGACATCTTGTGTCCTCATTCCTTTGGAAGTTGATCCTCAAAACTAGTCCGATCATTTAATTTTACTGACGCCTAGAGTCTTTCCCAAGGGACTTTCTCCAAATCACTTCGCTAGCAAGTGGAAGAACTGTGAGTAGAAACTAAATATTACCATTCCCATCTACCTCTCAGAAGGCATTGAAATTGGCATCTTAATCTAGTTGTCTTTGATTGGGTGAACTAAATGATAGTAGTAGTGGGAGGTGAGAATGGGATGAGAATTGGGAAATCTGAGCTAGAAGTGATAAACAATTCTTTGTATAAAAGAATAAATTGAGGTCCAGAGGTGAGCAGGGGGGTGGTGGTGCTGAGATTTCCCAGTTCATTCAATGAGTTAGTAGTAGAAATAGGATTAAAAATCAGAATTTTTAATTTCTAGTCCAAGGTCTTTCCTACTATAACCTGCTAGAATTCTGGATGAACATTTGAATACCAAATCAAGGCCACTCTGGCATTTAGGCTGAGTTGCAGTCCAGTATCCAGGGTATAAATAAAATCCTGAAGTGATTCATAATGGAAAACCCTTAAGAGACTGAGGGAGAGGGGACGAGATGATACCATTTCAACTTCACCATGATTATAAATAGTCCTCTTCTTCCCTTCGGCCTCCACACCCAAGTTTCTTCATGTTCTATTTCACTGAAGATGAAGGATCCCCCAAATAAATGATGATACACAAAATGTTCTTCATTTTGATAAATGGCATTTATTTCATGGTTTTCTCCTTTTTTCTCTGCTCCCTTTGCTTACCACGTTTTCACTGTTCAATGTCAACTATGATCTCCGCTGGTTTGGTATTGGAATTATGATATCAGGAGCAAGCGGGCTGTTAAAGCCACAAGACTATATTTCATAGGTAACCACACAATTTATTTTGGGCGACTTACATATTTTAGGAGAATTGGTTTATATTTCATAGACTAAAGTCACAACTGTCAAACACAGAGTGGCCAGTGATATACACAGGCCATGCTTGGCTGAAGGCAGAGTAGAGGAGGGGACTGATTCTGTGGGTCCTAGGAATCAAGAAATGTGACAGATCTATATATTGGAAACTACACTAGATTTGGAGTTGGAAGGCTTTAGTTTAAATCCCATAAGTAACTAGCTTTGTTATCATCTTTAAGTCACTTTCTCTCTCTATAGCCTTATTTTTTTCATCTACAAATATGGATCATTCTTACATGTCACAAGAACCTTACAGGATTGTGTTTTATAAATTGTAGAGATCTGTTGTGATAAAATTATTATAACATCATTATTACTATTTGAATTAATATTCAGAAGTCACTTCATCTCACTAATATGCCAGAATATCTGAAGTGTATGAAAATTTAAAAGACTTCAATTCATACCTGTACCTGAAAAAGAAATCCCATCTACATCCTAACAAATAGGACAGCCAGGTCTTAGTAGAACATGTCGACGATGGTATTCTACTTCTTATACCTTCCAAAACAGAACTTTCTATTTTGGATAATTCTAATTCTTTTATTTTGGGGGAGTGATAGTGATAAAGGGATAAATGTTGGTAACTACTAGACATGGATAACCTACTTTTGTGATCTCAGGTATCAGAGAGGTTGAGTCTGAGAGATCTTTTGAATTTGGGAGTTCCAAGTTTCAGTAGAATATACTGATTAGTTGAGCAAACTAAATTTGATATTGATATGATGAGGATTAGGTGCACTAGTTTGCCTAAGAAGGGACACAATATTCCTGATCAGTTTTTCTTTCTCTTTCTTGCCTACAATGACACCCCCTCCTTCCTTTTGTTTTTTCTTTTTCTTTTCCTTCCTTCCTTCCTTCCTTCCTTCCTTCCTTCCTTCCTTCCTTCCTTCCTTCCTTCCTTCCTTCCTTCCTTCCTTCCTTTATCTTTTTTCTGAGACTCTTGAATTATAATAAATAGCAATGTTACAATGATTTAAGGTTTTACAAAGCTTTTGCTTTGTACAAATTTTATTATTTTATTCTATTTTGGGAAGTGGGTTCTATTATTAACCCAGTTTTACCAAAGAGGAAAATTAGGAGGACAGAGGTGAAATGAAGATGAATATAAAAAAGCACATGTATATACATATATTTATATATAATATATATAAGTAGAAAAATATAAATACATTTAATTTTTCCATTTTTTAATTTAAAACATTTTTCAATCTTTTATTTTCTCTTTCTCCCACATCCTCTTCCAATTAAACAATTACAAAATAGAGAAAGCCAAAAATCACTATGACAAATGTGGCCAGTCTAGCAAAGTAATTTCCCACCTTGGCCATTTCTGGAAATGACTCCTTTAAAAGCCATTAGCTCCTTGTGAGAAGCTGAGTGGTGTTTCATCTCTACTATGGAATTGTGGCTAGTTGTTACATTGATACAGTTCTAATTTCTTCCAAAGTTGTATTTCTTTATAATATTGTCATGTAATTGGTTCTCCTATTTTTCTCTCATTACTCTGCATCAGCTGATAGGGATCTTCCAATTTTCCTTAGATCCTATCCTTTTTGTCATTTCTTATGGAGAGGGAAAAGAACAAACATTTAGGTAGCACCTACCATGGACCAGGTCCACCATTGTAATTACTGTATCACCTGTTTGACACAATAGTATTCCATTATATTCATATAGCATAATAATTTTAACTATTATCTAATTGAGAACTCCCCCTTTCTAGTTTCAAGTTATTTTTTACCCAACAAAGAGCTGTTATAATTATGTATATATATGTGTATGTATGCATAATGTCTATATATATATACATAGACACACACACATATATATCTATATAGATACATAGACATTTTTTGCATATGGATGCACACACATACTTTTCCCATTTCTTTGATCTGTTGCTAGCATAAGTCAATTGATGATATTGCTGAATTAAAGGGTATGGATCATTCAGTGATGCTGGTGGTATATATATATGTATATATATATATACATATATATAATGTATGTATATCTATACACCAATGTTTGTATTATATATATATTATGTATTTTATATATATATAATATTTAATTATAATCTCTCTTGTCAAACTTGATTCTCTCTGTTCATTTAATGTTAGGTCATAACCTCTTTTACTCATCACAAATTTTTCCAATTTTTAAGTGTTTTCCCTGACATTTTTCCTGACAATACATGGTAAATTGTTACCTGATTTTACTTTTTTGTAGCATCCTAATTATTCTTTCTATGGTCAAAGGGGTGTGGGGGGGTGTTAGAAAGGAAAAAAAGAAGAGATCTAGTTCTCCCTGGAGGTCTTACAAATACCTAAAAATAGACATTTTGTTCATCAAGTAGTACTAAAACTTCCCTTTTTTGGTGGGGGGGAGGAGTGAAACTAAGGAATCCCTCTTCCTTTCAGCTAACATTATCTCTTTTCTTTTTTATTTAAATTTTATTTAAAGCAGTGGGGTCAAACAGCTAGGCAATTACTAAGTGTCTGAGATCAGATTTGATCTCAGGTCCTCCTTACTCCAGGGCCAGTGCTCTATCCACTGAGCAACCTAACTGCCCCCATATGGTGTTATCTCAAGGTCCTTCATTTGCCATTCTAGCTACCCTCTTTTTGGTGCCTAGAATTTCCCGGAATACTCCAAATGTATCTGGTCTGGATTTGAACTCAGGTCTTTCTGACTCCAGGTCTGGGAGGTCCTCATTTTTGCAGTCAAATATGTCTGATATCAGTAAGTTTTTGTTTTTTTTTTAACTGTTCCTTCTCAGAAAAGAGAACTATCTTTAGGATGAGCTGAAGTCATGTCGTTAGCTTGATAGAGGGCAGGGGTTTTGAGGAAATTCTACAGGTAGTATGAAATCAAGTCAAAATGAAATTTTCACCAGTCCTACTAAACACACACACACACACAAACACACACACACACACACACAACACACACACACACACGCATATACCTATACCTATACCTATAACTATACCTATACGTATATCTATACTTATAACTATACCTATATAGACCTATACTTATACCTATACTTATACTTATACCTATACATATACATATTTTTCAATTATCAACTTCCAGAGAAAACATAGTAGGAATTATGAGTTAATATGCTCATTGACTATTAATTTATTCTGAATATTTTGCATTTTGTGCTCTTCTTTTACATGGAGAAAATAAATGGATGAATGTCTGGATGGAGCAACAGTGGATAGAATGCTTGACTCAAGTCAGGAAGACTGGAATTCACAATCTACTGTGAACACTTACTAATTATGTGACCTGAAAAACTCACTTTGTTTAGTATCTTGTAGATGTAGTATCTGATTGACAGTATCTGTCTTCTCTTTTTTAGGTTTTTGCAAGGCAAATGGGGTTAAGTGGCTTGCCCAAGGCCACACAGCTAAGTAATTATGAAGTGTCTGAGACAGGATTTGAACTCAGGTACTCCTGACTCCAGGGCAGGTGCTTTAATCACTGCACCACCTAGCCACCCCCTTTTTAAATTTTTAATAATTTTTAGATATTTTCAAGGCAATGGGGTTCAGTGGCTTGCCCAAGGCCACATGGCTAGGTAGTTATTAAGTGTCTCAGGTTGGATTTGAACCCAGGTACTCCCGACTCCAAGGCTGGTGCCCTATTCACTGCGCCACCTAGCCACCCCGAAAACATCTGTCTTACTTAATTTTCTTGACTATAAAAGGTATATAATAAAAGCACTAACCCTGCATGGTTTAGGGGAGGAAAATATAAAGTAGTATTTATAGAACATCATACAGACCCTTATGTATTATGTAAATGAAAAGAATAATTATTATTATTATCATCATCTTTTGATAGAAATGGCATTTATTGAACACACACTATGTTAATTACTGTGCTAGGCACAAGAAAACAAAACAGTTCCTACTCTTAAGGAGCTTGCTTTCTCCAATTAATCCTCTATTCAATGATTAAGTGATTTTCCTAATGTAAGTCTAATCATGTTACTCTCCCTACTTAGTAAACTCTTATGGCTTCCTGTTGCTTTCAAGAGTAAATAGGAAATACTCTGTTTGGCATTCAAAACTTTTTATAAACTGGCTACTTCCTATCATCCCAGTATTTTATGCCTTATTCCCCAAAATGTATTAATTTCCAGAGAGACCAGAAAAGTTATGAATTAATGTGCTTATTGACTTTGTCAACATATTTTGAAGATTTTACATATTTTGCTCCATTCCTTTCCAGTTTTGTAGATCCTGCTGGAGCTTTTTCTTTTTTGTTACAGCCTGGAAGAGGGGTCTTTTGATAAATTTAAAGGGGTTTTGCATAGGAATTAGCTGGGCAATTCAATGTTCAAAATAATAGACTCTTCTATTTTAATGTTTAACTCACAAGGTAAAGATATGTGACATTAAAAGAAGTTACCTCAGGATGGAATGGGGGAATGGGACTCTAAAAATATAGAACTGGTCAAAGATCCAGTGACACTGCCCATCATGGCTGTTCCCTAGTCAAGACACAATATCTCTGGTTTTAAGTATTTTCTCTGACCCTCATGCCTAGAATATTCTGTTTCCTCCAATATAACTACTGTCCTTGGTTTCAAGTCTCAATTGAAATACCACCTTCTATAGAAGAAACCTCAACCCCTCTTAATTCTAATACTTCCCCTGCTCCATGTTAATTTTCTTTTATTTATTCTCTATATAGTTTGCTTTGTTTATATTTATTTCCATGTTCTCTTCCTCATTAAGTTATAAGATTCTTGAAGGCAGTTGCTGTCTTTTGCATTTATTTGTATCCCCAGTACTTAGCATCGTACTTTGCCCATAATGCAAAAATGATAAATGTTTGATTGAGTTGGTAAGCAGCAGACAAGGGGTTGCAAAGGAGAATGAAAGTTTTCTGGGGAAAGAGTTGATATAATTGTGAAGTGAGCTGGACCAAACTTATCCATTAAATAGCAAATTTATTAATCAGGACATCATACCTCAGAGACATTGGAGATATTTCTAGAAGGCCAAAGTTGTGGTAAGGAGGTGGAGCAGACCCTTTTAAGAATGAGTTGAGCACATGGTAGCTAGGTGGTACTGTGGATAGAGCACTGGCCATGGAGTCAGGAATAACTGAGTTCAAATATTACCTCAGACACTTAATAATTACTTAAATGTGTGGCCTTGGGCAAGCCACTTAACCCCATTGTCTTGCAAAAACCTAAAGAAAAAAAAGAGTGAGTTGAGCAGAGAGTGAAGTGAGTATGCCTGAGGCCCTTCTAGAAACAGCTATTTTATACTTGATCTATATTATGCCTTGAGGACATTTCTATTTCCTTTGAGGGTAACTCTAGACATGAAATAAAACTTAGTTTTTAACAACCTAATTCTTCTTTCTTTATAGATCATACTTGCCCAAGACTATATGAGCTGAGGAGTTCGTTACAGAGAAGGAAGACCCTCTACCACTTTTTAACCCTTCTATGCCACCAGGGTTTATTTGTTGTTATAAATCAATCAAGTGACAGAAATTAATTAAGGTTCTACTATGTTCCAGAAACTGATGTAACCACTAGGTGTTAACCTACAAAAATGAAATTTCCTCCATCCTTAAAGAACTTACATTCTACCTGGACAGTGTCTCAAAAACCCTTAGAAAGATACTTAATACTCTCGGAATCTCAGAGCTGCCATGATTCATGGAATGGTACTTAAAATGGGAGTGGTAAAAATTCAATATACCAATATACAAGGTTGAACTCTCCCAAAACCATCTTAGTCACACCCTTGCTTTGCTTACCTAAACCAAGCTTTTATCTTTTTTTCACTATTGACTTTCATCAAATCCTTTGCCAATTCTATATTCTGGGAGCCTCTTCACTCCATTCCATCTTGGGGTAACTTCTTTTAAGTCACATATCTTTCCCTTGTGAGTTAAGCATTAAAATAGAGAGACTTCTTACTTTGAGCTTTGACTAGCCAAACTAATTCCTATGCAAAATCCCTTTAAGCTTAACAAAAGACTCTCAAAAGGCTTTGTCAAAAGAGGACAAGGTCTAGTAGGAACTATAAAGCTGGAAGGGCTTTAGGTATGGTCAGAAATGTATTGCATGAACATTGTTTGAAGACAATCTAGGTAAATTCAGAAGGATCATTGCCAAGTTCACCAGAAGATTTTATTTATCTGTGTATGTGTCTTCATATATACATATACATATATGTGTATATATACACACATAAACAGACATATATGTATAATTTATATATCATTTCTTTATATATAAACATATACAAATATACATACATATTTATGAATATATACATAGATAAATATATAAATGACAGTATTTTAAGGGTGCTAAACTGGATTATAACCATCATTCTTACAAGCGTCCATAGAAGAAGGAACTCTTAATAGCATTCATTTTATAAATGAGGAAACTGAGAAAGTTAGATGTGAAGTGACTTATCCAAGTAAATGTCCAAGACCAGATTTGAAACTAAGTCTTGCTGATCCCAGATCTAGTGCTCTATCCACTACCAGTGTACTGCACCACCTAATTGCCAGATATTTTCTGCCACAGAAAGTCTCATTGATTCCCTACCAAATTACAGAGAGATTGTAGCCTATTACAATATATGGTATGCCCATACCATTAAAAAGAGTGAATCTTGCAGCATTTAAACTTATATTAATTTATACCATAAGACCATAAAATAGGAGTCTAGACATCTGCTTCTGCCTTGGACTTAAATAATTTTATTGGTACTTGTTTTCCTTCTCTGTAAAATCAGTAAGTTAAGATTGGGTTATTCATTGAGATTTTGAAAGATCTAATACAGCTTGTTATCCTAAAGTATATTTGAATGATAAGGCTTTGTTATTCTTATTAATATTATGTGATTCAATGATTACATGTGTATGCATGCATTTATTTATATACCTACTTGGCAGACTGTAAATTGTTACAGTGGAATAAAGAAACTTAATAGTGACATCCAGACAACAATTCAATTAGCAATTCATGTGGTTGCAAGAAACAAATTGGGTCCAAGAGGCTCATTAGATAAGAATATTGACCATTGGTTTCAACACATTTAAAATACAATTTGAAAGAATGGAAAAACAGAAAAAAATAGGATGTAGAGATTGAGAAACAGTTTCTTGGGGGGGGCAGGGATGGCATAGGTGAGAGAAAGTAGGGTAGTTTACTGAAATTTCTTTAGTGTTGTGATAGTTGGGAAGGGGAATAATCTTGTGACCTCCAAAATTGGGTGACTTATATGAAATTGAGGCAATTTCACAAAATGGTGGATGGAAGGCAAAATGGAGTTACTCATATTTTTAAAAAAATGTAATAGAATAGAATTCTGCTGCCCAAATGTATATGTATATATACACACAATACACATAAATACACATGTTTAATACACATACAATACACATGTATATATTACATATATGTGCATATATTGACACATATACTTCAACTTGTTGAGATTAAACTCTTTATCTGAACATTTCAAGACTTTAGATAACCCAGTCTTTCTAACTTATCTTTCAGTGTAGGTAAAGAGATAGCCTGAAAATAAGAAAAAGAATATTAAAGTTTCTATTAGATTTAGAATTAGTAGAGATCTTGTAGGTTATTAAATTTAGCCTTCCTTCTGTATGTGAGCATGTGGAGTCAGAAAGATCAAATTATTTGTCCAAGATAATACAGATAAGTTATTTGAATATCTTCTCTCTCCAAATTCTCAGTTCTTTCTAATGTGTCATGCCTTATGGGTCAGAAATTTGAATTGCCCCAAGGCAAGCCACATTACTAATTTTTTGACCTTCTGCAAATCACTTTCTTCCATGAGATAGATAGAAAATATAGGAGTTAAATTAGAATACCTATAAGCTACCTTCTAACAATGGGGTGCTTTGATACCTAAGTACCATCTCAGATCATTTTGTGCCTGGAAAATTTGTCATTACTCCTCTCTAGGTCCCATTCATTCGCAATCTGTTCAATAACCATTTATTAAGTGCTTACTTTTTTTTTAAGGTAATATTCTAGGTGTTAGAAATAGAAAGATTAAAAAAAAGATGAAGTCTTTACCCTCAAAGAACTTACATTCTAAATGGTGTGAGGGAGGTTAAGATATATATGTAGATAAATGTAATGAAAATTAGGAAGTGATGTGAATAAAGAAAAAGAAATTCAGAGCTCTAGAAAACTTGAGGGAGGAAATGTACATTTTCAGCTGAGGGAAAGGGAGAGAGACATTTGGATAGGATGCAAGGAAGAACCCTCGATTTCCTTCCTATGTCCTCCACTACTTCTGTAGTTATGACTTCTAGGAACTAAGGGCATAGGGGACATCTCAGGATGAAAATAAATGATGTTACTTCATTTGCCATTTGAAATGTGGCTCATGGAGGGAGAGGGTCAGCACCAGTCTCCCAAGTATTATTCTATGCTATTTATTTTTGAGACTAACATACCAAGTACATACTCCTATTCCTTTGTACTATAAAGATCCTTTTGGATTTAAAGAAGAAAGCATTGGCTTGCACTCCCAATCTGTGTAGTTATATTTTATTAATTTTAAAGTAAAGCAATCCTAGGTGTTTATAACAGTTTATAATATGTCCTCTCCAGTGCCCCCCTTTCCTGTTTGTATTATTTAATCTGGGACATGCACACTTGAGGTCTGTCTGGAAACTGGTCAGCATTGTCAGAACTGTAGATTACCTTGAGTGATACCTGAATATTTGAATTTACAATATTCTGTGCCATAGAAAACAAGGGTCATTGCAATTATTTTTTAGAAATGCACCAGTCCAAGGGAAATAGCCCCCAGGGCACCACTGAATATTTCCATCCTAAGAAAACTTACTAAAGATATTCCAGGGAATGATAAAATTCCTTTGATGCTCAGTGTTTGGAGGGTTTAGACTCATCTCCCACTTCTGTTATTCTGTCTACCAGATTCCCTTACCCCTTACCTCACATCCCTCACCTCCCATTCCTTTTCTTTTGAGCCTGCTATTAATTTGTTAATTAGTATTAAGCAATATAATTTAGCAATTGGCAAAAGGAATTTGAATTGGTTAAAGAAATCTCTCTTATTGCCTTGCAGGGACCTCTTCACCTTTGGCTATCCTCTTTGTCCCACTGAGTAAATTATTAGACCCAATCCCCAAGCAAGGATTTCAAGGTCCAATTTGTTTTCAACCAATCAGGCAGAACTGCATAATTTGCTTATGCATCCCAATATGGATGTGTGTATATAA
Source organism: Macrotis lagotis (assembly GCF_037893015.1). NCBI lineage: Eukaryota > Metazoa > Chordata > Mammalia > Peramelemorphia > Peramelidae > Macrotis > Macrotis lagotis. The sequence goes on along the minus strand of NC_133666.1, from coordinate 615,173,640 downwards.
ATACATATATATATATATATATATATATATATATATATATATATTTACACATAGGCATGGTTATATGCATCATGTTTATATATATCTATATGTATCTATGAATATATTTAAGTATATTTTGTACATTTGCACACATTCATATATGTATGCACGCACACATATGTATATATGCACACATGTATGCACACAATATTCAATTGCATGGACTATTTAATCAACTTCTCCTCCATTCCTTCAGTTTTTTGCTTTACAGTCTCAACTCTTCCCACAACTAACACAATCTTATTCTGACTCTACAGACATGATCATAGACCCAGTAATTCTCAGGAAAGCACTCTTGACTTTGTCCAATTGTCTAAATATAAATGTGTATTAACCAAAATCTAACAGTTTAAAAGAGGAAGTGGCACCTGTAATTGAGTTGAACCTTGAAGAAAAATAAAATGTTCTGAAAGGTAGAGATGAGAAAAGTTGACTTGATAGTGATGGACAATGACCTGATGTCCATTGGGGTCAGTTGCCTGATTTGGCTGGAATATGGAATGCAAAGATATGCAATAGCAAGATAGAAAGGAATTGGGAGGTAAATCATGGAGGGACTTTATTTCCAGGCTACAGAGGTGATATTTTGTCCTAGAAAAAAAGAAAAAACAAGGATCTACTGAAGACATATTAGATGGATTTCACATATTTGGCAACTGATTGGCTAAGAGGAAGGGCTGAAACAAAGGGAAGTGTTAGTAGTGACTCTGATATTAACCTTAATTTCTGAGCAGATTCCCCCAAATACTGGAGTTCAGGAGATCTTGGGAAGTCTTTAGGGAGCTGATACCAGTGTGAGCTTGAGGAAGTTAATTGAATGCTCTCAGTATCTGAAATTTTACCTGATTCCTTCTATAAGATACATGTCAGTCAGTTCCTCTCATTGATTATCTGTGGTTGCAAAGGAGATATAGCTATATACCACAAAACAAGATGGATAGTACTCATCTAGATTTCAAAAAAAACCCTGGTTTCTCACTCTAGAAAAGAAACATCTCTGCCTAGGAAGATTGCCTACAATTTTTTGAAGTGTATTTCATTCTCATTTACAGTATGGTATTGGAAATACGTTCTTATGGATACAAAAGACATCCATAAAGTTGAGTAAAATTATTTTATTGATAAGATAATGGCAGCCCAGTAGGGTATATTGGAAAGAACACTGGATTTGAGTGAGAACTTGAGTTCAAATTCCAACTCTATTTCTTGCCACCTATGAGAGTGCATTCACTTCTTTTCCTTTGATATCATTTTCTTCTATAAAATGAGTTAAGATGAAATGTTCCCTTTCAGTTCTATAGTTTGAAATCTATGATCTTATGCTTTATGATGATTTAGAATATTAGAATATTTTTATAGCTCTTTCCAAAAGATACTTCTCTTTCTCCCTCATCTCTGCCCCTCTCTCCTCTCTCCTCCCTCCTCTCTCTCTCTCTCTCTCTCTCTCTCTCTCTCACAATTTCTCTTTAAGTACACATGTGTGAACAAAATACTCTCTGCACACATATACACACACACATACATATATTTGAATAAATCTCATCTTTATTTTTGCCTCTTTGATCTGATGCTGTTCAGTTTGCTTATACCTAATCGTTGAAACCATAAGATTGAGGTACATTATATTATCTAGTCAGTATAAGAGTCCATTTAACCAATTATTATTAACTGTATCCAGAAAATAGTTTCTATTTTGAAATATATCTTGGTTTTTTTAAAAATTAAATAAAGGAATTCTATACTTTCAAGTATCACTTCTTAATGAAGAAGGCAATGCTATTATTGAATTGTTATGAAGCTAGTTTTAGGAAGCTCTTTATAGTCAACTGAAATCTTCCTTTTGTATTTATGCAATCAAATCTGTTTCTTTTCCCAATACATATTTCAGATGTTTGAAGATAATTATCATGGTCATCCAAATTTTCTCTTCTCCAGGATAAACATTCCATATTTCAGCAACCTAACTTTATAAGATATAGTTTTGATTTCTTTCTCCAGGCTGATGATATTTCTTTGGATCAACTCCATATTATCAATAGCCCTGACTTGCTAAAATCCACAATATGATGTCTATGGCATTATGCCAATTTACCAGTCTTCTAATCTTGCCAAAAATGGAAAAATTAGGTTAGTCTGGAATTCCTTATTTGTAGTCAATCCATGCTGGTTCCTAGCGATTGCCACTTTTCTTCCTAAGTGCTCATAAATCATCTATGTAATGATCTGTTCTCAAAATATGTCCTTATGTAAGAGGGATGTTCCCCCTTATACTGTTACTGTAACTCACAAGATACACTATGCCCTAACACATATATCATCTTAGGATGCCTCTTTTATTGAGTTATAAAATCAATCAAGCCATCAAAAGTATGAACTAGGTTTGAACAGTTCTTAGACACCCTTATTGAATCATTCAATCAATCAAAGGTATAAACTAGGATATGAACAAGTATTTAATCAATTTGGAAGAAGTATAATGCACTAATCATTGAATGAAAGCAGATGATGCCATGAAGGAAATGTCTTGTGGTTAGTTAAACAGAATCAGTCATACTCTGTGAGGTTTGGAAAAAAGATCAAGCCAGTTCAACATCTAGCATTCCAATTACTAATCAGCATAGTAATGGAGCAGCTCCAGTCAGAACCCTGAGAAGGAATCACTTAGGAGAGGAAAAGAGATGATCAGGTAACAGTATCTGCATTGGTAAGCAAAGAAAATCAGGCAATCTGAGGACAGCTTTAAGAATTTACAAAATCACAGAACCTTGAACTCTGGCAGATAGTTTATATAGCTTAAAGTAGAATCTTATGCAGACTCCACAAGGATTTCCAGGCAACCAGAATCTGTGAATTGGTCACATGTATTTTCTTTGACCTTATTTCCCCTTGGGGCTGCTCTGTTACTTTTGGTAGAGACTTCTTGAGTGAGGAAAGAATTGTTTTATCCCAAGTGTTCCTATTGTACCATCTCAGTAAACATCCTTTTCTAAAAAGCTAATTCACTATATCTAGCTAATTGAAAATCAATGGGAGGGGAACTTCAAATGAGAGTTCATGAGCTATGCTATAAGAAACAACCCCAGAACAGTTAAGGGGAGAAATAGTCAATTGACCTCTGGGTTCCCATAAACCAACAAAAATATGAGTTGAGAAGAATTTCCAGAGGAGTTAGATATCATCCTTAAAATGAATAATGCTTATATCTGGAAAGGAGTGGGTTAAATAAATGCACTACAGCATTGAACTAAACATAAATGTGACAAAATTCCCTTGGGATAAATGTAAAATCTTGTATTTGGGTTCAAAAATTAACTTTACAATTATAAAATGGGAGAGACATTGCTAGACAAGATATTCAGAATAGAAGAACCTTTGGAGTGTTAATGTATGGAATCAGTAGTGTCATATTGAAGTACAAAAAAAATAATGTTCTCTTTGCCTTAAGAGGATTGATGGCTTCCAGGAATATGGAGGTTATGGTTGCTATGTTTTCTATCTTTGTCATATCTCAAATGGAATGTTGTATTCAATTTTGATTGCTACCGTTTAAGAAGGATATTGATAAAGCTGGAAATTATCAGAGAAGGCACATCATAATGGTGAAGGACCTTGATTTCATGTCATATCCAGAGCAGTTGGAGGAACTAGGAATATTTATTCTAGAGTAGAGGAGACAGTGGTAGGGAGGGGTATGATAGCTGTCTTCAGGTACTTAAAGGGCTATCATAAAGATGTATGATTAACCTTGTTTTTTGAAATCTCAGATGGCAGAAGCTTAAGGACTTGGAGGAACTGACAAAGGACAAATATAGGCTCAATATAAGAAAATGTTTCCTAACAATTTGAGTTCTCCAAAACTTGAATGAGTGGCATTGAAAAATGGTGGGTTCACTTTCCTTGAGATTTTCAAGGAGATGTTCCATCAACAGTTGTCAGTGTAATGTTTTCATAGTTATCCCTTTTCATTTGTCAGTTGTAGTTCATGGCTGCTTCCAGTGATGAAATTTTGTGATTCTTTCTATGACAGCATATGGAATTATACCAGACTTTCTCTCAAGTCCCTGGAGTAACATTAAAAGATTTGGGAAAAATTATTTTTCCCTTTCCCAAATAGAAAGTAACATTTTTTTTTTCATGCTGTTCAGGTTAAATTACCCTATTAATTATTCAAAATACTTAATGCTATCAAACTAGAATAAGTGTACCGGATCTAACAGAAAACCTGAAACAAAAATCAATGGTGTCCAAAAGCCTTGGAAGTTAATGAATAATTAAGTCCATGCCCTTATGAAGTTTAAGTGGTGCAGAACAAACAGGTTACTTGATATGCAGTAAAGGGCAAGGTGGGTCAGACTGAGAACCACAGAAGATGGGATTGGGGGGTTGTTTCCTCTTTCATCCTTCTCAACCATCCCAATTCCCCAAAGCCAGCACTTCCATGATTAAAGATTCTATTGCCCTCTGTGTCTTCAAGTCTCAGAGTTGATCGAGCTAATTGGATTTTTAAATTACCATAATTTCACGCCTCTTTCGCCCCCTGCGGGACATTAGGACAGAAGATGCTGGATGTCCTCTGTCTCACTCACAGGATGGGTTAGAGGCAGTCTATTTTTATCCAAATGTATTCTGAGTTGGTTCCACTGGCCTCCCTAATCTAATCTGCTGTCCTTCACATATCATCCTTAGTATAAAAGTTGTGTCTTCAGCTATGGAAATGGGCTGACTTGAAATATCGAGATCTTCTATCCCAGTCCCTCTTGATCAATATGTAGCAGGTTCGGGTATACATCTGAGGTTGAGTTTAAGGATCCGGATGTGCGACTGAATTCATAATCTTGAATATATTAACTTGACCCCCAGTAAATCATGAATGAATTCCAAAGACAACTTAGTTTTGGTAGGGAGGAGATAAGGATGTAGTAATACAGCACTGCAATTAGAGTCAAGACAGTCTGAATTCAAATTCGGCCTCATATACTGACCAGCTGTGTATTTCTTGGTAAGTGACTTATTGTCTGCCTCAGTTTCCTTAAGAGTAAAATGAGGATAGGAATAGAACACATTTCTCAGGGTTATTATGAGGATCAATTAAGATTATAATTATAAAGTGTTTAGTACATCCTCTAGAACAGAGGGGTTGCTATATACTGGCTATTATCATTATTATTTTAGATTACAGGTTAGATAAAAGGTCTTAGGTTAAGGCAACCTGAATTCCAATATTACCTTCTTCATTAAATCCATGTGACCTTGAACTTGTTATATCAGTCGGTTAGTCCTTAAGTTTTCTTCTATCAAAAAACAGTTTGTGACTCCATTGTCATTATAACTTGCAGCTTTGACATTTAATTTCTCAAGTTCCCTCCCAACTTTGAATTCTAAGTTTTTTGTTGTAAAATTCCATTTGGTTCTAATATTGCTATTCCCCATTCTAAGATCTTTTACAACTTGGATAGCCTTTTTAAAACATTCTATGAATCTAGACCACTTGAGAATAAAATGGGGTGATATGTGAACTATATTATGAAAGTTCCTTTAGCTTGGAAATTTTGGAGACTCTTCAATGGGGAGAACTCTCTGTTTTACCCCCTAGAAGCACCAATGTTTTGCTCTGAAGATTCTCAAATCCTGCCTGGTCTCCATGTCATTCTGATCTCTCTGTTCTCTTGTGTCCTTCAATCACATCCAATTTGGCTGGTCTGCTGTTTTTTGAATTCCTGCTGTCTCAATCTTGAAATCAGTGGGCTCCATTTGTTTTCTGCAACATTAGAATAGCTTTCAAAACTGCAGTAAAGAGTAAAAACTGTTCCCGCCAAAGTAGCGAACCTGTGGAGAGGGAAGCTGTCCAGAATGAGAAACAATCAGAATTCTGTACCACCTGCATGACAACAGACAAGTTGACTATGTTCTGATTAAGAAAAGTGATTGTTTTATCTCCTTCCACAGAAAGATCTGGTCATAGGAGAGATGGTTCCTATTTGGGACCATTTAGCTTTCGTTGAGGCAGCAGATTGCTCATAATAATTTTTTAATTACTTACAATGTAAAAGTATTTTCACATATCTCTAACTGATATTTAGGCACCTTTTTTGGAGTGTACAGAAAACCATGCAACTAGGTTTTAGGTTTGCACAACAAAAAGGGGGTTGCATATTTATTGAGCATTTATACCTAAGTATGTGTTGGGCATTGTGAAGGAGACAGGAAAATGAGAAGCAGCAGAAGACCTTGCAAACAAGAAATTCCTGGTTCTTAAGAGGAGGTCAGAATCATCATTCCAACACACAATGGTGAAATTCATTCACAAGGGCACATAATGGTGTGACTGACTGCTCTTTGAGGAATTAACTTCCACCCCCAACCCCTATCCTCCCATTAGAAGCATGGGGAATGGGAAAAAGTTTTCATTAGGTACTCACTATATATCAAGAACTGTGGTAAGCACTTTATAAGTATTGTCTTATGTGATTCTCACCTTAGTGTAGAAACCATTAATCCCATTTTACAAGTGAGAAAATTGAAGAGGAAGGAGGTTAATTAAGGTTCATCTCAGAATAAAATGTGTCTGAGAACAAATGTTACATATATATTTATGCATAATATATGTATATTTTATATACATATACATACTCCTGTATTGACACATATACACATATATCGATACATATATACACATATACAAAACATACATCTAAGTGGATGTGTATTCATATTAATATATTCCATATGCTGAAATTTATAATTATTAGTTCATTTGCTATTATAATTATCCATATTCTGTACATCAGGAAACTGAAGCATACCAAAGTGAATGAATTTCCCAGGGTTGCATAGCTAGTAAATGTCTAGGGTCAAATTTGAACTTGGGTTTTCCTGACTATAAACCTAATGTTTTATCCACTTAGCCACCTAGATTCTGAGAAACGTTATAGAGAAGTTAATCTCAAACTCTGAGTAATAGTATCAATTTGTTTCATTTCATTTTCAGTTAACCAACATTTATTAAATATCTTTTATTTTCAAAACCTATACTAAGCAAAAATGATAGTAAGATATATAGCACATAGGTCCTTTCAAACAATTTAAAACCTTACAGAGTTGGAATAAGTATAATGGAATCATAAATTTAGGGCTCGAAGAAATCTTAGAGGTTTTCTAGTTCACTCCCCTAATATTAGTAATAGTCAAAATATGACTCAGAGGTTTAAGTGAAAATAGAGTCATGCATTACTCATTGAGCCTCTGCCTAAAAATCCTTCTTTTTCATATGGAGGAGAATAAGGTCCACTTTACCAGGAAGAGCTTTGGTTTGGGAAGAATAGATCATGATTTTTCCTACCAGCTCTGGAAGCTATGATGCTTGAATTGTAAGAACTTGCATTATCAATTCTTCAAGTTCTCCAGCCGGGAGGTAGAACTCTATTCCAGGTCTGGGAGATGGTTGGAGATTTGTACCTTTGTTGCTAGCATGCATACTATTCTCCTCCCTTCCTCCTTCTTCCTTCCTTCCTTCCTTCCTTCCTTCCTTCCTTCCTTCCTTCCTTCCTTCCTTCCTTCCCTCCCTCCTTCCTTCCTTCCCTCCTTCCCTCCTTCCCTCCCTCCCTACTTCTTTCCTTCCTTCCTTGTGTTCACTAATAGTAAGAGGAGTATTTTAAAAAGCATTTAAAATTTTACAAAGCTCTTAACTTACAATGTTTCCATAACATAACGATTTCAACTATTATTTCATTAAAGAGTAAATTGAGACTCAGAGACTTAAAAGTAATTGCCCATGATTTCATAGTTGGTAAGGGTTAGGACAAAAGGATGAAATCCAAATCCTCTTTACCCCAAATCTAGTGCCTTTTCCTCTCTAACATATCACTGCCCTTATGTTAATTTTTTAACCCTGAAGGAATTACCTGCAAGTCTAAGCCTTTTGTGGTGAGTGATGACTTCAATTCTGTCCCAATTCTGCCCTACTTAAGTGTTTGAGCTAACCTTAAAATGTTGACTCATAATGAACTTGCATTCCAGTTACATTGCATAGTTCCCTTACCCCTAATCTTGCCACAACTCTTGTATAGTTATATGAAGTGGTACTTTGATTTTTTAAACTCTAGTATACGTTTACAGTTTTCCTTATTTTAATTCAATCAAACTTAGATGCGGATTGTGATTCTAACCTGTTTAAAATATTTTTTGATTCTTATTGTATTTTCAAATGTGTTATTCATTCGTTCCTGGTTTGTGTCATTTGAAAAGTTGATGTCATTACCCTATATTCCTTTGCACAGGACCATGATAAAAAATATTAAAAAGCATTCAAATGAGCACATATCTTTGAGGTTGACTAATAGATATCCCAAACCCTTAGGTTTTATTAACCAACTATAATTCATTTCATTGTACTTGTCTATATTTTCTTCCCAGGTATAATGCAATTAGGTACATTGCATCTGAAGTCTCCCCCCCATTTATCATTCCTACATTGTCATATGCTTTATAATTTACTATAGAATTTTTCCAGGAATAAAAGTCACAATGTTAGTCATAAAAAACCAAAAGGCTACTTCTCTCTTCTATCCCCACCACTTTCTCATCTGAAATTCTGAATTGGTATTGGAGTCAGGGAGACCTGGGTTCAAATCCCACCTGTGACATTAATAGACTACTCATTAATCTCCCTGAGCATCAGTTTCATAGTCTAAAAAATGAGGATCATAATACATATAGTATTAACCTCATAGGACCTGTTAAAAGGCCTAAATGAGATCATATCTATAAATTATTTGACAAATATTTTAAGTGTTATGAGAATTTTATCCAGTAATGCTGCCTTTTCATACCTTGCCACCCATCCTTGCAGTGCCTAGTGCACTACAGCATTCATAGTAAGACTCTGATTTTTTCCCATTTAAATTAGAAGTGATTGATTACTTTCTCCATCCATCCATTCTATGACTCCTTAATTCAGTGCTTTAGTTAATGCATTTACTTGATGGAGCAAATGATGAAGCAAAACTTCATGGTTTGTTATTTTTTGCCATATTGGACATCTAAGTCCTAGAAAGTGCCAAACGATCATCATGTCTGGAATGGTATATCTCTGCCATGCAGCAGAGGGAGCTTTTAGCATATAGTCACAACTTCAAAAGGAAGAAGGAAGTAGTATATTTTGAAGGTGGTATCTCATGATTTTTTACATGGCAAGTTTTTCTGATAAAAACTTTATTGATCAGTTGATAGAAGCAAGAAGGATGGTGTAGAGTGATATAGTTAACAGAGTTGTGTGATATGAAAGAAAGGCCATATGATTCACCATCAGCAGACCTGGTATTACAATCTATAGGATGTAGGTTTCTTTGATAAAAGCTGTTTCATTTTTTTCCTTCAATGGTGTCTAGCACAGTTACTGACACAAAGAAGTTAATTCCTTGAATCTTTAATCTGTCCTTCATTAGCCAATTTATCTCTACGTTAAGCAAAATCAAGAAGCATTTATTAAGGTCCTACTATGTTTCAGACACTGTATTTAGCACTGAGGATAAAAAAAGACAAAAAAATGGTACTCACCTTTCAAAGAACTGACAGCTTAATAGGTGAGACAACATGCAAATGATTAAGGAAACATAAATAATATATAGGATAAATTGAAAATAAATTGGAACTAGATTTAAGAGGGTTCAGTAAAACCATTCTAGAATATGGTCTTTTAGCTAAGATTTGAAGGTCAAGGAAATCAGGAAGTAAAGAATAGGAGACAAAGTTGCAGGCATAAGAGACTGTAAGAACAAATGGATTTGTTCAAGAAACAAAAAACTCTGTGTTACAGGATCACTGTGTACATGGTAGAGGTATAATGTAGTTTAAGGACTCATAAGAATGATAGGAAGGGCTAAATTATGAAAAAAAATTTAATTCCAAATAGGATTTAATATTTGATCCTGGAAGTAATATGGAGCCATTTTACTGTTTATTGATTTGTGATGGTAGTGCTGATGGTGGAGGTGACATGGTCAGATTTGCGCTTAGGACAATTATTTTGACTACTGAGTGGAGAATAGATTAAAGTGGGGAGAGAGTTGATTCAGGAAGAACAACCAGTGTAGGTATGAGGTGATGAAAGTGGCATAAGTAAGAGGAAGGAATAATGACAAGGCAGACTCAGTAGTGTTTGGCTTCCAATTGTATATATGGAGTATAAGAGAATGAGAAGTTAAAGATAACCCATGTTTTGAGCATGAGTAGCTAGGAGGATGGTAGTGTACTCAGAAGTAATAAGAAAATGAAGGAAAGAGGAGATATGGGAGAAAAGATAATGAGTTCAGTTTTGGACATGATGAGTTTTAAATGTCTATAGGATATCCAGTTCAAGACATTCAATTGAATACAAGAGATTTGAAGACACTAGAAATGAGAAGAGATGGTTAAGGCTAGATAAATGAATCTGAGAATCATCAGTAAAGAAATAATTAAACATTTGGGGGCTTGTGAGATTAAAGGACCCAGGAGAGAGACAAGGGGAACATCCATAATTATCTTGAAAGACCTTGGTGAAGATCCAGCAAAGGAGACTGAAAAGAGATTAGATGGGTAGGAAAAGAACCTAAAAGTAGAAAGATTAAAATAAAAACAACTAGCTTTAATATCAGAATGTTTTTAACTGACTTTTTCTTTATCCTGGGCGAGTGATTTTACTTCAATGAAATTTAATTCTTCCATTTGTAAAATGAAAAGTTTATATCCTTTTAACTACCTTCCAGCTCCAATTGGATGATTCCACAATTTTACTTTTCTAGATCCAAATTCTGTTATCTGATAAAGAATTAAAATAACATTCTCCTTAGAGCAAAGAAGACAGGTTAACACTGGGTCAGAATCAGAGTCAAAAAAGTTCAAAGATACTAATCCAAAAGGTTAGGGTTAGAATTTTTAAAGAGAATTCAACCAGCAGATGCAAAGAAGAGGAAAAATGGAAGGAATTATATATGGAACAATGTCAGAAAGTCACTATGAATTGAAAAGTATGAAGTGTCTAATGATAACTTTATCTCACACAACTCTTTAATCCATGAAAATGTTCTGTCCTGGAAAATTTTTGATAGCCTTATCCCCTTTAACTTCTTTACAAAGATTCATTGTATACATTGAAAGCTGGGAATACTCATAAATTCCTTCCATTGGTACAGTGCAAGGATAGACTTGCCAATCTTCAGTCATTAATTATGTACAATCTAACAACTCTTACTAGAAACTGACTCACTGGTCTCCTTGACTATCTTCCAATCCATCCATCCACTACATCCAAAAGAAAAGAAAAATGCAAGAGAACTCTTAAAATTATTTAATCACAAAAATATTAATCAAATATAAACATACACAATCAAGGAGACAGTTAATCCTGTTTTAAAAAAATGATGAAATAGCTATGAAGAAATTTGCAATTCTGCCTTAACTTTGCCATTTGCTAACTATCTCACCATTGGTGAATCTGTCTCTTTTGGTCCTTTCATCAGCTAGAAAATGAGTTCTGGGGAGTTCTAGCAAGATAGTAGAGTAAAAGATTTGAGAAAGAATCATGACTCATCAGGTTTTACCTCTCCTCCATATCCCATATGAATAGTTAAACAGAAAACAAATGATTTAAATAAATAAATGGATGTATTAAAGGAAAAGAAAAAAATAATAGCATAAATATGTTAAATGAGTCACCCCTAGACAAGAAAAAGGACCAGAAGAAGGAAGTGAATAAGACCAAAGGAAAAAAAAAACCCTACACAATAAGAAAATATGATATAGGACACATAAAACTCAAAAAACACTTGAAAGGAAATGAAATAGGGCCTCAGACAGTAAAAAGAAAATGAGGCATTCATAATAAGAACTTTATGGATGAAACAGACAAATCATAACAAAAGACAACAACAGAAAAGGGATGAAAAATGTGAATAAAACAATAGGATCAATGAAAACCACAATTGTCACAATGGAAGGGCAGAGTCATCAAAAGATACACAATTCAGCTGATCGACTAATCTTTTTAAAGTTCTTACAATATGGCTGGGACCATGCTGAGCTCTAGGGAAGCAAAGACAAACCTGAGACTGTTTTGGCTTAATCACATTTAAATTCTACTAGCTTAGGCCCCTTCAAGCTCCCCAAACATGAAATTGTATATGGTAGGAAGTTTCCCCAGTCTTTTGTTAGACACAATGAAAAAGCCTCTGAAACACAACAGTGGGCAGAAGTTCAGAGGGCAATCTTCAATGCTTCCATCATTCAGTGAGGAGATAGAATCTCATCTTGGCTTGGCAAATTATTTAACAAACCTTCATTGTATACCTACTGTATAAAGGACATAAAATTGGATATAATTGAAAATAGTAGGAGGAAAGAAGCACAATCTCAAGGAATATACAATGTACTGGGGAAATAAGACTGAAAATGAAAAGATAAACAATACAAATAAAGAGTTGAATGCGGGACAGAAACTCTTAGTGCTTATGCCTCAGTTTCTGCATCTGCAAAATGGGAATAATAATTCCTCCCTTACTAACATACTTCAGGTGAACATTAAATGAACAAATTATTTAGTGCTTTCAAAGTCTTGTGATTTTACAAGCTCTATCATACATTGAATCCTAATCATGGGCCCCAAAATGAAGCTTAACCACAGAAAAAGACAGACACTTATTCCAGTTACATTTTGGGTTGCTAATATTGCATAAAGTGACAAAAAAATCAATGTTTTCATTTTGCAGATGAGAGAATTGAGAATTAGATACATGAATACTGTTAATATAGTCTTTACTCTTCACTCAGTGTTTATTTTATCATGGATTGCTTTCTATTATTTGTAATCTTTTCATTAGTTAGTATATGTGTATGAATAAATAGCCAAAGACTACCTCCAGGACTAGTGACAGAATTTCAGAAATATTGTCTTGGGACACTGAAAATCACAAATTTGTTTTATTTCTTAGACTTATTCAAGTCCTTTATTGAACTTCAATTTATGTCCTAGACACAAAGAAATGAGGTAAAGATTCAATGATATTAATAATCATACTTTCTCTGAGCCCCAGATAGTTACAAATCATTCTAGAATTCAATGTTTAGATAAATCAATACTGTGATACTTTCATACCAGTGGTGGGCAGATGACCTTAGGACCTTTCAATCTATTGCTGATAATCTAATCAAACCCTAAATTTGGATCATAGTATTCAATGCCAGAAACGTTAAAGACACTCATCCAATGTTTTAATTTAATTCCCACAAAAACATTAAATTCTCAAAGAACTGTGCAATGTAAGACAATGCCTAACCACAAGAAGCCAACCTATTCACCAAAGATAGCTTAGAAGGGCCATTGACCTTGAAATTGGTAGACTAGAATTCAATTTCCAGTTTGTTTTAGTCACATATGAGGGAATCCCATCAATGAAATTCAAAGAGATTAGGAGATGTATGTCAACAGGGGTTAGTGGGTGGCAGTAAAGAACATTAAGCTTAGCATCAGATAGGGAGTTTAGTCTTGTAACCTTGAGTAGTTATCTTTCTTGCTATTTGAGATTCTGCACTTGTAAGATGAGGAATTGGGACTAACTTTCTAAAATCTTTTCTAGTTCTAAATGTATTTCCATTTGTAAAATTTGATATTGATTACATCATTATTGATATGTTATATCAATATAATAGCTTATGGTGTTTTAACTCTTTTGGATATTCTTCATTCATTCTGAAAACATTTGGGAAATATATTATAGGCAAGTCCCTGGGGGAGACACAGTGATTAAATGAAATAGAATCCTCCTCTCATGGAATTCAGAGTCTAGTCTAGTTAGGGATTAATCAGAAATGCAGTTGACACTAATATCATAATACATATACATATACTTATACATAGATTCATATATTATGCTATTTATATATACATGATATTGGTTGGTTATTTTATATATGTATATACATACATATATATATCATGCATGTTTTAATGTATGTACAAAACAAACAGTCTAAACAATTTATACTTATGCAAATTAAGAAGCTACATCCATATGCTTTGTCCCAAAGATTCCACTACTAGCCATATACCTAAGGAGATCCTTGGAAAAATAAAAGAAAGGCACCATTAGACAACAAAATCCTTTTAGCATTACTTTTTTTTGTATCAAAGAACTAGAAAAATGATCAACAACCATTAGTTGAGAAATTACTAAACAAATTTGTATTTGAATGAATAGACCATCACAATTCTATAAGGAAATAATAAATAGCAAGAGTTCGGAAAGGTTTGGAAAGACTTAAATGAATTGATATAAAGTGATATGAGAAGAGGCAAGAAAACAATGACTGCAATGAGATAAATGGATAGGACAAGAATTGCAAAATTATAAAAATTTATAAGGTGACATTATAAAGAACAAACTGGACCTCAAAGAAGAGATATGAAAAGTTGCCTCCTTTGAAGAAATTGTGGTTCACAGGTACAGAATATTAAATATTTCAGATTTTCCCCATGTGATTTGTTTTGATGGAGATTTTTTCCTCTTCTCTCTTTTTTGGTTGATATTTTATTTTCCAATTACATGTTCTGAAAGTTTTTTCAACATTCATCCACCTGCATATTTATAAGTTATACAGTTTTCTTCCATGCACCCTTCCACCCCCTCCCCTCAGCAGCTAAGAGTCTAGTGAACTTTGTACATGTACTTTTGTGTTTAACATATTTACATATTAGTTATTTTTTGTATGAGGAACTAGGACAAGGGGGAAAGAAAGAAAACCATGTGAAAGGAAAGAACAATATGAGACATTTTTTAAAAAAGTGAACATAGTGTTCATTCAGATTCTGTAGGTTTTAGGTTGTTTTTATTTGTTTGTTTATTTTTTGCTTTTATTTTTGTTTTGTTTTGTTTTTTCCTTGTCTGGATATGGATGGCATTGTCTATATCAGATCTCCCAGGGTTTTCCTAACTTTCTGACCTGCTGAGAGGAGCTGCATCCATCAAAGTTCAGCAACTCGCAATGTTGTTGTTAATGTGTACAATGTTCTCTTAGTTTTGCTCCCTTCATTCAACATCAGTTCTGGTCATTCTTTTTTTCCCTTTATTTGAGGAAATTGAGTTATGTGACTTGCCCAAGGTCACAAGCTAGGCAGTTATTAAGTGCCTGAGGTTGGATTTGAACTCAGGTCCTCCTGACTCCAGGGCTGCTGCTCTATTCACTGTGCCACATAGCTGCCCCTAATTCCTTTAATTCTTTATATGCTTCTCTAGAGTCTGACCATTCATGGTTTCTTATGGAATGATACTACTACATAACATTCATATACCATTACTCGTTCATCCATTCCCCAACTGATGGACATGCCCTTGATTTCCAATTCTTTGTCTTCTCTCTCTCTCTCTCTCTCTCTCTCTCTCTTTAATCCTTTGTTACAAGAGAAGGCTCTCTAAGATCTGGAAAGAGATGGAGGGACAAATCAAGGCAGTGTTAAAACAAATGATATTAATTAATTCTCTTTCATATAAAATAATTTAGAAAAAAAAGGCAAATAACCCAGTTTTTTGTTGCACCTGTATCTTTGTTGTTTCTATTCCTCTTGTCCACACCTAATAATCCCCTACTGTATAGCCTTCACAACCTCCATCCCAGATAGACATACTCATTCCCCATCTCATATTTAATTTTTTTCCCAATTTTTATACACTATGGAAAAGTCAAGGGGTAGCTAGTTGGTGCGTGGATAAAGAACTGGCCCGGGAGTCAGGAGGACCTGAGTTCAAATCTGACCTCAGACACTTAATAATTAGCTACCTGTGTGGCCTTGGGCAAGCCACTTAACCCCATTGCTTTGCAAAAAGCTAAAAAAAGTCAACCAAGTTCCCTCTTTGCCAGCTAGAAAGATGGCCACAGGTATCTACCATAGGGACCAGCTGGTATTGCCATCTCTTCACCTCCATCATAGCTATGGTTAAACAAAAAAGTCTGATGTCCATCTCTGACTCCCACCTATCCCATCCTTCAGGAGGAGGATTTTGATGTAGCTCAGGTTCTTCTCTCCAGCCCTGATTGAAGAAGCTACATGAGCTAAAGATGAGTAGGCATAGCACCAATCAAATCTCAGGGGAGGGAGCAGAAGGAAACAAAAGATGTTTCAGTGAGTACTACTCCCTAGAGGCTTGGAGCTCAGTTAACCAAACCCATAATTCTCCCAATTTGCAACCCTCATTCAAAGACCACTGCCTCTGCCCCTCCCTCCAAGATCCATGTCTTAGAATCCAGTGTCAAATCTATTCATCACCACACAATCTGGACCTACCTGGGCATCTCGACATTTGTTTACCCTCTTCTGTCCATCTGGAAGTTCTGTCCTCCAGATATACATGAGGTCTGAACTTCAAAAATTAACCCTTGAGGAAAATGAAAAACCTTTGACTAAATTTCAACAAGAAATTCTTTATAAGTTTACGTGATTGATGAATGGAAATTCAAAATTCAAAATATAAGCTGAAATTTTAAAGTGTAGTTAAGAGTTGTACTTCTTTCATTTAAGGTTATGCATTGTTATTATTTTTTTTTTTTTTGGTGTAGGGGAAGGAATGAGACTAAGCACATTAGGAGTCAGTAGCAAAGAGAACAATTGATTCTCTCTAAGCCTCAGTTTCTTCATCTGTGAAGATAAGAATAATTAATCTTTTCCCTATCTAATATCTAGCCCTGTCTCTCCTGGATATTGTGGGAATTGAATGGCCTAATGGATGACAAAACAGTCTGAAAAGACTCAGATCCCATACAAATAATTTACTTGATACTCTCAGGAATGGGGAAGAACTTTGGCCTCACAGAATATCAGAATTATAAAGAAAGCTTCTTAGAGTTGAAATATAATTCATTAATGAACAGAAATCCTCTCCCAAATATCCTGAAATTATTTTTCTGCCTGTTTGTTACTATTACTGAATTTTCATTTTAGCACTTTAGAGAATCACAGTATTTTACCATTAGGATTATCCTCAGATAACATATGACCAACCCATACTTGTTTCAAAAAATATATTATTGAACCTAATTTAAAGGGTGAGATTTTTGAGAACAGGTATTATCTTGATTTTTCTTTTTTGCATCCATAAAATTGGCATAGTATGTGTCATTTAGTAAGAACTTAATGGTAATAAATATTTTTATTTTATTAATTTATTCAATTATTCATTTATTTGTAGACTATATTTCCTAATTCAAACATTGCTTAAAGTCCCCCATTGAAGAAGAACTTCCTACCTCTTGAGGTAGCCAATTCCTCTTCTGTTAAGGGGTAAGATTTTCCCTACATCAAGCCTCAACCTGCCTCTGTAACTTCCACCTTTCAGCTTGTTTCCCATCGCCTGATCTATGGTTTCACGAGTAGGGTTGGAATGTTCTCCTTTCTCAGACGACTGTCATCAGTCTCTCTTTATTCAGAGAAACTGTCAGTGAGAAATAGACTCATTTGGCCCTTTACTGAGAAGCTAAAATAAATGATTGTGTTGCCTTTCCCATTGAGTGAACAATGTTTTCTTCTTTAAAAAAAGAAGCATCACTGTCTTTGGCCTGTTTGTTCAGCAGCCTGGTAGGCTTGGTTCCAAAGATCACTCATTGGAGTCCAATTCTGTCAAGGTATGCTGACCAATACACTTGTCAGAGGCTTTGTCTGTCATTTGGCCAGGCCACCTGACCATCTTCCAGTTGTGACTCTTGCTTTTATTTGATACTGTGGAAGGAAACACAGAGGGAGGTTATGAGGTAACTCCTAATATCCAGTCCCCAAACTCCGGTACTCCCTAGTTTGAAAGGAAAGGTTTAGCAGCCATTCTTATCAATAAATAATCCACAAGCATTTGTTAAGTGCTCATTACAAGCATAACACTACACTAAGTACTAGAAATACAAAGATAAAAATGAAATTTTCCTTCCCTTAAGGAGTTTAAATTCTTGCTGAAGGAGAGAATATGCAAATATATTAGTGTATGAGAAATGAAGAGAAGCTAATTTTAGGAGAAAGACACAAGTAACTGGGAGATCTAGTCCACACTGCCAAGATAATAGTCCTAAAGGGATCATTATAAGGTGAAGTAGGGTAGATACAAAGGCCAATGGTACTATAACCTGTACTCCCTCCCTTCTATTAATACATAGTGAGAGTTTTGTTTCTCTGCCCTGGACTGATTCTGCCATTGCCTCCTGGGTGACCTTGGACAATTCACTTCTCTCTGAGAATCTGAACACTTTTCTTTACAATTGAGTGGGAGGTATTGAGGGGGAGAGGGAGAGAGAGATGGGCAAAACTGTCTCCAAAATGCCCTCCAGTTCTAACATGCTTTGTTTAGAGTTTCATTTTACAGATGAGAAAACTGAGTTATATGAACACTAAGTTACTTGCCTGAGATCATTTAGCTGCTAAAGGTCAGAAGTTGAATTTGAACTCATGTCTTCTCAGAACCAACACTCACACCCACAGAACCATCTCAACTTCCCATGTAGGAAGCAAAAGGCAAAATCAGAATTTAAATCCAGGGTCTCTGACTCCATTTTCAACAGTACAAATAACCATTTTTCTTCAGTTCTAAGTTGTAGTGTTCTATGCTATTTGATTCTTTACGAGTCAAGCTATTTTGGTCTGGCTCTATCCTCCATTCCTTGAAAACAACCAGCAGAGTTGGGGCAAAGACCAAATGTTTTAAAAATATATATAGACTTCTACTATCAAGTTACCTAAAATAGGATCCCTGCTGGCTGCCTGATATACCTCTCTCTCTCCCTTTCCACGTTCCCCCTCCCCCCACAACATTTTTGTTAAATCAAGTCCTGATGACATTAAACAAGCTTGGGTTGGGGGGGTATGGATCACTTGGGTGACATGGGGCGAAATTGGGTGTTCTGTTTGGCTGCTCAGCTAATCAATGAAATTCCATTAGAGAAACTGACCAGGCAGGATGAGGAATACAGATTTCAGATATTGGACGTTCCTGCTTGACTAGTCGGTCTTTTGAATTAGTCTGGGCTAGGGATGAGAGCTCATGGTTAAGGTGGGCAGCTTGTAAGAAAGAGGGAGGAAACTGCCCCATAGCATTCTTATCTCCAAATTATCTTGTAATTTACTAATTTGCTTACTCCTCCTCCGCCTCCTCCTCCAACTACTACTACTACCACTACTATGACTACTATTTATGGAATGTTTTAAGGCTTAGAAACCTTTTTACATTTGTCAACTCATTTGACCCTCACCACAACCCTATAAAATACCTGTTATTGTCATCTCCTATTTTATAGATAAGGAAGCTGAGACCAAAAGAGTAGAATACAAGCTCCCTGAGAAGAAGGACCATTTTTCATTTTTATCTTTGTTATCCTCACTAACTCCCTGACACAATTCCCTGAACATTGTAGGCCTTTAAGAAAATGATTGCTGTACTGAGTTGAATGCAGAGAAAAGGCATAGCATATGCTCTTGGGGGAACCCTAGTCTTAAAGGAAACACAAAGTCTCTGATTGAAGGACTCTAGGAAATGGAGATGCACCATTTTCCATTTTGGGATAGCCAGTTGTAATCATTATGAAACATAGTATTATGTCAAGCCTAAATCTGACTTACTAAGATTTTCTTCCAAAGTCACTGCTTCTATCCTCTGGCACAATATTAATCAACAACTTTTTTTATATGACAGACTTTTGGATATTCAGAAGTCAGTGAGAATATTCCACCCAAATCTTCTCTCTTCTTAGTTCCTTGATTTAAGAAGTCTTCAGTCTATGAAAGGAAGCATTTTCAAACTCCATCTTCATTCTTCGGTTCCATTCAAAACTCTATACTCACATAGTTAAGCCCGAAAGATTGCAGCAGTTTCCTTATTGATCTCTCTGCCTCCTCTCCAGTCTAACCTTCACATAACTTCCAAAGTGATTTTCCTAAAATAGAAGTCTGTTCATATCACAATCATACTCAGGAATCCCCAGTGGCTTCCTATTACTCCTCGGAACAAATAAGAACTTCTTTATTTAACATATACTCTGCACTATGTACCATCAAGTTGTCTTTATGGAATGATTATTTGTTGTTCTCCTTGAGACACTTGTTATTCTATACAAAAGACATTTTTACTATTTTTCCCATGATATTTTATCTCCCATGCTTTTTCATTAGCTGTAGATACCCCACTGTCTGAAATGCCCTGACAGATCAGCTCTATCTGTAATAATAATAATGAAAGCTAGCATTTGCTCAATGCTTTAAGGTGTTCAAAGCACTTGATAAATATCTCAATTGATCCTTACAATAACCCAGGGAGATAGGTGCTATACCCATTTTACAGAAAAGAACAACAGAGACAGTTAGAGATAGAGTGAATTGACCAGGTTCATGCTAGAAGGTGTCTCATTCAGGAATAGATCTCAAATTTGGTTGATTCCTGGTTCAGTGCTCTATCCACTACACTCCATGCTTGTTTCAACATTATCTTTAGGATAATAATATCAACAATATCTCATGTAATCCCCAATTTCCTTCAGACTTCAGAGCACCTGTCAGCTTCTACAAAAAAGATGTTCTTGATTCTTTTAGTGGCCAGCCTTGCCTGCCCCACATTACCTTGTATGTAGTGTATACATAAATCTGTTTCTACTTTGTATTTAATATGTGCACGTGTGCTCCTTGAAGGTAGGGATCATTTTGTTATTTTCTTCATATTTCTAGCACCTAAGCTGCTGCTATTGCACATAATGAGTAACTTATTAAAGACTTCAACTAAAGTATCAACTTCCAACGTTTCCTGATCTCCTCCAAGTACAATTTGTCCTGCTCACAAATTTCCTTCTATGTACTTTGTGTATATATCTATGAGTAGACATAGAAACAGAGAGAAAGATAGAGAAGATAGAAATGGAGACTGAGATGGAATTAGAGATAGAGAAGAGAGAGACTGAGTTGGAATGAAGATTTCATATATATATATATATATATATATATATATATATATCTTAAGATGAAGATAGAGATAGAGGAGAGATTTAGATTGAGATGGAGTTAGAGATAGATAAGATAGAAGGAAGTAGAGAAGATAGATATTGAAACTGGGATGGAGATATGTATTGATGAAGATGGAGAAAGAATTAGATAGACATTAAGATAAAGGCTGGTAGAGGGCATAGTAAGTAGAATACTGGACCTGGAGTCAGGAAGACTCATCTTCCTGGGTTCAAATCTGGTGTTAGTCATTTACTAGCTGTGTAAACACTTAACCCTGTTAGCCTCAATTTCCTCATCTGAGCTGAAGAAGGAAATGGCAAGTCACTCCAATATCTTTGCAAAAAAACAACAAGCAAACCTCAAACGGGGTCTCAAAGTCAGACAAGACTGAAAATGACTCAAAGCAAGACAATAAGATTGAGATAGATACAGAGAAAAATAGAAATGATAAAGATGGAGATGGAGATATATATTTGTTTCCTTCATTAGAATGTAAATTGCTGGAGGGCATGGTCTATTTCACTTTTGTTCTTAATTC
This sequence comes from Macrotis lagotis, assembly GCF_037893015.1. Lineage (NCBI taxonomy): Eukaryota > Metazoa > Chordata > Mammalia > Peramelemorphia > Peramelidae > Macrotis > Macrotis lagotis. Next base: position 615,152,068 of record NC_133666.1, on the reverse strand, counting down.
CCCCAAATTTAGGACAGTGCTTGACTTAGAGTAGGTACTTAATGCCTTGTTTGATTGAACAGCAACCTTAAAGAGTTGCCTGATCCATAGGACAAGCCATGGATGAAACCCTGATTATGATCCCAGATGTAACCTTATCCCTAACAGATAACTGTTTTTACTAGATGTAACAATATATACAGGACCTGTGTAGGGTCAGTGTAGGAACACCAAGAGTTCTTCCACCATTAATTCCCTCCACCAATGTCTAATGTAGATAGTATATAAATTATAACCTTAGGTAATTATCTAAAGAGCAGAGAGATTTTATGACTCTTCATTGACATTGTCACATAGACATTGGTAAAATTAGCATTTGAACTCAAATTTTCCTGGAGTCAAATTCATTCTTAATAGTCACATTATTATTATTATTAAATTAGGTATTATTATTTAAATTGTTAGTGTTTTGATAACTTATCAGATTTTTCCAAAACATTTTCATGTCTAGTCTTTCATTTTTCCTCACCATATCCCTTGCCAGAGCAATGGAAATTTTTTGGTGTCCATTTTATAGAGGAGAAAACTGAGGTTTACAAAGGTCACATGACAAGCTGGGGATTAAGGTGGAACCTAAAACTCTAATTTCCTCAAGTCTCCCACAGAAGCCCATGCACTCTCCATTCTCTCTCTCTCTCTCTCTGGAGTTTTTCAATGAATCTTTTAGTCTTTCTCTCAGGGCATGTTTACAGTGGAGAAGACAAGGGAATTAGATTCATACAAGAAACCCAAATCTCAGACTATTGGAGAAAGGCAAAACAAATAGAAACTGAGGCTTTGTTTCCATTCTCTCTATGCTACCAGCTGTTTTCAGGGAGCAGATGTGCTGTACAGCTGGAACTCTTCCACTCTGACATGTGTTGTGGAAGACCAGCAATTGGAAGAGCCATTAGGCACATGCCTTGTTGGGTTTGGACCTATTTTGGTCCTTGCCTATTTCCTAGAATAGCAGGCATTCCCTCCTGGATTCCTCAAGTGCATTTGGGGCTGCATCTCACTGGATACTATTTTTTTTCTTTTTGATAGCATTTCTATAGAAAAGCCCACTGCTACCTCTCTGCATGACTGATGATTTCATTGTACCTAGTGTGATAATATGCAAATGCTCTGGGATATTCTAAGATCCCTTCCACTTGTAAATCTGACCTTTTGTCCCTGCAGGAACAAGACATTCTCTACTTTCCAAGGTAGATCATTCTAATTAAAGGACAGCATTAATTTTTGCCAAAGTGAAGATGGTATACTGGATAGGTTGCTGGACTTATGTAAAGGACATGATTCCAAATCTACCCTCCAACACTTAACCTCTGCCTACTTCAGTTTCATCATCTGTCAAATGGGAATAATAACACCGCCTCCCTTCCAGATTTGTTGTGAGAATGAAATGAGATATTTCTAAAGTCCTTTGCAAATCTTAAAGTACCATATAAATGCTTCTCAATATTATTAATTATTCTCTCTCTCTCTCTCTCTCTCTCTCTCTCTCTCTCTCTCTCTCTCTCCTTTTTCTTCTGTCTTTGATATTCAGTCTCATTCTCAAATTTATGATTCTTCATTTATTTTCCCGTGGACAAGAAAAGGAGATAGATTTTAGTCTAATATAAATGTTTTTAAAAAGCTTATTTTCTGGGGTGGCTAGGTGGCACAGTGGATAGAGCACCGGTCCTGGAGTCAGGAGTACCTGAGTTCAAATCTAGCCTCAGACACTTAATAATTACCAAGTTGTGTGGCCTTGGGCAAGCCCCATTTGCCTTGCAAAAAATCCTAAAAAAAAGGTTTTTTTTCCTAAAAATCTTAACAATCTCTCATTTCATATGAACACAAGCAGACTAGGTTTGTTAATCACAGAAGAATAATTTTAATAGTAGATAGTAAACTTCTTGTCATGCCTTTGTTCCAGCAGAGGTTGGATTCAATCTGTCAAGGACATCATTGGGATTTTTACATACAGATAGGAAGGTGTTTTAGATGATTTCTAAGACCTCTTCCAGTTCTGAGATGATTCTCTAAATTACCCCAATCATTGGGAATATCTCCAATGTAAACAATTACCCAATAGTGAATTATTTCATATCATCCTTTGTTTGTAATCTGGTTGATAAATCTGATTAAGTGTAGTTGTCTATTTTTAAGATAAGATGCACCCACAACCTGACTGAGGCAACCAAGTTGTTTTAAGACTCAAAATCATTTCTTGGTTAAGAACATATGTACATCCTTTTTTAAAAATTCTCTTATATTTTTCTTTTTTATCCTCATACTTTTTTCCTTTTCCTTCATCCTAATTTATCACACAGAAAATGATTTATCTGTTAACATGTTAAACACAAATGTATATGTTCACCAGACTGTTCATCGTTGAGGGGAGGGGTGTGGGAAGGGAGAATGGAAGGAAATTATGTAATTTATAAATATGCATGTGAATGAAGGCTAAAAATTTTTCACAACATGTAACTGGAAAAATAAAATAAAATTATCAATTGGGAAAAAAGGACATGTGAGTCATAACTGATGAAAATGCTCACAAAAAGTTTTGTTTGATACCCTTGTCTCTGTCACTGTTTTATTTGGTTAGAGAGTCCATGCTAAATTGTTATGGAAAAGAAATCTCACTGTGTCAACTTCATTATATGTAAAATTACATTCTCGGTTTTATACTTTATGGTTCAAGGCAGTGGTTTTCAGAGTGAGGTTAAGTTTCCCTCGGACTGCCACAAGGAGTCAGTGATCTTCTGCACATCCCACTATTTCCATAATACCCAATTGTAGGTCTAATCTCAATAAGAGCCATATATATTCTTATTTTTTTGACATTCCTCTACCCCTTCCTACCTCCACTGTGCAAGCTCCCAATTTTTCTCCTTCTGAATCTGGCATTGGACCCAAGTCAGTTATTACTATTCATTCTGTGAGGAACCTCAGTAGTATGTAATTTTAGTACTACTAGGAAGATCCTTTCCCCATACTCAGCATGGTTCTCTTTTCCTTCTGTGCCACTAAAACATACCATGTCTTTGTAAGGCACCCTTTAGAGAGGAGCCTCTCAGCACCTTTCCTCATTTGTTTTTCATAGAACAAACAGAGTGAGCTGAATATGATGGAAAAATACAGATGGTTTGTAATGTGCCTTACACAGATTATTATATGACCATTTCCCCTCCAGTCTACCAGTGTTTCTTGAGCTCCTTATTACTTAAATGATCACTATCAGCTTTCCAGGCACCCAACCCCCAATCTTAGAGTCACCCTCAAATCCTCACTCTCACTCATTCCACATATGCAATCCATTCCCCTAATTTGATTATTTCTACTGTCCCAAAATTTCTCTTGTCTTTTCTTTCTCCCCTCATGTTGTCACCCCCTAGGTTCAATTCCCCACTTCCTGTCACTTGGACAACTACAATAGACTCCTAATTGATCTCTGTATTTCAAGCCTTTTCTTTCTCCAAAAAGCTAAAACAATTTTCCAAAAGTGCACATTCATTCACATTGCTTCTCAATTCAATAAAATCCAGTGGCTCCCCATTGCTTCTAGAATAAAAAACATGTTTTTTCATCTTTATCGCATCTTTTTTGAAATTTCTGTTTTTTTTTCTTTAGTGTATATAAATATATATATCAATATATTGATAGATAATGAATAGTCCCAGATAAGGAAACTTATTTTGCCACACATGGTCAGCAATTTCTTTAAACATGTAATCTTTGAGAAGCTATCTAGAACAATGAGACATTAAATGGTGTGATCAACTCCAATTATTGTCAAAATCAGGTGGTGGGGGGTGGAGATTATGTACCACAATAGAAGATAGGCAAGCCTTCTAGACCCTGTAACCAAAGGTTCAAATCCTGTTTGACCCAGTTGAAGGGTATCCTTCCAAATCATTTTGACCATATCCAGCTTACTTGGTTCATAGATTTTACTTTCTATGCTCATTTGCAATGTTAACCTAGTAACATCAAACTTTCCTTTTGTCACCAGATGTATCCATAGCTGAGTTTTCTTTCAGTTTTAACCTAGATTCTTCATTAGTACTGGAGCTACATGTAGTTGTCCTCTACTCTTCCCCAATAATATATATTAAAAAACCATCTGACCATAAGGCTCATTTTGTTATCTCTTTTGTCATTTTGATACTATCAGTGGGGAAAAAGTTAGTGGAGTTGTTTGCCATTTCCTTTCCTAATAGATCACCTTTTGTCAGAATGCTTTATTATGACTTGTCTGCCTTGCATAATCTTACAGATTTTTTCTTTAATTTAAGGCAATGGGATTAAGTGACTTGCCCAAGGTCACACAGCTAGGCTATTATTATGTGTCTGAGGTTGGATTTGAACTCAGGTCCTCCTGACTCCAGGGCTGGTGCTCTATTTACTGCCACCTAGCTGTCCTGTCTTGCATAATCTTGCAAAGAACAGTTTAGAGCTTTGTTGAGCATTGCAAGCCCTTTTGTCATGATAAGACTGTAATCCAAACTCTGAAGTCCCTTCTATTTCATGAACTATCATCTTGTGATACAAATTAGCACAATTCTGGCATATAGTAGGCACTTAATGAATGTGTATCCCCTCCCACTCCAATTATTACTGCATATTAATAAAATATTTTAAAACAAATTTATTTAACCATATTAAGAATCTGTGTTCTAGAGCAGGGGTGGGGAATGTCTAAGCTGCAGGCCATTTGGTCTGGTGCTATCATGGCAACTGCAGGTGGGACTTGAAATTCTATAAATCTAGGACTCTTTTAGGATGAATTAATTAACTGTTAGACCAAAGATAGCAGGTGAATGATGTATAAATATTAAAATGACCCTTAGGAGAAAAATGTTTTCCCATTACTGTTCTAAAGTAACAACAAAATCTGTTGCATGAGTGAACTTCTTACACATAACTATCAACCTTTCTCTTTAATACAGAAAATTCCTTGTACTTCTTATAGATTTGAAAACAGGACCAAATCTAAGTCTTTCAGTGACTAAAACTGATGGTTGGTACAAACCTCTCAATAGTCTTGCACTGAATTCTTCCTACAATTATTACTTTTGGTAGGGACAGTAATTTGGATACAGTCTCTTTCCCCCCTTTTAAAAATTTATGTAGTATTTTATTTATCTCAGTTATATGTAAAAACAATATTTAGCATTCATTTTTAAAACTTTGAGATCCAAATATCTTTCCCTTTCTCCCTCTCCACCTTCCCTCCCCCTTATTGAGAAGACAAGAAATTCAATATAGACTATCTATGTGTAGTCATGTAAAACATTTCCATAACAATCATGCTGTGAAAAATATATATATATAACAAAAAACTCTCAAGAAAATTAAAGGAAATAAATTAGTATGACTCAATCTATATTCAGATACAATCAGTTATTTCTCTGGGGATGGATAGCAATTTCCATCATAAATCCTTCAGAATTATCTTGGATCATTGGATTGCTGAGAAAAACTAAGTCACTCCGAGTTGATCATCTTACAATATTGTTGTTACATTTCACCTTGTATCAACTCCTGTAAATCTTTCCAGGTTTTTCTTAGAGCATTTTGCTCATCATTTCTGATAGAAGAATACTATTCCATCATAATCACATAGAACAATTTGTTCAACCATTCCCCAACTGACAACCAATTCTCTGTCACCAGAGAAGAGCTGCTCCAAATATTTTAGTACATATAGATCCTTTTAACATTTAGTTTTATATTTCTTTTGGGATTCATATTTAGTAGTGAATTTGCCATGGTATAGGGTATGCATGGTTTTATAACCCTTTCGGGCATAGTTCCAAATTACTCAACAGAAAGGTTGAATCAATTCACAACTCTACCAAAGATGAATTAATTTCTCGTTTTCCCCACATACCCTCCAACATTTATCATTTTTCTTTTCTGTTCTATTATCCGATCTAGCAGTTAATGTAGTACTTTAGAATAGCTTTAATTTGCATTTATCCAATTAAATGAGTTAGAACTTTTATTTTTCACATGATCGTAGATAGCTTTGGTTTCTTTATCTGAAAACTACTTACATCTTTTGATCATTTCCTAATTGGGCAATGACTCTACTTTTAAAATTTGACTCAGTTCTCTATAAGTTTGAGTAATGAGTCACTTGTAAAAGAAACATTCACAATTTTTTTCAGTTAGTATAACTAATTGTATTTCCCTCCATCCTAATTCTCCTTCTGTTTACTCTATTCTCTCTCTCTCTCTCTCTCTCTCTCTCTCTCTCTCTCTCTCTCTCTCTCTCTCTCTCTCTCTCTCTCTCTCTCCTTTTACTCTGTCCCTCCTCAAAGATGCCTTACTTCTGACTACTGTCTCACCCAATTCGCCCTCCTGCTTTTCTGTAAGGTAAGATACCTTTCTATACCTAATTGAGTATGTATATTATTCTTTCTTTGAACCAATTTTAATGAGACAATGGTTCATTAATTCCCCTCATGCCTCCCCCTTCTATTTCACACTAAAACTTTTTTCTAATCGCTTTTGTGTGAGATAATTCACTCCATTCTACCTCTTTTATTCCCTTTCTCCCAGTACATTCCCTTCTCATCACTTAGTTTTAAATTTTTAGATCTTCATATTCAATTCAAATTTGTGCCCTCTTTCTACATAGACTCCTTATACTCCTTTAAACTGTCTTAATAATGAGAAAATTCTTATGAGTTACCAGTGTCATCTCCCCATATAGGAATGTAAACAGTTTAACTTTATTAAAACTCTTTTATTTTCCCTTTCTTGTTTATCTTATTATGATTCTCTTTAGTCTTGTATTTGAAAATCAAACTTTCTGTTTAACTTTAGTCTTCCAACTAGGAAAATTGGAAAGGTGCTAATTTAATTGAATGTCCATCTTTTTCCACTTAAGAGTTTACTCAGTTTTACAGGGTACGTGATACTTATTTGTAATCTAAACATTTTTCTTCTGGAATATCATATTCCAAGCTCTATGGTCCTTTAATAGAGAAGCTGCTAAATCTTGTAGTATCCTGACACAAATTTGAATACTTGAATTGTGTTGCTGTGGTTGTTTTCTCCTGGCTGCTTACAGTATTTTTCCTTGACCTGAGAGCTCTAGAATTTGGTTATAATATTCCTAGGAACTTTCATTTAGGGATCTTTGTCAGGAGATCCCTTTTCATGGGTTCTTTTAATTATTATTTTATGCTCTTGATTCTTGAATATTGGATTGGGTTTTCTTGATAAATACATGAAAGATAGTATCTAGATACCTAAAACAGGAATAGCCAAAATACACAAATAAAATTATTCATCAATTTCCCTAGTTAATAGTGATACAATTTTAGCAAAGAAATTACAGCAAGTTATTACTAGGATAATACACCCTGGTTAGATAAGATTCATACCAAGGAGGGCAGAACCAAGCCTGTGGAGTAAAAGAAGTGACTAACCCAAGCTCTCCCCCAAAATCACTCCAATGCCTTTAAAAATTACTCTAAACAAATTCTAGAGTGATAGAACACACAAAAAGACTGGGTAACACAATTTTCTGACACAAGAAATTTTACCAGGGTTAGAATGGACCCACAGTACATCCTGGACCATACCAGAGTGACCCAGCCCTGGCCATCCAGGAACAGACCACAGGAGGCCTCTGTCAATGGCAGTGTTGGTGGTTTCCATATCTCTTAGCCCAGGGATCATCCAAAGACAACTTGGAAAATCAGCAGGAAAAATCTACCACACCAGTCTAGGCACCTGGCCCCAGGTGATTAGGAGCAACTCTTGGGAGATGTTTCTTGAATGCTCAGTCCAGGGATGGTTACCGGGTTGGAAGGGTATTACAGTGGTATCTTTGCTGTTCCTGAAGCAGGACTCTATTGTTTTATCCATACTCTGATCTGGATTGAAGTCTGGTGCTCCAGACCCAGGAACGAAGTAGAAGCATTATAAAACTTACTAGTGGAGGAGAGTGCTAGTGGTCAGTCATAGATTAGAGCACTGGTCAGAAGAGTAGTCATAAACTCTCAGACGAGCTTGGAGGACTTGAAAACTTGTAGATCTATGGGACTATCTGTGAAAACAACTGCAAAACCTTCAAAAGCTTAGGACATTGTATCTTCCACAGGAAATGAAGCACCACCTTAACAAAGAGTTAAAATCAAATCATAGACTGGGACATGAGCAAAAATCTGAGAAAAAATATGACCATAGACAATTATTGTGGTCACATGGAAGAACAAAACACACATGAGAAGAAGCTAACAAAGTTAAGGTTTTTCATGACAACATGTTTTAAATCCATATCTATAATTTGCTTTCTCATTGAGGTGTGGGAGGAAGGGAACGAATTTGGGACTCAAGATTTGGAAGTGAACATTGCAACTGTTTTTGAAGGTAACTGGGGAAAAATAAAATAAAATAAAAATAAAATAAACTAAAGATATTCCAGTATTAGGAAAATAATCAACATAATTCACCATAATAAAAATTAGAAGAAATTATATAAGTATCTAAATAGTTGCTGAAAAAAGACTTTGACAAAATGGAGTACCCATTCCTTTTAAAACATTAGAGAGCATAAGTATATATGGAGTTTTCTTTAAAATGAGAAACAGGATCTAGCTGAAAAATATCAACAAACAATATTTGTATTGAGGATAAATTAGCATTTCCAATAAAATCAGGAGTAAAAAAGAGTATGGCCATTATCACCACTGCTATTCCTATGTTGTATTAGAAATGTTAGCTTTAGCAATAAGATAAGTAAAGCAAATTGAAGGAATTAGAATAGATAATGAGGAAACAAAACTTTCACTCTTTTACAGACTATATGATGATATACTTAGAGAATCCTAGAAAACCAACTAAAAAGGTACTTGAAACAAATAACAATCTTAGCAAAGTAGCAAGAGATAAAATAAACCCACATAAATCATCAGCATTTGTATATATAGCTAATAAAGGTCAACAGGAGGAGAAAAAAGAGAAATTCCATTTAAAGTAACTGTGGACAACATAAAATACTTGGAACTCTACCTTCTAAGGCAAACCGAGAAATTATATAAATATAAATATATTTACATAATGCCTTTCATGAAAATAAAGTCAGATCTAGACAAATGGAAATATGTCAATTGTTCATGTTTAGGCTGAGATAATATAAAAGTGATAATTCTACCCACATTAAATTACTTATTGAGTGTCATATCATTCAAACTACCAAAAACTATTTTACAAAATTCATCTGAAGCATCAAAAGGTGAAGAATATCAAGGGATTAGATGGGACAAAAACTGCAAAGGAATGTGGCCTAATTATAACAGATCTAAAACTATATTATAAAGTGACAGTCATAAAAATTGTCTGGCAGTGGCTCAGAAATAGAGAAGTGGATTGTGATTACATTAGGTACAAAAGGAACAGTAGTAAATGATTACAGTAATCTATTGTTTGACATATCCAAAGGTTCTACCTTCTGGGATACCTCATTATTTGTAAAAAAAAAAACTGCTGGGGAAACTGGAAAATAACATGGTAAAAACTAGTTATAGACCCACAACTCCCAGCCTATACCAAAATAAGATCAAAGCAAGTATAAAATTTAGACATAAAGTGTAAAACCATTGACCAATTAAGAGAACAAAAATACTCTATCTGTCAAATCTATGGAGAGGGGAGAAGTTTATGAACAAACAAGACACAGAAAACATTATAAATTGCAAATGGATGATATTGACTATATTAACTAAAAAGTTTTTACACAAATAAAACCAATGTAACCAAGATTAGAAGCAAAGCAAAAAGCTGGGAAACAATTTTCAGTGTTTCTGATAATGTTATTTCTAACATATATAGAGAATAGAATGAAATTTATAAGATTACAAGACATTCTCCAGTTGATAAATCATCAAGGGTTTTGAGCTGGTAGTTATCAGATGAAGAAATTTTAACTATAGTCATTTGGAAAAATGTTCCATATCATTATTGATTAGAGAAATTAAAACATCTCTGAGGTACCACCTCACACCTATCAGACTGGCCAAGATGACAAAAATGAAAATAATCAGAGTTGGAGAGGATATGGGAAAATTGTGACACAAATACACTGTTGGTGGAGTTATAAATTGATACAACTATTCTGGAGAGCTGTCTTGAACTATGCCCAAAGAGCAATAAAACTGTGTGGAACAGCAATATCCCAAAGATAATATAAGAAAGGTGGAAAGACCCAGATATAAAAAACTATTTTAGCAGTTATTTTTGTGGCAAAGAATTCAAAATTAAAGGAATGCTCATGAATCGGGAAATGACAGAACAAATTATGGTGTATGAATGTAATGAAGTACTATTTTTCAGCAAGAAATCATAAGCAAATTAGACATCAGAAAAGCCTCACATAATTTGATGCTGAGTGGAGGGAGCAGAACCAAAAGAACATGTGCACATTAACAGCAACATTGTATGATGATCAACTATGATGGATTTGTTGATCTCAGCAGTATAATTATCAAATACAATTCTATAGTACTTGTGATAGGAGTCTATTTGCAGATCGAAGCTTCCTATTTTCAATTTTAAGATTTTGTCTTATATTTTATGGATTTTTCCTTCTCATGGCTGTTTTGTTTTTCTTTTTTATTGTGATTCTTCTTTCAAAACATGATTAATATGAAAATATATTTAATGTAGCTATACGTATGTAATCAATATTAGATAGCTCTTTCGGAGGGGAAGAGGGAGGTAAGGGAAGGATGGAGAAAATTGTGAAACTCAAAATCTTATAAAAATTATTGTTGAAAATTATTGTTGCATGTTTGTTTTGATCATGACTTTCAGGTAGTCTAATAATTTTTAAATTATTTATCTGGCACTTGATTCTTTTTTAATGTTATTTCCTTTACTATATTTTTATTTTATCAAGCTGATAACTTTTTAAATTTAGATTTCCTTCTTTCTATTTGTTTTCTATTTACACATTACTAAAATATTTTTAAGAGTAAACATAATACCCTCTCCCCTACAAAAATATAAAACCTCATGAGAAATAAAACAAATAGAAAAGATATGTTTCAGTCTATGTTCCGATGCCAATCAGCTCTGTCTCAGTGGATCACATTGTTTATCATAAGTCCATCTTAGCAGTTACTTCCATATTTTTCCACAGTTGCTGTTGCTGATTGTAATTCCTTCCATACATTTCTCCCCAACTACCATCTATTATATTTTCTATCTCCTTTCTCTTTGTCTCTCTTCAAAAACGTGTTGTGGGCAGCCAAGTGGCACAGCAGACAGAGCACCGACCCTGGGGCCAAGAGCCCCCAAGATCACATCCCACCCCTGAGATTCAGCAACCACCTGGCCCATCAAGGTCCTGGACAGATCACCTAATTCCACTACCTTTTCTCTCCTGTGATCTCCTTGTTCCCCCTTCTTTCCATTTTCCTCTAGATGTCTATACCCTTTTGAATGTGTATGCTATTTCCTCTCTAAGCCATTTCTGATGAGAATGAAGGCTCCCTCATTCCCTCTTACCTTTTCCCCTTTCACACCATTCCAAAAGCTACATAAAATATCTTTTATATGAAATATCTTAGCCTATTCTACCTCTCCTTTCTCTTACTCCCAGTACATTTCCCTTTCACCCATTGACTTTATTTTTACAATATAGTATAGATTCAAATTAAGCTCTCTCCTGTGCCAAGTCTATAAAAGCTCCTTCTACCTGCTCTATTAAATGAGAAGGTTCATATGATTATTATCAGTATCATCTTTCCATGCAGGAATATATGCAGTTCATAATCATTAAGTCCCTCATAATTTACCCTTCTCCTCTACTCTCTATGTCTCAACTGATTATTATACTTGAAGGTCAAACTTTCTGTTCAGCTCTGACAGTTTCAACAAGAACATTTGAAATTTTCCTGCTTCGTTGAAGGTCCATCTTTTCCCCTGGAAGAGGATGTTCAGTTTTGTTGGTTAGTCGATTCTCGGTTGCATTCCAAGCTCTTTTTGCCTTCTGGAATATTATATTCCAAGCCCTATGAGCCCTTAATGAAGTTGCTGCTAAGTCCTGTGTGATCCTGACGTCAGCTCCACCATATTTGCATTGTGTCCTCCTGACTGCTTATAAAATTTTCCCATTGACTTGGGAGTTCTGGAACTTGGTTATGTTATCCTGCGGGTTGTTTTTTTTTTTGGATTTTTTTCCAAGGGAGGTTGGTGGATTCTCTCAGTTTCTATTTTACCCTCTGCTTCTAGGATATCAGAGCAATGTTGCTGTAGGAACTCTTTTAAAATGAGGTCAAGATTCTTTTCCTGATCATGACTTTCAGGTATTTCAATAATTTTTAAATTATCTTTGACGAATCTTTTTTTCCAGATCAATTGATTTGTCAATGTGATATTTCACACTTTCTTCTAATTTTTCATTCTTTTGGTGTTGAACTATTGTATCTTGATTTCTCACAAAGTCATCAGCTTCCTTTAGCTCTATTCTACATCTGAAGCATTTGTTTTCCTCAGAGAGCTTTCTTATCTCCTTTTTCATCTGAGCCATTCTGCTTTTTAAAGCATTCTTCTTCTCAATAACTTTTTGAACTGTTTTATCCATTTGACCTAACCTGGTTTTTAACATGACATTTTCTTCAGCATTTTTTTTTTTTGGATCTCCTTGACTAAGCTGCTGACTTCATTTCATGTTTTTCCTGCATCTCTCTCATTTCTTTTCCCAATTTTATTTCTATCTCCCTTACTTGATTTTCAAAATCTTTTTTGAGCTCTGTCATAGCCTGATTTCTACATTTCTACATTTCTTGGAGTCTTTAGATGTAGAAGCTTGGACTTTCTCATCTTCAGATTGAGTATGCTGGTCCTCCATAGGACCAAAGTAATTATCTATGGTCAGGTTCCTTCTTTTCTGCTTACTTTTTTCCCCAGTCTGTGGCTGGTTTTGGGGTGCTTCTGGTCTGTGAATGACCACAATGACCCTTTGCCACCAGGCTGTGTGTGTTTGTGTGTGTGTCCCTGCCCTATGGGGAACCTAGACTGAAATCAGGGTTTGAATGTAGTTAGAGCCCCAGATTCCTGTTCTAGGGACAGAGGACAGACTTTGGCAATCTCCCTCCATTCCCTTGCCTTATGTGGGCTGAGTACTCAGGGCACAGCTGCCTGGATTCTCCTGCTGGGTGACTCCATGGGCCTGTTTCTGTTTCTTGGATCTGGGCTGCTGCAGCTGTGCTGAGGACCTGGGTTTCACGCTCACTCTGGCAGAGATCTCCATGCTGATTTTCCAAGTGGTGATTAGTGCTCCCTGGGGTGCAGGTCATGAAACTACTTCTGATACCAGGAGCCACTGCTCCAAGGCACTCTGCAGTTGTACCCAGGAGCCTGAAGTTCCTTCACTCTGGTGAGGCTGCCCCTCCAAGCCCATGGAACAGTTTTTTCCACTATTTTCCATCTTATCTTGGACTGGAGAATTGATTCACAGGATCTTTCTGTGGGTTCTGTCTCTCGAAAATTTAGTTAGAGTCATAGTTTTAAGGTTTTTGAAATATTTTGGAGTGAGCACCTAAGAGAGACTGTTCTCCTGCCACCATCTTGGCTCCAACCCTGATGACTTATTTTTTAAGATTTTCTTTCATCTGGCTAATTTCTCTTCCCAATTTTTCCTCTTCCTTTACTAAGTGATTTTCAATATTCTTTGTGAGCTCTTCCATGGACTGAGAGCAATTCATATTTTTCTTGAAGGCTTTGGATGTAAGGTAATTCTTTTCTGATTGAGCACTTTGATTTTCTTTATCACTTTTTTAAGTTTCTATGATCAGATTTTTTTTCTGTTGCTTGCTCATTTTCCTTGCTTTGATTTTAATTATTAAAAACTTATTTATTTATTTATTTTCATCCCTATGCACATGTATATTTTTAAGTTACAAAATTTCCTTCCACCTTCCCTTCCTACCCCCTTCCCCTCTATAGTGAACAGTCAGGTTAGCATTGTATATACATATTCTGATAAACATGTTTACAAATTAGTAATTTTCAGTATAGAAATTAGGATTAAGGGTAAGTTATATATAAGGGATAATTTTTATAAAATGTTCATCTGCTTTGGAAGAGTTTGGTTTGTTTGGTTGTGTGTGTGTGTGTGTGTGTGTGTGTGTGTATGTGTTTGTTTGTCTTCCTCTGGATGGGGATAATATAGTCCATGGTCAGTGTAATGCAGTTGTCCTAGCTCTCTGGACTGCTGAGAGAAGATGCTTCCATCAAGATTGTTCATCTTATAATGTTGTTGTTAATGTGTACATTGTTCTCTTGGTTATACTTCCTTTCCTCAGCAGTCATTGCATGCTTCTCTAAAGTCCAACCATTTATGATTTCTTATAGTATTGTTTAGTATTCATGCACCATTACTTGTTTAGCTATTCCCCAATTGATGGGCATGCCCTCAATTTCCAATTCTTTGCCATTACAAAAAAGAGCTGCTATAACATAGAGGACTTTTCCCATTTTTAACAATGTCTTCTGGATTTAGACCTAGAATTGGAATTTCTAGGTCTAGGGTATGAAGAGTTTTATTGCTCTTTGGGCATATATTGCTCTCCAGAAAGGTTGGATCTGTTCACAACTCTGATTCTAATTCTTTGCTAACAGTAGGTTTTTATTTCCTCAGAGAAGGTCCCACTATACCAAACATCAGGAACTTGTGCAACTGTTTTCAGAGATACTTCTAGGAATTTCTAAGTTTTCAGTTCTTTCAAGGTGGTATGTTCCAAAGAGGGATGTTGATTCCTTTCCTGGCCTGTGTTCTGGTCTGTGAGTGACCCCAAGCAATTTTTTTTGCTGCCCTGGAACTCTAAGGAGGGTCTTCACTCTTCTATAGCTGAAGGTTCTTATGTGCTGCTATTCCTTCTGACCCTATGACTGCCACTATGACCCAAATCCAAGTATGGACAAAGAAACACAGTTTTGCCCCCAATGCTAGGAAAGAGATCCCTGTATTCTTCTGACCAGTAGTTGCTGCTACTGCTGTTTCATTGACTTCCAAGGTTGTTCCTAGTTTTCTGGGGCCATGACCATGCTGTTGCAGCCTTCACTGGAGGGCATTTCAATATTATCTTGGTGCAATAGACCCCTCCTGCTGTTCAACCTTCTAAGTTGTCTTTGCTGTGTATGGGCTGAGAAGTCTGGAAACTACTAGTGTTTCCACTTAGTCATCCTGAGGTCTGCTCCTGGTTTTCTGGGGTCCAAGTGTACTGGGGACTGGACTGTGTTGCACCTCACTCCTCTCTCATCCTAGTACAACACAACTTTTCTGATGACATAAATTGTTTTGGGCTGGAAAATAGTTTCACTCTATCTTTTGTGTATTCTATCACTCTAGAATTTATTTAGAATTCTTATTTAAAGGTTTTTAGAGGAATTTGGGGGGAGAATTCAGGTGAGTCTCTGCCTTTAATTTTCCATTTTGAACTATGCCAGGGATTAATAACTTTTGTCAATCCCACCAAACTGTAGAGACATTGAGTATGAGTACTATTCAAGGACAATAATGGCTTAATTTGGAAAAAAGAAATCCTCTATGCTTCATGAATGATATCATTGATTCTTGACAAGGAGGTGAGTTTTGACAAACAACTGAGTGATTTATAGAGTGTTATAGAAAGATTACTTGCACTGGGAATCAGGATACCTCTTTATTCAAGTTTGGGCCTTTGTGTAACTATGAACATGCCACTTCTGACTGAGTCTCAGTTTCCTCATTTGTAAAATAGTCTTAGTATATTGTTACTTCCTCTCCCATAAAGCTGTTATAAGAAAAGCATAGCCTAAACCTGAAAGCCCTAATTGTAAAATTATTCTTGCTAATCACAGTCAGAGATGACTCATGATGAAATGAATTGCTTTAAAGGAAACAGTCTCTTACTTAACTGGTGTCTTCATGACCATTCATCCAAGATGCTATAAAAGAGATTCTCAAGTTATTAGGAAAATTGGTCTTGAGGTCAGATGTGCTCTAACCACTAAGTTCTTTCATAACCATAAGATAACTGAGATGGCTAACTCTCAATAATTTTCAATTCCTCCCATTTAGTTCTCATTCTGCTCTCTGGAACTCCACAGAATAAGCCTACTCCCTTTCTCATACATTAACATTACAGATAGTCTATGATAAAAAGGGTCCTCATTGACATTTGCTGGGCAAAAGTATTTTCTTAAGCTTAAAATACTACACATCTGTCAATAACTATCATTGCTATATTTAATCATTATTAATACTTTTTCTCCATTTCTAAAATATCACCATATAGGTAATTTATGATTATCAGTGTTGGCATCTCAATCCCTTCTTTTTCTCTGTATTCACTTTCCTCCCTTCCCAAAATTTATCAATACAACTTTTCAATCTTCTCTACTATTGGGTCCCTTGCCCTTTGAACTTTCAGTGGCCATATCTTGCCCTACTTTAGTCTTTGGTTGCTCTTATCATTATCCTTCTTGGTTCTTTTCTGGCCACTGAATGATTCTGAAGGACATCATACTTTGAGGGACAAGAAAACAAATCACTTTAGTGATTGAATGTTCATTCAAATTTTATGCTCCTAAATCTCAACTTGGTTTTGTTGCAAAGTGAGTCTTTATTTTTCCTAATTGACTTCCTTGTACATATTATCACAGCTCTCATAAAACATGTTTATGTTTTTAGCTGCCTATCCCAACACATTTCCTACTCAGAAAAGAATGTTACCTATATTTTTTTCCAAGAGGGTAGAATGAGAACTCTTTCTCTCTTATTTCTAGAAAAGAAAGTAAAATCTTCAACCAGAGCTCTGTGACAAAGTAAAAAGCAACACTTGATACAGCGACCTTCATTGATAATGCATTGAACATTCTGTCATAATAGTCCTCTACTGTCAATTGTGAGGAGGCAAATTAAATTATATGTTCTCAAAACTATCACAAAACCCCAAATTTATATTAATTATTTATATTTTTGGATTTGTTTATTTCACTTATCATTTCATACAAATATTTTTATAGTTCTAAGAGTTCCTTTTATTTTTTCTGTCATAATATTCTAGTTCATTCATATAGCACAGTTTTCCTCATGCTTTCTCCCAATATATGGGAATCTCTTTTTTCCAGTTTTTTATACCAAAGATGCCATTCTGAATGTTTTGATTTATATTGTTCTTTTGTTCATATTTTTTACTTGCAGATATATGATCAAAAGTAAGGTAGCAAAATCAAAGAATATGGTCTTTTCATATACTTTTCTTGTTTAATGAGAAAAGATGAAGATTTGATCTCTCCTATAATTTTTGCAATCACAGAAAATAAAGGGCAAATATCATAATAGAGGAAGCAAGGTGTTCAATATACTAATAAAATACAAAAACTGTTCCACTCACTGCCATTCCTTTACAAAAGGTATAATTCTCTGAATTGGAAGGTAGCTGGTCATTGAGTGGGTCATTGATTGGCCACAATTCTGGAAACCTTAGCAAAGTATGCTTGACAAGTTCTGTATCTTTTTCAGCTAAATGCACACAGTTGGGGATTTCAAGGTCCTTGAGGCAGAAAACAACTTCATGAGGTGTGACTGATTTTTGTAACCTTTATCAGAGTGAAGCAAAAGGCAAAGAACATTTTCTAATCTTCTTACTCCTCTATCCCATGCCACAGGGTATGACACAAAGGAAATAGAAGATGCCAAATTTAGTCATTGAGACATTGAGAAAGTATAAGAAATTGTTTGAGAAACATGTAACAGGGTGCAAACAAACTGCGTTGTTATACAAACATAGAGAGGAAAGAAGGAGGCAGCTCCACAGTGTAAGACAAACATAGACAAAAGAGATGACTATGGATTCAAGAGAGAAATTTGAGAGTTAATTTGTGGAGAGGCAGTCCCTCATGTATATTTACATCAAACACGCTGTGCTTGGTAAATACCTTTACTTTGAATTAAATATGTATAGGTAATAAACACTTAATATTTTGGGAATTGTCCTTTGGTTTGACTGGATAGAATGAAGCATATTTCATACCACAAAAAACACCTTTTTCACCTTTCTTCCCTTCATCTCAGTCTCACACAAAGGTCAACTCCTCCACATACACAAGTAATTTTGCTTAATTTACATGAGACAAAAAACATCATGGTTTCATTGCCATCTGATAAGCTTTTTATTTTGACAAAAATGCGATCTAGTGACTATAAAGTTCACATAAATGGGTTTAAGGAATTAATGTTTAATTAAGAAAGAATAAAAACTATAGTCTGTTACATCCCTCTGTATTTAATGTATAGTGATGCCACATAAAGAAATGTAGGTGAGACCATAGTTTACTTTAACCTAGAGGAGAAAAAATACTTTGAAAAATTTGTAGAATCAAGCATTTCAGAACTCTAAGAAACCTCAGAGGTCCTGGAGAAGGAACCCTTGAATAAAGGACCCCAGTGATGAAAAGATCGCTACCTATTAAATTTGAATTCCTTCAATTTCCCTATTGGTTTAAAGACCCCTGGATTATTTCCTTAACCTGTATTCAGGGTCATGTCCCCACTGAGTAGCAGCTATGTTCAGTTAAAAGACACCCTGCTGGTGATTGGTATTCTCATGGGTTCTGGGCATGAGATCCTGTGGGTACCCATTTCTACTACTCTACTGTATGAGCTACTAAGGGTGTATCATTTCTTCTAGTTACTTCTAGATACTTTGGTATATCATTTCTTCTAGTTATATTAGCTGAATTACCAGGGGGAATTTCTTTTCACTGGACCTCTTTTCTTTCCTGAGAGAGAACTCACTCTTTGAAGTACTTTCCTTATTTTGAGTGACCTTTCATATCCATGGGTTTCTGGATTATATGTCTCTTATTCCTGATGAATAAAGTGTCTCCTAAAAGTTGAGTGGTGCCAATTCAAAGGAAAATAGTTGACAAAGTATTTGCCCAGAGATCTCATATTTAATTTTTTCTTTCTTTTGAATTTGTTTTATTGTTTCTTGATGTCTCAAGGATTCATTTATTTCTAAGTGCCCAGTTCTAATTTTTAATGAATCATTTTCTTCCTTGACATTTTGCAGTCCCTTTATCCATTTGATCAAGTCTACTTTTTAAGAACTTTTCTTAGAATAATTTTTAGAATTAATTTTCTTAGATAAATTATGTTTCATTTCTTTAGGTAATTTTGGCCACTTTTTTCATTTGACTTATTTTATTTTTAATGTTGTATTTTCTTCATTATTTTTGTATCACTTTTATCAAGCTGTTGACTTTTTTATGATTTATTTGCATCACTTTCATTTTTTGTCCCCATTTTTCTTTGAAACTTTGAGTTTGTATTTTGATCTTCCTTTTAACATAGTGAGTATATATTTTCATGTTCTCTTTTGTTATTTTCTCATTTTCCAGCATATGTCTTGACTTTTAATTTTATATGGTAAAGTTAAGTTCTGCTCCTGGTGTTGAAGGGGTGCTGTTTCAAGCTTAAGGGATTTTGTTCTTGTTTTCAGGATTAGTTGCAGGGGGTTGTAAATTTTCATAGCTTCCAAATTAAAGTGAATGAAGGAGATATATGGCCACTGAGATTCTGGCCAATAATCTATTTCCTGGAATGGTGACCAAAGTTCCTACTCTTGCTAGTGTTTCTCTTTAAACTTGACTGTTACACATGACCATATATGTGCAATGTAATAGAATTCTAATTCCATTGCCAGCAAAAGATCCTCTGCTATTTCCTTCTGGAAAGTTGTCTGATACTCCTATCATATGTGGACTGAGAACTATGAAAGATACCACCAATTCAGTTATTCCAAGACCCGCTACTGACTTCTTGACTGCTGGACTGCATTTTACTCTTAAAGCAGTAAAGCAGAACTTTCCCGTTAGTCTTTTAAGTTACTTTGGACTGGAAAACTATTTTACTTTTTTTTGTTGGTTATTCTGCTCCATATTTCATTTTAAAGATGTTTTATTCATTTTATTTTTATTTTATGGAACAAACATTTCAATATCATAGTACAATAATAAGATGATTTCACATGAAATTATACACATACTATGTACAGTTCTCTCTCTGCATATATATATATATAGTAAAGTTATTAGGATTTTTACAATATCCCCCCTTTTTGGATTTTTGAGGTATTATTTTAAAGTTATTTGGATGGAAACTTAAGGGATTTCAGGTGAGTCCTCCTGTCTTTACTCCACCAAATTGGCTCCAACTCCCCACCCCATTTATTTGCTTACTAAATCATATTTTTTATTATACTTTTTTAGTATTTAGTATTTTATGTTTTATCTGATTACATGCAAAAGCAATTTTTAAAATTTATTTTTAGATTTTTAAAACTTTGAGTTCCAAATTCTCTTCCTTCCTTCTCCCCCCCCCCCCCCGACTGAGTTCATAAGCAAGTTGATGTAGGTCATAAATGAGTAGTTATGCAAAACACTTCCAGAAAAGTCATATAGTGAAAGAAAGAAAACATAAATTACCCCACCCCTCCCTACATATACTAAAAAGGAAAAACTAAGGGAAATGAATTTTTTTAAAAGTATGCTTCAATTTGCATACAGACATCATCAGCTCTTTTTCTGGCAATGGATAGCAGTCTTCATTAGAAGTCCAAGAAAAGTCATTCTCAGAATATCATCCTTCAATTTTGCTCTACTTTATACACAAAGACATAATACATCTCATATTACATCAGCTTGTTTAAGTCTTTCCCGATTTTTCTGGGAGCATCCTGATCATCATTTCTTGTAGTAGAATAGTAATCCATCATAATTATATACCACAATTTGTTCAGTCATCCCCCAACTTATAGGCATCTTCTCAATTTCCTAACAACTTCTATAAATATCCTTGTATATATAGGTTCTTTTCCTTTTTGCTTTTCATCTCTTGTAATACAAACCTAGTAGGGGTGTTGTTAGGTCACAGGGTTTGCACATAGTTCCAAATTACTCTTCAGTATGGTTAAATTAGTTCACAACTCCACAACAGTGAATTTATGTCTCTTTTCTGCTACACTCCTTCAAATTTGTCATCTTCTTCATCTGTTCTACTACCTTAACATTGTTCTAATTTGCCATTTCTCCAATCAGTAGTGAATCATAAGATTAAAAAAAATATGGCCATAGATAGCATTGATAGTCTCATCTGAAAACTGTTAATATCCTTTAATCATTTATCCGTGCTATTATCTTTAAAAATTTGAATTATTCTCCATTTGTTTGAGAAATGAAATCTTTTACATGAAGCTTGTTTCAATTTTTTCCCTTAGATTTTATTGCTAACTGCATTTCCCTCCCCTTTATTCCCCATCCCCATTATTCTATTCTCTCTCTGTCATTTCATCATGTCCTTCCTTAACAGTGTTCTGCTTTTCATTACCACCTCTCTAAATCTGTCTACCCTTACAACCTTTCTCGCCTTTTCTCTTCTCCTCTTTCTTACTTTCCTGGCTAAGATAGATTTCTATACCTAATTGTATGTTAACCCCTCTTTGAGCTGATTCTGATGACAGTAAGGTAAACTCACTCTTCCTCAGCTCTCCCTTCTTCCATTCCATTATAAAAAGCTTTTTCTTGCCTTATTTTACATAAGACAATTTACCCCATTCTACCTCCTCCTTTCCATTTCTCAATGTACATGTGTCTCTCACCCTTTAATTTTATTGTTTAGATAGCATCCCTTCCTATTCAACTCACATTTGTTCGAATATCTATATCTATATCTATATCTATATCTATATCTATATCTATATCTATATCTATCTATATATATATATATATACATTCCTTCCAACTACCCTAATACTCAGAAAGATGATGAATTGTCAGTATTTTCTTCCCATGTAGTAATATGGAGTTCAACATTTAAATCTCTAATGGTTTCCTTTTCCTGTTTACCTTTTTCTGTTTCAATTGAGTCTAACTGTTCAACTCTGATCTTTTCATCAGGAAAGTTTGAAAGTCCTCTATTTCATTGAATGTCTGTGTTTTACTGTGAGTGTGTACAGTTTTGCCCCATAGGTGATTCTTGTTAGTAACCAAAGTTCTTTAATCTTCAATAATATCATATCCTAAGCCCTATGATACTTTCATTTAGAAGCCACTAAAACTGGTATTATCCTGACTCTGGTTCAATTATGCTTGAATTGCTGTTGGGTTTTTTGTTGCTAATGTTAGTTTCTAACTGCTTGCAATACTTTTCTCCTTGAATTGAAATTTGACTCTATTATTCCTGAGAGTCTTATTTTTTTTTGCCTTCTGGAATATATGGACAGTTTTCATTGATGATTTCTTGAAAGATAATGTCTAGATTCTTTTTTTATGATTATAGCCTTCAGAAAGTACAACATTTTAAAAATTTTCTCTCCTGAATCTATTTTCCAGTTAAGTAATTTTTCCAAAGAGATATTTCACATTGACTTTTTTTATTCATTCTTTTTATTTTGTTATACATTTTTCTTTATTTCTGATAAACTTTTAAGTTTTCATTTAATCATTTCTAATATTTTTTTTTAGGTTTTGCAAGGCAAATGGGGTTAGGTGGCTTGCCCAAGGCCACACAACGAGGTAATTATTAAGTGTCTGAGACCAGATTTGAACCCAGGTAC
This sequence comes from Macrotis lagotis, assembly GCF_037893015.1. Lineage (NCBI taxonomy): Eukaryota > Metazoa > Chordata > Mammalia > Peramelemorphia > Peramelidae > Macrotis > Macrotis lagotis. Next base: position 615,129,434 of record NC_133666.1, on the reverse strand, counting down.
TCCTCACTCCAGGGCCGGTGCTCTATCCACTGTGCTACTTAGCCACCCCTCAGTTATACTTTTTAAAGAGTTTTTTTTCCTTCATGGAATTTTTTGACCCTTTTTCCATTTGTTCAGTTCAGCTTTTTAAGCCATTCTCTCCTCACTGAAATTTTGTACCTCTTCATGATTTTTGCATAATCTGTTTTTAAGGTATTATTTGTTTCATCTTTTTAATGTCTCTGATACCAAATTGCTGACTTATATTTCATGATTTGTTTTCACCACTCTCATTTCTTTGCCCAAATTTTCCTCTATCTCTCTTACTTGATTTTCAAAACACTTTTTGAATTCTTCTATGGCCTGTGACCAATTTATATTATTCTTGGAGGATTTAAATGCAGGACTTTTGACTTTGTTGTCCTCTTCTGAGCATGTATTTTGATATTCCTTGTCACCATAGTAAATTTCTATGGTCACATATTTTTCTGTTGCCTGCTCATTTTCCCAACTTATGGTTTTTTAAAAATTTCCAGGGGTGGCTAGGTGGCACAGTGTATAGAGCACTGGCCCTGGAGTCAGGAGTACCTGAGTTCAAATCCAGCCTCAGTCACTAATAACTACCTAGTGGCCTTGGGCAGGCCACTTAACCCCGTTTGAATGCAAAAAAAACCTTAAAAAAATTTCCATCCATTTCTATGGTGCATATTTCCAAGTTACAAAATTTTCCTCCCCCTTTCGTTCTCACCCACTTTTCCTCAGTAGGGAATGGTCAGGTTATCATTTTACATACATATTTTATTAAACCTAGTTACAAATGAGTAATTTTTGGCATGAGGAACTAGGATTAAGGGAGATATATAAGAGATAGATTTTATAAAGTTTTGATAGGGGTTTTTTCCCTGTGTATTTTGTTTTTCTTCCTCTTGTTGGGAATAATATCTAATCAGTCTAATATTATTGTCCAAGCTGACTGTTGAGAGCAGTTGTGTCCATCAAGTTTGTTCATCTAATAATGTTGTTGATGTGTACATTGTTCTCTTGACTCTTCTCCTTTCAATCAGCATCAGATCCCATAGACATTCCATTCTTTTCTAGAGTTTTTTTCCTAGAGTTCTTGGTTTCTTATAGAACAATAATATTCCATAGTATTCATGTACCATAACTTGTTTAGCAATTCCCCAATTGATGGACAATTCCTTAATCCTTTGTCACTACAAGAAGAGCTGCCATGAATATTTTGGAATATGTAGGACTTTTCCCATCTTTTACAATTTCTTTTGGATATAGTCCTAGAATTGGAATTGCTGGGTCAAAGGGTATGAACAGTTTTATTGCTCTTTGGGCATAGTTCAATATTGCTCTCCAGAAAGGTTGGTTACATTCACAACTCTACCAGAATGCATCCATGTCCCAGTCCTCCCACAGCTTCTCCAACATTGATCATCTTCCCTTTTTCACTTCTGGCCTAATCTAATAGGTGTGAGAAGATACCTCATTGTTGTTGTAGTTTGCATTTCTCTAGTCAATAGTGATTTAGAGCATTATTTGATATGATTATATATAGCTTTAATTTCTTTATTTGAAAACTGTTCATATTCTTTGACTAATAGGGGAATGACTTGTGATGCTATAAATTTGATACAATTCTCTATATATTTTAGAAATGAAACCTTTGTCAGAACTCCTGTGAAGATTGTTTCCCAGCTTTCTGCTTTTCTTTTAATTTTGGTAGTATTGATTTTATTAGTCCAAAAACTTTGTAATTTAATATAGTCAAAATCATTCATTTTGCATTTTATTATTTGCTCTAATTCTTGTTTGTCATAAATTTAATCCCTTTTCTATAGATCACATAGATAATTTTTGGTCTATTAATTTATCTATGGTATTGTTCTTTATATCTAAATCCTGTATCCAATTTAACCATATTTTGGTATAGGGTGTAAGAGTTGTGGATCGTAGCCTAGTTTTTGCCATACTGTTTTCATTTTCCCAACAATTTTTGTCAAAGAGCAAGATCCTTTTTCCATACATCAGATTGATAGAGTATTTTGGTCTATTAATTTATCTATGGTATTGCTCTTTATGTCTAAATCCTGTACCCATTTTGACCTTATTTTGGTATAGGCCGTGAGATGTGGATCTATGCATAATTTTTTTTCATATTATTTTCCAGTTTTATGAACAATATTTGTCAAATGTCTTATCCCAGAGGCTGGTGTCTTTGGGTTTGTCAAATAGTAGATTGCTGTAGTCAATTACTGCAGTTTCTTTTGAACCTACCCTGATGCACTGATCAATTACTCTATTTTTTAACCAGCACCAGGCAGTTTTCATGACTGCTACTTTATAGTATAGTTTGAGATCTGGTATAACTAGGCCACCATCCTTTACATTTCTTTTCATCAATTCCCTTACTATTCTTGCCGTTTTGTTGCACCAGATGAATTTTATTACTATTTTTTCTAGTTCAGTAGTGAGTCGGTACTTTAACTGGTATGACACTGAATAAGTAATTTAATTTGGGTATAATTGTCATTTTTTATATTGGCTCGACCTATCCATGAGCATTTGATATTTTTCCAATTGTTTAGATCTGACTTCATTTGGGTGAGCAGAACTTCATATATAGTTTCTGGGTTTGTTATTTTACATGGAATTGCTCTTTCTATCTTTTGTTTTAGGGCTTTGTTGTTCAGATAAAGAAATTATGATGATCTACGTGGATTTATATTTATATTTAACCTGCTACTTTGCTGAATTTATTGTTTCGAGGAGTTTTTTTGGATGATTTTCTCAGTTTCACTAGGTATACCATCATATCATCTGAAAAGAGTGAAAGTTTTGCTTCTTCACTGCCAATTCTGATTCCTTCAGTTTCTTTTCTTCTCTTATTGCTACTGCTACCTTTTCCAATACTATATTGAATAGTAATGGTGATAATGGGCATCCTTGTTTCATGCCTGAATTTATTGGAAATGCTCTGATTTTAGTCTCATTAAATATAATGTTTGTTTATCGTTTTAGATAGATAATATTTATTATTTTAAGGAAAATTCCATTCATCCCTAAACTTTCTGTTTTAAATAAGAATGGATGTTGTAAGGGGAAGCTAGGTGGTGCAGTAGATAAAGCATTGACCCTGTTCAAATCCAGCCTCAGACACTCAGTAATTATGTCACTTAACCCCATTGCCTTGCAAAAACTAAAAAAAAAAAAGAAAAAGAAGAATGGATGTTGTGTTTTAATCAAAGACTTTTTCAGCATCTATTGAGATAATCATATGGTTTCTGTTGCTTTTACTATAGATCTGTTTAATTATGTTGATTGTTTTCCTAATATCTATATATATATATTTATCCTCCTAATTCCTGCCTGCCTGATATAAATGCAACCTGATCATGGTGATTGCTAAAATGTTATTTGAAATTTTTGCATCAATATTCATTGGGGACATTTTTCTTTGTCTATTTTGGTTCTTCATGGTTTAAGTATCTCTGTTGGTTTCACAAAAGGAATTTGGCAGAAGTCTTCCTTTCCTATTTTTAAAAATAGTTTATATAGAACAGGAATTAATTGTTCCTTAAATGTCTGATAGAATTCACTTGAAAATTCATTGGGACTTGGGGACTTTTTCTTAGTGAGTTGATTGATGGTTTCTTCAATTTATTTTTCTGAAATGGGGTTATTTATGTAATCTTTTTTCCTCTTCTGTTAATCTAAGCACTTTGTGTTTCTGTAAATACCATATATTTCACTCAGGGTGTTCAATTTATTGGAATATAATTTGGCAAATTAGCTCCAAATTATCTCTATAATTTCTTCCTCATTGGTGGTTAGTTCTCCCTTTTTATTTTTGATACTGGATATTTGGTTATCTTATTTCCTTTTTAAAAACAGATTAACTATAAATTTGTCTATTTTACTGCATTTTTCATAAAACCAACTCTTAGTTTTATTTATGAGATCAATGTTGTTCTTGCCTTCTATTATATTAATCTCTACCTTGATTTTCAGAATTTCTAATTTGATTTTAGTTTTATACACAATTCATTGATCTCCTCTTTCTTTATTTTATTCATATAGTCATTTAGAGATATAAAATTTCCCCTCAAACCAGCCTTTGCTGCATCCTATAAATTTTTGGTGTGATGTCTCATCATTATCATTTTCTTGGATATAACTGTTGATTATTTCTATTATTTGTTGTTTGATCCACCCATTTTTCAGGATAAAGTTATTTAATTTCCTGTTCATTTTTGGTTTATATTTCCCTGCTCCTTTATTACATGTAATTTTATTGCATCTTGGTCCTAGAATTGTGTATTTATTATTTCTCCTTTCTGCACTTGATTTTTAATGTTTCTGTGCCCTAATACATGGTCAGTTGTGGTGAAGATGCTATGTACTGCTGAGAAAAAGGTATATTCTTTTCTATCCTCAATAAGTTTTCTCCAGAGGTCTATCATATCTAAGTTTTCCACAATTTCATTCACCTTCTTAACTTCTTTACTTCCTTCTTGTTTATTTTGTTGTTAGATTTATACAATTCTGAGAGAGAGAAAGAGAGATTGAGATCTCCCATTATTAAAGTTTTGCTGTCTATTTCTCCTTGTAATTCACTCAGCTTTTCCTCTAGGAATCTGGATGCTATACCACTAGGTACATATATGTTTAGTAATGATATAACTTGATTACCAATGGTACATTTTAAGAAGACGTAGTTTCCTTCCTTATCCCTTTTAGTTAAGAATGATTTTTGCTTTTACGTTGTCTGAGATTAAGGTCGCCACCCCATTTTTTTTTTATTCTACTGAGGCATAATTTATTTTGCTGCAATTTTTTGCCTTTACACTATATGTATCTCTCTTCTTCCAACATGTTTATTGTAAAAAACATATTGTAGGATTTTGATTTTAAATCCATTCTGCTGTTTCAGTTTAACTGTAAGAATGTTGACAATTTCTAAGTACTGGGAGGCTCACTTGAGAACTTTACAAATGATGGTAAGTAGCAGAAACATTGTCTCAGGTCCTCACCTCTTATGATGCCCTCATTAGACAAGTTGTTTAGCACCTTGTGATTAAAGACAGTCGTAGTATAATGAGACAATTAAGTTGAAGTTAACACTCCTGTTTCCCCCCCCAGGGCTTTTTGTCTCAAACACTGTGATGCGATCTTCAATTGAGAGACAAGATACAATTATACCCCTCTCCTTCAGGTTCATTCACTTCAATTATATTCTACCCTCTAATTTTCCTTAGAAAAGTAAAGTTCTAAAGAATTAGAATTGTTATATCTTCCTTTTTAGAAACCAATCTTTGTTTAAAACAATTTTGTTTTTTCACTGTCCATTTTCATTTACCTTTGTATTTTTTATGTTATTCTTAAGTTGTGTATTTGACTGTTGAATTCTTTGTTTAGTTCTGGTCTTTGTGTCAGAAGTTCCAGAAGTCATGTATTTCATTGAAAATCCATCTTTTTCCCTTCCAATATATGCTGAATTTTGAAGGGTAGTACATTCTTTGTTTCAATCCCAGGTCCTTAGTTCTCTTAAACATGTTATTCCAGTTATTTTGATCCTTCAGTGTTGAGGCTGATAGGTCCTATATTAGTCTGATTATGTTCCCTTTGTATTTGATTTGTTTCCTTTTAGCTGTTTTTAATATTATCTCTTTTAGTGGAGGATTCCAGAATTCAGCTATTACAGCCCTTGAAGTTTTTATCCTGGGCTTTTTCTGGAGGGATTCTGTGGTTTCTTTCAATTGCTATATTGTTATCTTGTTCTAGTAAGTTGGGGCAGTTTTCCCTTATAATTTCCTGTATGATGTTTTCCAGGTTTTTCTGTTGGTCCAGGCTTTCTAGTAGTTCAATTATTAGTAGATTGTCTCTCCTGGATCTGTTTTTCCAGGTCTTTCATTTTCCCTAGAAGGTAATTTATGCTTTCTTCAATTTTTTTCAGCCTTTTTATATTGTTTGATGGAATCTTGTAGTCTTGTAGATTCATTAGTTTTTAACTGTTCAATTCTAATTTTTAGGATTTTATATTCTTCAATTATCTTCTGTGTTTCCTTTTCCAGTTGGTTATTGTGACTTTTAATGGAATTGATTTCTTTGTTCAATATGTCACAATTTTCCTGCATTACTTTCATTTCTTTTTTCCATTCTTCTTCCTCTATTCTTTGGTTTTTAAATTCTTTTTGTAAGCTCTTCAATGAGCTTTTGTATTTGATTCCAATTTATAGATTGTTTTGATACTTATCCTGTGAGTAATATTTTGCTGCTTTCTTCTTCAGAAATGGCATTGCTGTCATCTTCATCTGTGAAGTATTTTTCTATAGTGAGTACTCTTTAAGCTGTTTGGTACATTTTTGTTGTTGTAGTCATGCTCCTGGGGTATATAGAAGCTTTTATTTTGCTGGGGTTGGAATCTGATCCCTGGCTTGTTTTTGGCAAGATGTTGCCTATGCAATCCAAGTCTTGCCTTTGCAGAAATTTGTTTTCTCCTTTATGTCCAGGTACTTACTTAACAGAGGAATGTTCCTGCCTTTTACCCTAGATATCTCAGGGTCCAGCCTTTTGGGGTTGTTGGAATCCTCCTTGCTGGCTTGCTATCTAGCCGCTGGGACCTCCATTATTATTAAGCTGTTGAAACCTGGATTGCACTGTGGTTAAAAGCCTCCTGTTGGCTTTCTTGCTCTCCCACCTCCTGGATTTTACTTCCATTTCCCCCCCAAAGAGACAGACCTTCCCTGAAGATCCTACATGATGTCTACAGTTGAAAACTTCTTTGATTCTTCTCTTTTTCTTAGTGGTATTTGTAACATTAATGTCAGAGTAGAGGATTCATTTATCTTTGGTAGGGAAAGGTTCCTCTTCCTGCAACCATCTTGGCTCTGCCATGGAAGTCCTCCCAACTTATGGCTTAATTTTATCTTTTTCTTAAAGTAGGGTTCTGCCCTAGGATGGAGGGCACAATGTTCCAAGCTTTTGGGATTTGTGTAGCTGTTTTCATAGATACTTATAGACCTGCAAGTTTTCCGGTCTTTCAAGATGGTATCATCTAATACTTTTTTTGCTCGGGAACTATGAGGAACGTCCTTCTTCCCCTGTGGCAGTAAGTTCTGATGCACTACTGTTCCTCTTCTAATGGGGACTGTCACCTGGGATTGTGCCCTGCTCAGATTATGAGCAAAGCAACAGAATCCTGAATCAGTGCTAGTAAAGAGACTCCTATGATATCTTCTTGACCTGTTGTTTCATTCACTTACCATCGGTGGACTGAGAGCTCTGGAAAACTCTGGCTCTAAATCTCTGGAAAAGTGGAACTAGCTGCTTCCTCTCCTCATTCAGTGGCTTCCAAAGCATGTCCCTGATTTGCTCAAGGTGGGTCTACACTGCTTTACCTGCTCTGAACTGTACTCTATAGGTGTGACAGTTTTTTCCTGACTATCTTCAAAATTGTCTTAGGCTGAAAAATAGTTTCTTTCCACTTGTTTTTTGGGTACTGCCATTCTAAAATTTGTTTATAGTCATTATTAAAAGGTATTTGAAGAGGTCTGGGGGAGAGTTCCTGCTTTTACTCTGTCATCTAGACTTTCTTTTATATTATTTTTAATGGGTCAATTAGAGAGGTATTACAACTTTGTAAAGCAATGAATGACAAGGTTTGACCACAATTATACATTTAGTATAACACTTTGATATCACACTAAAACATCATCATCTGTTACTAAACTAGATTATTTGGAAGGGAGATGGACAAATCACTTTCTCCTTCCCTTTCATGTAAAATAAATGATGGAGTAGATAGTTTCTATTATTTCTTTTAGTTCTAGATCTATGAGATTATAAAGCTTTGAAGAAGGAAAGGAACTTAATGAGAAAGCAGCTATTAAGGGAATAAAAAAAAAGATAAAATCCAAATAAGATAGAAGAGGTTAGTGAGAGAAGGGAAACTATATTTGATGTTGCTTTCAAATTGCTGTCGAGAAGTGAGGAAGGATGTAATGGCAGTCAAGTCTTTAAGAATTGCTAAAATTGGGGGTGGCTAGGTGGTGTAGTGGATAAAGCACCGGCCCTGGAGTCAAGAGTACCTGTGTTCAAGTCTGGTCTCAAACACTTAATAATTACCTAGCTGTGTAGCCTTGGGCAAACCACTTAACCCCGTTTGCCTTGCAAAAGCCTAAAAAAAAAAAGAATTGCTAATATTGTATAACAAAGTGTTAATAGAAGCAGTTGTAAAATCCACCAGCAATTTCAAACAGAAAGGCTTATGATATTCTTTGTGGAGAAACGAAAACCCTGACAGTGAATTTTCATTGAAAGTGAAATGTTTCTATTTCTTCAATGCTCACGTTAACATTAGTTATGCTAAAAGTCTTCACCAGTGCGCTTGTCTCCTTCCTAGAAAGTGAAAATGTTCAAGTACCACCTCAACAAACTCCTTGGAAAATGAGAGAGAGAGAGAGAGAGAGAGAGAGAGAGAGAGAGAGAGAGAGAGAGAGAGAGAGAGAGAGAGACAGACACAGAGAGAGAGAGAGAGAGAGAGAGAAAGAAACAGAGACAGAGAGAAGGAGAGAAGAGAATGAAAAGGAAGAGAAAGGAAAAAGGAAAGGAGAAAAGAGATGAAAGGAGAAGAGAAGAGAAGGGAAGAAAGGAAAAAAGAACGTGCATGCAAAATAATATGAAAGACAAAAGATCTAAAAAAAGAAGTGAATCATGACCTGTGTTAATTGGTTGTATCCTGAAATAGTTTTAAGAATATGAGAAAAAGAAGATTATGACATTCTTTAGTAATGAGAGAAACTTCAGTTATCCAGATATCTGTTAAAGTTATCTCTGTTCAAAACAAAATAACTAATAACTTTTTGATTTACCATAATGATAATTTAGTCCTTCAAAAGATAGAATATCCAACAAGTAATTATATTCTGGTTCTGATTATCATAAAAGAGAAGCTAAAATAGAGTAATATTTTAGGGAGACAAATATTCCCTTTAAAATATTTTATTGATATCTTTTGTTTTTGCATCTATATTTTACTCAGAGGTAGCTTGTTAGTGCAGGGGATAGAATCCTGGGCTGGAGTCAGGAAGACTCATCTATCTGATTAGAATTCATCCTCAGGTACTTGCTTTACTAGGAAAATCTCTCAACCCTATTTGTATCATTTTCCTCATCTGAAAAATAAACTGGAGAAGGAAATGGCAAGCCACTCAAGTTTCCTTTCCAAAGAAAAATAATATAAGGAGTTGTGAAGAGTCAAACACAACTGAAAAACAAATACTTTCCTCTCTACTCCTTCCTTTATACTTTTAAGAGGGTCATTCCATATAATGAAGAATTTCTTATAAAGAGGAAGGGGAGAAATAATCAATACCAATCAACAAATTTAAGCATTAACACATTCAAAAAGTCTAAAATTTATAAATGTTTCATACTTATGAATTAAACTGAGAGAAAGGGGTATCTGATATATCTCTTCTTTAAGGTCAAACCACCAACATAATTTTGTGATGCTCCATTGTAATTATTTTGTGATGGTTATTCTGCATCTTATTCTCATGATTCTGCTTGTTTTATTTCAAATGAGCTTATAGAAGACATTCCTTGCTCCCCTCTAGACATCATGTTTGCAATTTTTTTGCTTTATTTTTAATTTAGTATTCCATTTCCCCCCCAGTTACTTATAAAAAACAATTTTCAACACTCATTTAAATACCTTGAATTTGAAATTCTCTCCCTTTCTCCCTCTCCTCCCCAGTGAGAGTGCAAACAATTCAGCTCAGGTTATACATGTGCAGTCATGTAAAATATTTACATGATAGTCATATTGTGAAAAAAATATAGATCAAAGGAAACAAATACTTCAAGAAAAGTAAAAAAAAAATAAAAAGCATGTTTCAATCTGTATCCAGATACCACCAGTTCTTCCTTTGGGGATGGTTATAATTTTTCATAAATCCTTCAGTTGTCTTGGATCATTGTATTTCTGAGAATAGCTAAGTTATTGACAGCTGATCATCTTAAATATTAAATTTACTCTTCTTACTTTGTATATAATACATTTTACTTTGCAAAGTCTCATGTTAATTTTTCCAGGTATTTCTGAAAGCATCCTGCTCATCATATTCTCAGAAGAATAGTATTGAAACACAGTCACACACACAAATTTGTTCAGTCATTCCCTAATTTATTTCCTTAATTCTCTTAATTTCAAATTCTTTGCCACAATAATTGATATAAATATTCTTGTACATATAAGTCCTTTCCCCTTTTATTTTATTTTTCTCTTTTAGGATACAGACCTAGTAATGGTTTGGTAGATCAAAGGGTATACATGGTTCCAAAGGCCTTTGGGCATAGTTTCAAATGGCTCCAAATTGGAGTCGTGATTGATTGAATCATTTCACAACTCCATCAGCAATGTATTAATTTCTCATCTTATCCAGAATCCTATGCTTGTCAAATTTCTTTTCTGTCCTGTTAGCTAATCTAAAAAGAATGAAGTAGTATTTTATAATTGTTTTAATTTGCCTTTCTCTAGTCAATAGACAGAGCTTTTTATATAACTAAAGATGGCTGTGATAATTTTTTTCCTGAAAATTGTTCATACCTTTATTCATTTTTGAATTGGGGAATGGCTCTATTTTTTTTTTGTAAATTTGCCTCAGTTCTCTACATGACTGATAAATGAGGCTTTATAAAAGAAACTTTCATCAAAATTCTTTTCAAATTTACAATTGGTAACTATTTCCCTCCATCCTATTTCTCCACACTTATTCTATTCTCTTCTTTCACCCTGTCCTTCCCTAAAAATTCATTGTATCTTACTAACCCCTCACTCAATCTGCTTTCCTTTCATTAACCAAAAACCCCAATTATCCTTACCTTCCTACTTTCCTCTAGGTAAGATAGACTTCCAGACCCATTTGAATGTGTAAATTGTTCCCTTTCAAGTTGATTATTTTTTATATATTTTTGAAATTTATAATTTTCCCCTAATCTCATTTCCCTCCCACCCCACCCCTAGAAGGCAGTCTGATAGTCTTTACTTGTTTCCATGCTATACAGTGGTCTAAATTGAATGTATTGAGAGAGAAATCATATCCTTACAGAAAAAAACATAAGAGATAGCAAAATTACACAATAAGATAATGGGGTTTTTTTTGAGTTGATTCTGATGACAGTAAGATTCACTCATTCTTCCTTGGCACCCCCTTGCACTCCACTCTAAAAGCACTTGCCTCTTTTATGTAAGACAGTTTAGCCCATTCTACTGCCCTCTTTCCCTTTCTCACAGTACATTCCTCTCTCATCCCTTAATTTTATTTTTTTTCAGTTCGTATTCCTTCATATTCAAATCCCACCTATGCTCTCTGTCTAGAAATACTCCTTTTAACTGCCCCAATAATGAGAAAGTTCATATGAGTTGCCAGTATCTTCTTCCTTTGTAGGAATATAAAGAGTTTGGCAATAATAACTCCCTTACATTTTCTCTTTCCTATTTATTTTTTTTTGTTTCACTTGAATCTTGTAGTTGAATATCAGTCTGCTCAGCTCTGGTATTTTCATCAGGAAAGTTTGAAAGCCCCCTTTTCATTGAATGTTCATCTTTCCTCCTTAAAGAGTAGGTTCATTTTTGCTGGGTGATTCTTGTTAGAATTGGAGACATTTTTATCTTTCAGAATATCACATTCCATGTCCTAAGATCCTATAATGTAAAACCTACTTATTTTTTTCAGATTATGAATTTCAAGAAGTCTAATCATTTTTTAATTCTCCTTCCAAGGAAATATTCTATGTTAATCTTCTAATTTTCCTTGTTTTGGTTTTGTTTAATTCTCTTTTGAGTTTTCATAAAATAGTTTCCATTTGCTCACTTCCAACTTTTAAGTAATAATTTTCTTCTTGAGCCTTTGTATCTCCCTTTCCATTTGGTCTATTTTGCTTTTTAAGACATTCTTCTCCTCATTGGATTTTTGCACCCTTTTTTAGAATTTAAACCTAATATTGTTTTTAAGATTTTATTTTCTTCAGTATTATTATTCCTTTACCCAGCTGTTAACTTATTTCTCATGAATTACTTGCATCATTCTCATTTCTTGTCCCAATTTTCCTCTACTTCTCTTACTTGATTTTCAAAATCCTTTTAAACTCCTTCATTTCCTGAGACCAATTCATATTTTTCTTCGATGTTTTGGTTGTCTTTTATCTTTTTTTATTAATTTTTTAAAATTTACATTTTATTTATTTACACATAGTCTTATTGTAAGTGTAAATCTATTCCCCTTTCCCCTCCACAAAAATAAAAAACCTCACAAGAAATAAAGTGAAAGAAAGAAAGAAAAACATGCTTCAGTATGTGTTCCAATACCATCAGCTCTGTCTCTGGAGTGGATTGCATTCTTTAACATAAGTCCATCAGAAAAGTTCCATATGTTTCCACAGTTGCTGTTGCTGATTATAATTCTCTCCATCCATTCTTCTCCAGTACCATTTATTAAATTTACCTTCTCCATTGACTCTGTCCTTCTTCAAAAGTTTGCTGTGGAGCAGCTGAGTGCTGCAGGGGAAAGAGCAGCGGCCCTGGGGCCAAGCTACATCCCACCCCAGGGACTCAGCAACCATCCAGCCCCTTGGTCCTGAACATGTCACCCAATCCCACCACTTTGCAAAAAGGAAAAATGAAAATGTGTTATATCTGACCACCCTCTCCCATAGTCTACCCTCTCCTCTATCATATACATGCCCCTTCATCTCCCCCTGTTCCATTTTTCCTATCCCCTTTCTCTCCTTTTTCTTCTAGGTTCTATGCCCTATTGGGTATGTATGTTTTTCCTTTCTGAGCCATTTCCAATGAGAATGAAGGCTCCCTAATTCTCTCTCTCTCACCTTTCACCCCTTCCATATCATAGTAAAAGCTATTTCTTGACTCTTTTACATGAAAAATCTTAGTCTCTTCTACCACTTCTTTTACTTTCGCCAAGTATATTTCCTTTTTTTTTTTACCCAATGACTACATTTTAAATACAAATTATACCTTCAAATTTGGCTCTCTCTCTTTTGCTTTCTCCATAAAAGCTCCTTCTAACTACTCTAATATATAAGAAGGTTCATATGAGTATTATCAGTATCATCTTTTCATGCAGGAATACATGTAGTTCATCATCATTAAATCCCTCATAATTTACCCTTCTCATCCATACTCCATGCTTCACCTGAGTTCTGTACTTGAAGATCAAACTTACTGTTCAGCTGTGGCTGTTTCAACAGGAACATTTGAAATTACCCTATTTCTTTGAATGCCCATCTTTTCCCCTGGAAGAGGATCATCAGTTTTGCTGAGTAGTTGATTCTTGGTCCCATTCCAATGTCTTTTGCCTTGCAGAATATCATATTCTAAGCCCCATGATTCCTTAATGTGGATGCAGCTAAATCCTGTGTAATCCTAACTGTAACTCCACAATATTTGAATTGTTTTGCTCTGGTTGCTTGTAATATTTTCTCTTCATCTTGGGAGTTCTGGAACTTGGGTATAATATTCCGGGGGTTATAATTTTTTGGATTTCTTTCTGGAGATCAGTGGATTCTCTCAATTTCTCTCAATTTCTATTTTTCCATGTTCTTTTTTTTAGGTTTTTGCAAGGCAGATGGGGTTAAGTGGCTTGCCCAAGGCCACACAGCTAGGTAATTATTAAGTGACTGAGACTGGATTTGAACCCAGGTACTCCTGACTCCAAAGCCGATATTTTATCCACTACGGCACCTATCTGTCCCCTATTTTTCTCTGTTCTTATAGAATATCTGAGCAACTTTCCTGTAGAAATTCTTTAAAAATGAAGTCAAAGCTCTTTTCTTGATCTTGACATTCAGGTAGTCCAATAATTTTTAAATTTTCTCTTCTGAATCTTTTTTCTATATTAGTTGTTTTTCCAATGAGATGTTTCACATTTTCCTCTATTTTTCATTCTTTTGCTGCTGTGTTATTGTTTCTTGATTCCTTGCAAAGTTATTAGCTTTCTTTATCTTGATTCCACATTTGTTTCTGCAGAGAGTTTTCTTATATCCTTTTCCATCTGGCCAATTCTGTTTTTTAAGGCATTGTTTTCCTCATTAATTTTTTGCACTATTTTTCCATTTAACTAAAACTTGTTTTAAACATGTTATTTTCTTTAGCATTTTTTTGGATCTCCTTCACCAAACTGCTGACCTATTTTTCATGTTTTTCCTGCATCTCTCTCATTTCTCTTCCCAGTTTTTCCTGTACCTTCCTTACTTGATTATCAAAAATTATTTTTGAGCTCTGCCACAGCCTGAGACCAATTCCTATTTTTCTTGGAGGCTTTAGATGCAGAAACTTGGACTTTGTCATCTTCTGAGTGTGTGGTTTTATCCTCCATGGTACCTAAGTAATTGTCTGTGGTCAGATTCATTTTTTCTGTTTATTCATTTCCCCAGTCTGTGCTCTGGTTTTGATGTGCTTCCCTAGCTTTTGATATTTATTGTGACACCCCTCTTTCAAAGACTTCAGTTCCGTCAAGGTCTTGGGAATGGCTCTGACTACTCTCTTGCCTGTGCTTTGGTCTGTGTATAACTACAAGTACACCCCTCTGGCCTGGAGCTGTGAGGAGGATCCCTGGTCTATGACAATGAGGAGTCCCAGACTGCAACCAGGGTCTGAATATGGACAAAGCACCAGAGACTTGTCCCAGGGACAGAGGAGAGACCTCAACAGTTTACCCCCATTCCTGTATCTTCCTTGGACTGAGAGCTCTGGAAGCAGCTACTGGGTGACTCCCTGCTGGGTGGCTCCATGGGCCTGCTTCTGTTTCCTGGGATCTGGATTGTGATTTTGGCCATGGCTGATCTGAGGGCCACACTGGTTCCGACTCACTCTGGAAGAGGTTTCCCCACTGATCTTCCAAGTTGTGCTTGGTGTTCCCTGGGTTGGCAGTTTAGGCAACTGCTTCTGCTGCCAGGAGCTGTTGCTCCCAGGGACCCAGGTGCCCTGTTTCCAGAAGGCTGCAATGATCTTGGCTGCACTGTCATCCCCTCCATCCCCATGGAACAGAGCCTTCCCACTATTTTCCAGGTTGGAATGAAGAATTGGGCTGGAGAATTGCCTCACTGTATCTTTCTGTGGGTTCTGTCTCTCACAAATTTAGAGTCATAACTTTAAGGTTTTTGAAATTTTTGGAGAGAGCTCCTAGGAAATGCTCTTTTCAGGTAGCTCTCTTGGCTCCTCCCCCTGGTTGTCTTTCTCTGCCTGTGCATTTTGATCTTACTTGCCACCACAGTAATTTTCAAAGGTCATGTTTTTTTTCTATCTATTCATTTTTTCCCATTCTATGGCTAGACTTTTCACTGTTGAAATAAGACTCTGTTTCCAAAGGAGAGCACATACTCTCTCAAGCTTCATGATTTTTGTGCAGTTGATTTCAAAGATACATCTAGTTTCCTGTAAGTTTTGAGTTCTTCTAAGGTAGTAGGATGTAAGGAGAGGTGTTTATTACCTCTTGTCCAGTGCAGTATTCTATGAGTGATCCCAAACAATTTTTCCCCTGAAATTGTGAGGAGAGTTCTCACTCCCCTGTGGCAGCAAATTTTGGCATGCTACTGTTCCTCCTGGCTTTGGGTCCTCCACTCAGGACTGTCATCCAGAACACATTATGGGCAAGAAATAGAGTTCTACCTCAATGCCAGTTGAGACCACAGTAATATTCTTCTGATCAACTTCATGCCTTTACTATCTTTGTGCTGAGAATTCTGGAAGCAATTGTTGCCACTGTTGATTCAGTGACTCCCAGGTTCTGCTCCTGATTTCCTGTGTGATGGTCTACACTGCCAAGGGGTCTGTGTGACACTGCTGCCCACTTTCACCCAGTGCATTCCTACCTTCATTTGAAGTTGACTTTGGACTCTTTGTGCTGAGAGATCTGGAATAAGTGCTGTTTGTACTGATTCAGTCATCATATGCCCTGCTCCTGATTGTCTGGGCCCAGATCTGTGCTGCCCTAACCTGCTCTGGACAGTGTTCCTCTCTCAAAACAATGACTGACATTCTAATTTGTATTTGGCTTCTATGGGCTAAGTGATCTGGAAACTGTCACTGTTTCCCTGATTTGGTCACCCCTCTGCTGTTTCCTAGATTTCTGGGGGCCAGTCTCTGTTGGTATGATCTGCATTGGACTGTGAACCTCTCTTACCCTGATGCAAAAGATCTTTCCTGCCAACCTTTTAAGTTATCTTGTACTGGAAAATTGCTTCACTCCATCTTTTAGTGCCTCTCTAGAATTTATTTAAAGTCTTTAGTCAAAGGAATTCATAGGGTTTTGAGGAAGAGCTTGGGTAAATCCCTTCCTTTACTTGATCATCTTGACTCCAACCCTTAAGTTTGTAATTTTTTACAGAAAAATACTATCTAATTAAATTCATCTACTGTAAATCACTTAACCATTCTCCAACTGATGAACTCTAATTTTGTTTTTAGGTCTTTAATATTCCCCAAAGTGATGCTTTAAGTATTTTGAAGTTCATGGAGCTTTCCTTTTTATCACTGATATCCTTTGACTAACAGTAGGTTCTCTGGGTCAAAAGGTAGAGATATTTTAGTGACTTCATTTAAATAATAATACTAGATTGCTTAGTTTTTTCTACAGAGAAAAAAAAACTACTTAGTGTCCAACACATATTCCAGATGATTTTAAAAGATCCCAACAGAAATAGGTAAGATTTAATGATTAAGTTATCTGTAGAAGAAGTCACATTGAGAGAGAGAGAGAGAGAGAGAGAGAGAAAGAGAAATCTCAAAAGCTGGATTGTGAAGACACAAAGAGATAAAACTTACACTGAGGAGGAAAATTTGTGAGTTTTTTTGAACTCAGAAGGCAACATAGATTTTAGAAAGTATCTGTATGACAATGTCATATGCCATATGAGTGTAAGATTAGAGAAAGGGTGGACTTAAACTCAGAATGAGTTGAGGCTGGTGAGGAGAACTAACAACAAAAGTCACACAGGATGACAGATATGGATTGTTCTCAGCTACATTATTGGAGAAAAAATCTAAATCAATGAGATTGCAGACTCGTTTGAGTATTGAATATATTGTGAGGAAGAAGAGTATAAAAAAGACTAAGGATAAGTACTTGGAGCAAATGTAATAACTGAACAAAATCAAGACAGTATTTCCTAAATTTTTTTTAAGTTCTCTACAAAGAATAATGACTTTTGGATAATAATGAACGGAATAGAAAAAGTCAAATAAGGAGCTGATTTAAGCTAAATAAAGAGAGGGTAAGTTAGTTATTCTTACCTTAATAAAGTCAAGTCACTTGATTTGAATGATCTACATTCTCAAAATCAAAAACAGAACAAAAATAAATTAGCAGATAGAATTACGTATCATTACCAGTAATATTTTAAAGATCATAGAAAATGAGATTAGTACTCAATATTGAAGAAGTATAGATATTCCACTTTCAAAAGAGGGAGTATGTTCCAGTTTTCAAAAGTACTTACAAACCAGAGAATAGTGAGCTTGACTTCAACTGGGGGGGGGGGTGAGTGATCATATAGCATATTATTAAAGAAATAGTATATTTTGAAAAGTAAATGAAAATCACAGTCAGAATGACCTCATCAAGAATATGTCATGTGTCACAGACTTCCAGCCAAGATGGCGGAGAGAAGACAGGCACAGTTCTAAAGTCTTCTGATCTTTCCCCATCTATTGCATGACACAAACCTCTTAAAAGAAATCCGATCCACAAAACCCAGAAAGAAAAGCCAGGAGAAAGAGTATCTACCTTAGGATTTGTCTCTGGCTAGCAGCATTGGCCAAATTTGGACAGGTGAGTCTGGGCTCAGAGGGAGGATCAGCTCTGGATGAGCCAGATTAGCAGCTGAAGTGGAGCCGGGAGTATGAGGGCCTGAGAGCTGGACCTGCTGGATCAGCAATGGGGATAGACAGCAGGGGCTCTAGTCAGCTAGGGCGCAGAGGCACTGGTGTTGGTGCTGTCCCCTGGGAGCTTGTGGACAGGGCTGAGGGGAGAATTCTGGAGCAGGAGAGCTGTGGACACCATCCCTGGGCTCCTCTGGTCTGAGGAACTTTTGAGTCCACACCTCCATTACAGCTCAGACCTCTTCCTGGAACAAATGCAGACTACTTCTGCCTCAGGCCCAGGTGTATGAACAGAAGAAGCAGCCCAGCTGACAAATGATCTCAGGCCACATAAAGGGCACCATTGATTGAAGGCAAAAGAATTTGATAGCTCCAACTCCTCCCTTCAAGCAAAGGGAGAATGCCTCAATCAAGGTCACAGATACTGCAGTGAAAGCAACCAACACCTCCTACTGGCCAGCCAGAGAAATTGCACTCAGTGAGTAAAGCCTTTAGCGATCCCAATCACCTGTGAACCAGCCCCTACCCGACTCAAGGTCTTAGCAAAATGAAGAAAGATCAGCGGAAAGGTGGATCCATAGAAAAATTCTTGGAAGGGAAAGACCCTAACTCAGAAAGACCTAGAATCTCTGAGGAGAATACAATCTGGTCTTCAGCATAGAAAGACTTCCTTGAAGAAATAAGGACAGAGCTTAAAAATTTGGGAGAGACAATTAATACCATGCAACAAGAGAACAAAACCTTAGAAAGTACAATTGAACAAATACAAAATGAGAATAAATCTCTCAGATCATCAATTGGGCCAATGCAAAAAAGAAAATAATTCTCTCAAAACCTCAATTGGTCAAATGGAAAGCTCTTTCAAAAGTAGAATTGACCAATTGGGAAAGGAGTTGCAAAAGGTTAATGAAGAAAACTCCTCCCCCCCAAAAAAAGAATGGAGTCTACAGAAAATAATGACTCCATGATACAGCGTCAGTTAAACAAAATCAAAAAATAGAAAAAAATAGAAGAAAATGTAAAATACCTCATCAACAAAACCACTGACCTTGAGAATAGATTGAGGAGGGGCAACCTGAAATTTATAGGACTTCCTGAAAACATTGAAGAGAAAGAAAAGCCTGGACTTAATATTACAGGATCTAGTGATGGAAAACTACCCTGATACCATGGAATTGGAGGGCAAAGTAGTTACTGAAAGAGTACATCAATCCCCACCAGAAAAAGATCCTAAAATGAAAACACCAAGGAATGTTGTGGCCAAATTCCAGAACTATCAGATAAAAGAGAAAATCCTACAAGCAGCCAGAAAGAAACAATTTAAATATCAAAGAGCCACAGTAAGGATCACACAGGACCTGGCTTCATCAGCATTAAGGGATCTAAGGGTCTGGAATGAGCTATTTCGAAATTGGAAACTCAATAACCTCATTTTAAAAATGAGTGGACCAAAAAACAAAATTATAGAAAGAATTAATCATTTTATACTAGATATTCATAATAATGAAACAACATACCAAAACCTATGGGATTCATTCAAAGTGACTCTCAGGGGATATATTATAGCTCTAAATGCTTACATGAATAAATTGGATAAAGAGGAAATCAATGAACTAAACATGAAACTAAAAAAATTAGAGAAAGAACAAATCAAAAATCCCCAATTAAATACCAAATTAGAAATTTTAAAAATTAAAGTAGAAATTAATAAAATCAAAAGCAAAAAACTATTGAATTAATAAATAAAACCAAAAGGTAGTATTAGGAAAAAAACCAATAAAATTGATAAACCCCTGGTCAATTTGATTAAAGAAAGAAAGAAGAAAACCAAATTGCTAGTATCATAAATGAAAAAGGTGAACTGGGGGAGGGAGCCAAGATGGCAACAAGAAAGGATCGCATCTTAGGTGCTCTCTCATAAAACTCATAAACTAAGGACTCTAGACTTTTGAGAGACAGAATCCACAGAGGGACTCAGTGAGACACTTCTCCTACTCAAGGTAACCTGGAAAAGAGCAGAAAGGCTCTGCTCCCCGGGGTCGGAGGGGCAGCCTGCCAGAGTGAAAGAACTTCAGCCTCCTGGAGGCAGCTCCAGGGCACTGGGAGCCCCGACTCACAGTAGCAGGGGAGTATCCTGACCTACAACCCAGGAGCACCAGGCACAAATTGGGGGAACAGCGGGGGACCTCTCAGGGCAAACAGTGAGCAACTTGGTCTTTCAGGCAGCCCAGATCCAGGAAACAGAGGCAGTCTGAGCCAGTAAGCAGGAGCGTGCCGGGCATGAGCCCATTAAACCTAGAGAGGGGAGTGGTGAAAGAGACTGCCCAGCTCTGTGCTCTGCCCCGGAACAGGACTCTGGGGCTCTGACCAAATTCAGATCCTGATTGCAGTCTAGGCCTCCCCATAGAACAGCAGGGGCCCCCTCCACCTCAGCCCTGTGGCAGAGGGGGGGTGCATATGGTCATTCACAGACCAGGAGGGAGGACAGAGCCTCACACACTGAGACCCTTGTGGGAGTGTCCCAAAAGCTCAGGAAGCACCCCCAAACCAGGTTCAGGCTGGGAAAATGAGCAAGCAGAGAAAAAAGAGAACACCATTGAGAAATATTTTGCAAATGAGCTCAAGAAGGATCAATCAAAATACTCAGTCTGAAGATGAGGAAGCACAAGCTCGTGCATCTAAGGACTCCAAGAAAAACAGAAATTGGGCTCAGGCTAGGACAGAGTTCAAAAATGACTTTGAAAATTAAATGAGGGAGTTAGAAGAAAAACTGGGAAAAGAAATGAGAGAGATGCAGGAAAAACATGAAAATGAATTCAGCAGTCTAGTCAAGGAAATCCAAAAATATGCTGAAGAAAATAGCATGCTAAAAACCAGCTTAGGTCAAATGGATAAAACAGTACAAAAAGTTATGGAGGAGAAGAATGCATTAAAAAGCAAAATTGGCCATATGGAAAAAGAGATAAGAAAACTCTCTGAGGAGAACAAATCCTTCAGGAGGAGAACAAATCCTTCAGACAAAGAATAGAATTCAGGGAGATCGATGAATTTACTAGAAATCAGGAATCAATACTTCAAACCCAAAAAAATGAAAAATTAGAAGAAAATGTGAAATATCTCATTGAAAAAACAACTGATATGGAAAACAGACTTAGGAAAGACAATTTAAAAATTATTGGAATACCTGAAAGTCATGATCAGGAAAAGAGCCTTGACATCATTTTCAAAGAATTACTACAGGAAAATTGCCCTGATATTCTAGAAGTGGAGGGCAAAACAGAAATGGAGAGAATCCACCAATCCCCCCGAGAAAGAGATCCCAAAAAACCAACCCCTAGGAATATTATAGCCAAGTACCAGAACTCCCAAGTAAAAGAGAAAATATTACAAGCAGCCAGAAGGACACAGTTCAAATATCATGGAGCTGCAGTCAGGATCACACAGGACTTAGCAGCAGCTACATTGGAAGCTCATAGGGCTTGGAATACAATATACTGGAAGGCAAAAGAGCTTAGAATGCAACCAAGAATCAACTACCCAGCAAGGCTGAATGTCCTCTTCCAGGGAAAAAGTTGGACTTTCAATGAACCAGGGGAATTTCAAATGTTCCTTTTGGAATGGCCAGAGCAGAACAGAAGGTTTGAGCAGAACAGAAGGATAGGACTCAGGGGAAGCATAGAGATTGGAGGAGAAGGGGAAAATATGAGGGACTTAATGAGGATGAACTGCATGTATTCCTGTATAGAAAAATGACATTGATAATACTCATATGAACCTTCTCAGTTAATAGAGCAGGTAGAGGTAGCTTTTATAGTTGAATCACAGGAGAAAGCGGAATTCAAAGATAAAATATGGTGTAAAAATGGAATCAATAGAAAAAAAGGGAAATGTAATGGGAGAAAGAAAAAGGAGAGGAGGAATAGGCCACGATATTTCATATAATAAGATTTTTATTTATTACAATGAGCTATTGCAATGATATGGAATGGGGGAAGGTAAGGGGGAATGAGGGTAACTTTGCTCTCATCAGAGGTGGTTAGGAGAGGAAACAGCATATATACTCAATGGGGTATAGGCATCTGGAGTAAGAAGGAGAGAGGGGGGACAGGGAGAAGGGGGAGATATGAGTCATGATGGAGAGGATGGACCATGGAGGGAGAGTGGTCGATTAGAACACATTTTCTTTTTTTACTTCTTGCAAAGGGCTGGGATTGGAAGGCCCGTCCTGGACAACAGGGCCAGGTGTATGCTAGGCCTAAGGGATGGTATGGGGGCTCAGGGCCTCTTGGCACCAGAGCCTGAGATCTGTCTGCTGCGCCACTCAGCTACCCTGCAGCAGAGTCAGAGTGAAAGGAGAGAGAAAATATAGTACATTGTAGTGTAGAAATATGAAAGGAGGGAGTTGCAATCAGCAATGGCAATGGTGGAAAAATATGGAAGTAACTTTTGCCATGGACATATCATAAAGAATGTGATCCACCCACAACAGAGTTGATGTTGGAACAAAGACTCAAGTGAATTTTTTTTATTATTATTGTTTTGGGGGGGGGTGTGGGGCAAATGGGGCTGGGTGGCCTGCCTGGGGCCACAAAGCATGGTGATGGTTGGGTGTCTGAGGCCGGATTTGACCCAGGTGCTCCTGGCTCAAGTAGCCAATGCTCTGTCTGCCATCCAGCCACCCCTACTACTATTACTATTTTATTTTATTTGGGGTCATTTTTTTTCTTTTTTTTCTTTTTGGTTTTTGCAGGGCACTGGGGTTTGGGTGGCTTGCATGTCACATGGCTGGGTGATTGTTGGGTGTACAGGGCCAGAAGTGGGCTCGGGTGCTAGTGGCTCCAGGGCTGGTGCTCTGTCCATTGCGCCACCTGGCCATACTTACAATTATTACTATTATATTTTTTATTTTAATTTTTTTCTCTCCCCTTTACTTTATTGCTCAAACAGGTTTATAATTATGGGGGGAGGGGGTATTTCATTTACTCTTAAACAAGAATATTTTATTAATGTAAAAAACTCCATTATTTGTACAAAATGAGAATAAATATAAAATAAATAAAAAAGAAACAAAAGAAAAAGAAAAAGGTGAATTCACCACCAATGAGGAGGAAATTAAAGTAATAATTCAAAATTATTTTGCCCAACTCTATGCCAATAACTTTGATAATCTAAGTGAAATGGATGAATATTTACAAAAATATAAATTGCCCAGGTTAAATGAAGAAGAGATTAAATACCTATACAACCCTGTCTCAGAAAAAGAAATTCAACAAGCCATCATTGAACTCCCTAAAAAAAATCTCCAGGGCCTGATGTATTCACAAATGAATTCTACCAAACATTTACGGAACAATTGGTTCCAATTCTATATAAACTCTTTGGAAAAATAGGGAAAGATGGAACTCTGCCTAAATCTTTCTATGAAACCAATATGGTGCTGTTACCTAAACCAGGAAGAGTTAAAACAGAGAAAGAAAATTATAGACCTATTTCCCTGATGAATATAGATGCAAAAATCCTAAATAAAATCTTAGCAAAATGACTACAGCAAGTCAGCACTAGGATAATACATTATGATCAAGTAGGATTTATTCCAAGAATGCAGAGTTGGTTCAATATTAGGAAAACTGTTAGTATACTCAATTATATTAATAATAAACCTATCAGAAACCATATGATCATATCAATAGATGCTGAAAAAGCTTTTGACAAAATACAGCATCCATTCCTATTAAAAACACTAGAGAGTGTAGGAACAAAAGGACTGTTCCTTAAAATAATTAGCAGTATCTATCTGAAACCATCAACAAGCATTATATTCAATGGGTAGAGGCTAGAGGCATTCCCAATAAGATTAGGGGTGAAACAAGGGTGTCCATTATCACCACTACTATTCAATATGTATTAGAAATGTTAGCTTCAGCAATAAGAGAATAAAAAGAAATTGAAGGAATTAATATTGGGAAGGAAGAGACAAAACTCTCACTCTTTGCAGATGACATGATGGTCTACCTTAGTGAATCCCAAGAAATCATCCAAAAAACTCTGGGAAACAATTAGCAATTTTAGCAAAGTTGCAGGTCATAAAATATACCCTCATAAATCCTTACCTAGCAAGATACAGCAGGAAGAGCTAGAAAGAGAAATCCCATTCAAAGTAACTTCAGACAATATAAAATACTTGGGAGTCTATTTGCCAAGGCAGACTCAGAATCTTTTTGAAAATAATTATAAAACACTTCTCTCACAAATTAAATCAGATTTAAATAACTGGGCAAATATCAACTGCTCAAGGAGAGGTAGAGCTAATATAATAAAAATGACAGTTCTACCAAAACTAACCTATCTGTTTAAGTGCCCTAGCAATCAAAATTCCAAAAAATTACTTTATTGAGTTAGAAAAAATTGTAAGTAAATTCATATGGAGAAATAAAAAGTCAAGAATTGCCAGGAGCTTAATGAAAAAAAAAGTGCAAAAGAATGTGGCTTAGGCCTACCTGATCTAAAATTATATTATAAAGCATCAGTCATGAAAACTGTTTGGTATTGGCTAAGAAATAGAGTGGTGGACCAGTGGAATAGACTAGGTGTAAAAGCAGGAGGTGATTATAGTAATCTGCTGTTTGATAAACCCAAAGAGTCCAGCCATTGGGATAAAAACTCCTTTGATAAAAACTGCTGGCATAATTGGAAGTTAGTATGGAAGAAACTTAGATTAGACCAACACCTCACACCCTTTACTGTGATAAGATCCAAATGGTTACAGGACTTAGACATAAAAAACAATACTATAAGAAAATTAGAAGATCAAGGACTAGTTTACCTGTCAGATCTTTGGAAAGGGGAACAGTTTATGACCTAAGGAAGAGTTGGAGAACATCACCAAAAATCGATTAGATGATTTTGATTACATTAAATTAAAAACCTTTTGTACAGATAAAACCACTGTAACCAAAATCAAAAGAAATATAGTAAATTGGGAAACAATCTTTACAACTAATAATTCTGACAAAGGACTCATTTCTAAAATATACAGAGAACTGAGTCATATTTTTAAAACAAAAAGCCATTCTCCAATTGACAAATGGTCAAAGGATAGGCAAAGGCAATTTACAGATGAGGAGATCAAAGCAATTCATAACCATATGAAAAAATGCTCTAAATCATTAATAATTAGAGAAATGCAAATTAATGCTTCTCTGAGGTACCACCTCACACCTCTCAGATTGGCCAATATGACCCAAAAGGATAATGGTCATTGTTGGAAGGTTTGTGGGAAATCTGGGACACTATTACACTGTTGGTGGAGCTGTGAACTCATCCAACCCTTCTGGATAGCTATTTGGAACTATGTCCAAAGGGCAATAAATATGTGCACACCCTTTGACCCAGCAATACCACTACTGGGTCTATATCCTGAAGAGTTGGTGAAAAAGGGTAAAAACATTACATGTACAAAAATATTTATAGCAGCCTGTTTGTGGTGGCAAAGAATTGGAAGTCAAGTAAATGTCCTTCAATTGGGGAAAGGCTTAGCAAATTGTGGTATATGTATGTCATGGAACACTATTGTCCTATTAGAAACCATGAGGTACAGGACTTCAGGGAAGCCTGGAGGGATTTGCATGAACTGATGCTTAGTGAGAAGATGAGCAGAACCAGAAAAACACTGTATACCCTAACAGCAACATGGGAGTGATGATCAACCTTGAAGGACTTGCTCATTACATCAGTGCAACAATCAGGAGCAATTTTGGGCTGTCTGCAAAGGAGAGTGCCATCTGTATCAAGAGAAGGAGCTGTGGAATTTGAACAAAGTTCAAGGACTATTCCCTTTAATTTAGAAAAACAGAGATATCTTATTGTATGATCTTGTTACCTCTTTGACTTCTTGTCTCTTCTCAAAGGATATGATTTCTCTCTCATCACACCTAATTTGGATCAAGGTACAACATGGAAACAAAGTAAAGATTGAAAGGTTCCTTTCCATGGGTGGTGGGGGGACAGAAGTAAGATGGGGGGGAAATTGTAAAACTCAAATAATATCTTTAATAAAAATTAATTTTAAAAAATGTCATGTGAGTTTAACTTTATCTCTTAATTTTCTTGCTTGCATGATTAAACTGAGAAGTCACAGGAATATTAATGATATCGTTTTTCTAAAATTTTAAGAAATTGCTTGATATGGGGCAGCTAGGTGGCATAGTGGATAAAACACTGGCCTTGGAGTCAGGAGTACCTGGGTTCAAATCTGGTCTCAGACGCTTGATAATTACCTAGCTGTGTGGCCTTGGGCAAGCCACTTAACCCCATTTGCCTTGCAAAAAAACCTAAAAAAAAAGAAATTGCTTGATAAAGTATCATACTATCTTAAAATTGAGATGACATAAATTAGATGATATTATAACTGTGTGCATTAGAAATAATGTTGGTTTAATTTTTTTTATCAATGACTACTATAAAGACAGTTTTCATGATTACTAATTTGGCAGATAACAGTAAATTAGAAGATATAGCTAGCAATCTTTACAACAGTCAGTATCTAAATGTATCTAGAACCAAAGACTTAATCCTTGGGCTGAATTTAATAATCTGAAATTCAATAAAGATAAGTGTAAAATCTTGAATTTGGGTTCAAAGGCTTTATAATCACACAATGAAAAAGACATGATTAGACAGCTGGTTATTTTTAAAAAGTTGTAAGAGTTTTAGTTGATTGCCAGCACAATATGACTCATCTCTCTATTATGATGATTACAAACAACAACAGTAAAAATCTACTGTGACCTTGGGCTGCATTGAAAGAGACATTGTTTTCAGGAATAAGAAGTTTGTGTACCTGCTGCAATGTCTTGGGTAGATGAAATCATTTGTACTCAATTCTCGGTATTGCATCTTAGAGTTGAATGTTGATGAGCTAACAAATATTCAGAAGAAGACCACCAAGATGATGAAAGACATCTATAATCCGTATCATATGAGAATTAGCTGAAGGAACTGGGTATGTTTCATTTGGAGAAAATTGACTTAGAAGACACATGATTTTTTCAAATATTTGAAGGATGGTGAGATGAAAGAGAGGATAAGAATATTTTAGTTGACTGCAAAAAGTAGGACTAGGTCCACTATCTGGCACTTATGGAAAGGCAATTTTATATTTGAAATCACTAAAAAACTTATTAATAATTACACCTATCCAAAAATGAAAATAAGTTGCCTTTATTAAGATATTTTCTCATTTTTCTCAGAGACTCAGACTCATTTTCAATGTGAAGAAAATACATTTTGAGTAAAAGTAGAACTACTAAATGATCATTGATGTCCAACTCTGATATTTCATTTTTCCAAAAGTTTCAGAGATAGAATGGTTCTCAGGATATAGAAAACAGAATGTTGTTTATTCTTTAGTTTTGAACAAGACCAATGACATCTTGAAGTGGTGCACTGACTTGAATATAAAATGCATTTAAATGAGGCAGATTTGTAGAAGTCATTGTCCTCATTCTCTCTTTTGGAATCATCACAGTCCAATAGCAAGAAAAAAGTCAGGATGACTAGAGATGGCCCAGAATGCCATGGAGGACCTTGACATCTTCAGTATCTGACCAAACTCTAAGTAATCCCCAGGGCCTGCTTCATTTGCCTTTTTGACCATTGGAATAAACTGTTCTCAACCACCCATTCCTCTGGGAAAAATCTTCATATACTTGATCTAGACATTATCTTAACTCACCAAGAGGTTTGAGGATTTTGGGTTATTCTTACATGGCTGATTCTTGTGTCACAAGACAGTTCCAGAGATTGTGCATGCAACAGTTTCTTGGAGTCACAGACTAGAGTGGGGTAAACTGTAGACACCAAAGATGCATAAGCATCCCTGAAAAGGACCCAGTAAGCCCTCATAGCATAAGTCTTAGTCTTCTCTGAATACCTCAAAAATAAGAACTAGAAAGGAAGGAAAAACATGCTAACCTGATATGGATGAGATCAAAACTTCATTGAAGGATATGAGTTATAACATTAAGTTCAGTAAACAATTATGTAAAATGGCAAAGCACTCTTCTATGGATAAAAATATAAAGATATCCTTTCTTCAGGGGAGTTCAATTCTATTCAACCATCTACCATGTATCTAAATAAGCAAAAATAAATGGATAATACAAAGAGCTCCAAATGAGTGGGCTTGGGGTGGAGTAGTAGTGCAAGGAAAGGATGCACATAACTATATCTGAATTTAGTTTTAAAGGAAGAGAATTTTTATGAGTAGAGATGAATATTCTCCGTATGGAAAACAGATTATATGAATTCCCATAGATTGTAAATAATGTGTTGAGTTCAGGGAAGAATAGGTGGCCTAGTTCTTCTGCATTGTAGAGTATTGGGAGTTTTAATGAATATGTCGAAAAGTGGAGAGAAACATTTGAGTGTTAGAGATTTGATGGTGTTAGAATTGAGAAGATTTGACAAGTAATTGCTTGGCAAATGGAGGTGAAAGAGATTTATGAATCAAGTATGAGATTAAGGTTAGAAATGTAGATGACTTAGCAAATGGGAGTTTCCTTAAATGAAAAACAGGAAAATTTGGAAGAATCATATTTGGAAAGGAGGATGATAATTTTTGTATTATGCTCATTGTGTTTGAGTTGTCTATTAAACATCCTGGAGGAGATATGAAGAAATTCAGTAGACAGTTGCTATATTTGGATGAAAGTTCAGAGGAGAGTTTGGGATGGGCATATGGATTTGGGAATTATCTATATACTGAAGCCATGGAAGGTGATATTACCAAGAGAGAAATTGTAACAGCAGAAGAGGAGAAATTCCAAGATAGTCAACTAACAATGGGTCAAAGGGGACTGAGAAGAAGTAATACAACAAAAACAATGTGTCATAGAAGACAACATAGGAGAGTATCAAGAAGTGAGTGATCAACAAGGACAAAAGATGAAAAGTGTTCAAAAATGATATGAGCTATGAAAAGGTCATTTGTTTCAGCAGGTAGATATCATTGTTAATTTTCTAGAAGGAAAGGTTAAATGAGGTAAAATTCAGGAAGCCACTCATATAGTCAAAAGTGACAGCAATAAAGCAGTAGAGGAATCAACTGTGGTCACTACTAGTTAAGAGTCTTGCAGTGATATAGAAGAAATATATGGGAATTTATCTTGAATCAAGGTAGGACCTAGTTAATATTTAATGAGTTAATGATTTTGATTAATTGGGCTTCCATCCAACTGACCATCTCTCCTCCCCACTTCTCCATCTATTTGGTTGATGTGATACAGTTAGACTTGTTTCCTGGCTCCCTAACACTCCCTAACACTTTGTTTTTTGCAACATACTAGAATAAAGTGACTTGCCCAACGTCACACAGCTAGGTAATTATTAAGTGCCTGATGCCGGATTTAAACTCAGGTCCTCCTGACTCTAGGGCCTGTGACCTAGTCACAAAACCACCTAGCTGTCCCCTCATTCCTCATTTCTTACTGGACAAATCAGAGAAAACTCATCTGTGACTCAAACTACTTCCATTGCCTCATTTCACTCCTAACTGAAGAGTGTTTGAATAGTGTCTTATCAGTGTCTAAGAAATTAAATAAACATGAACTCCAAGTAGCTTTGAGCTTTCAATCAAACAGACTGTGCATCCCACAGAACCTCCAAAGCATCATCTCTGTGCTACCCATGGGACTGTGGATCAGTGGGGACTAGTTGCAAAACTATAAGCATCATTTTCCAAATTTTTTGATTTCTAATGTTTTATCACTGATTGAGTTCAATATACCCTGTATACATCTTATTCATACATACTTGTTTGCACATTATTTTTCACATTAGACTCCTTTAAATTAGATACTCCCCCACTTCTTTATTACTTTAGCTCTTAGTATCTGACACATAGTAGATGCATAATATATGCTTGTTAACTTAATTTTGATATTTATATTACTCATTATTGGCACAGGTTACCCTAATCTCTCTATGCATAGCAATAAAGCTGAGTTAAATACTGTATGATACTGTAACTTTTCATTTGAATCACTCTCTCAACTTGTTCTGTCTTTTGTTTTCTCTTGGTTTTGGATGGGCAAAATTAGAAAGTAGATGCAGGCAAAGATAAGAGCCAGAAGATAGTTACATGTGAACCATAAAGATAGGGAATGATAGTGCAAGTTTCTATATGATTTTTGAGGAATAGGAGGGGAGAAAATTGGAAAGTCAAGTAAAGGATTTATTTTGGCATGAAGAAGGAACAATGTCAATCCTCCTGAATTCTAGTGCCTTCCCTCTAATGATCATTCTTAATTTATTTTGTATAAAAAAATTATAAATAAAGATACTGTGGGTAAATATAGAGAAATATAAAAAGGTTCAAGTTATATTGGCATGGAGAAGAGGGAACTGGGGGTGATATCATACACTTTTGATAGTATCTAAAAGAACATTTATTGAGGTATAAGATGGGAAAGGCGACAAATATTAAGGAAATAAGAAGAGGATCATATAGTGAGAAACTTTAGGAGAATTAAAGGTGAACACCTACCTGAGATCAGAAAATATAAATTTCTAATCAACAGGATTGTGTGACCACTTCCAGTGTCTTTTAAATAGAAACAGAGAAAGTAAATAGTAGAATTTACCAGGGTTGAGTTATGGAAACATGTCAAGTATAATAGGATAAAAAGAAAATGATTTAATGAAATAGAAATATTTATACTTTTTTTTACTAAACCACTTTATAAACTTAATTCAAATGCTCTAGTTGGTGGGTAATCTAGAGTTAACTTCTATTTTATATCTGAAGTAAATAAGGATTCCAGAAAAGAGCAACAACTTTATAATTAATATTATTCCTTCTACAAAGCACTAGAAAATAAGTCATCCAAATAATAATGATATTGATGGCGTCATCAGCAATTTATATAATGCTTTTAAGTTTTGCAAAAGCACTTTACAAATGCATGAAAGCATAAATTGACAGTGCTTTATATTAAATTTGTTCATTGTTTCAGTTTTTGGGATCTTGATTTCTTTAAGTAACATTAAACAATTGTTCTCATTTATATAAGTCACATATTGGATAATGTCATCAACATGTCATTTATATTTCATCCAATTACTTTAAAAAAATCTTGCCTAGTACAGAATTGAAGGTTGGATCTCTGTAGTGTTATAAAAGAGAACTCCTATTTTAAAAGTTGATTCATTTTAAACATTGGTAATCCAACCAAACAAACAAATACAAATAACAGCTCTCAGTCTAATTCCTCAACTAGTCATGATTCCATTTACCCAGAGTTACATCACTCCATCTAGTCTACAAGAAATAATACATAATAAAATATCTTCTTAAAATCAATATACACATTACTCATAGGATTTCCCTACAACTCATACAGGGTAAGTGCTCAGAAGGGCATCAGAAGAAGCAAAACTGGGACACCCTGAAGGTTTCTCTTAAGAGCTTTATAAATGGGGGGTGGGTGGAGCCAAGATAGTGACAGGAGAAGAACCTCTCTTAGGTGCTCTCTCTCAAAACCCATAAAATAAGAACCCTAACTAAATTTTTGAGAGACAGAACCCACAGAGGGATCCAGTGAGGCAGTT
This sequence comes from Macrotis lagotis, assembly GCF_037893015.1. Lineage (NCBI taxonomy): Eukaryota > Metazoa > Chordata > Mammalia > Peramelemorphia > Peramelidae > Macrotis > Macrotis lagotis. Next base: position 615,097,936 of record NC_133666.1, on the reverse strand, counting down.
CTCCAGCCCAAGGTAACCTGGAAAATACCGGAAAGGCTCTGCTCCATGGGGTTAGAGGGGCAGCCCACCAGAGTGAAGGAACTTCAGCCTCCTGGAGGCAGCCCCAGGCTGCCTGGGAAACTGGACTCATGGAAGTGGGGGCAGTTTCCTTACCTACACCCTGGGGAGCACCGAGCACAACTTGGAAGATCAGCAGGACTGCCACTGCCAGAGTGAGTGTGTGAAGTCCAGCCCTCAGGGCACTCAGTGAGCCTGTGGCAGATCAGATCCAGGAACCAGAAGCAGGTGGAACCAGTAAGCAGGAGCCCCCAGGCAACTGAGTCTTGAGTACTCGGCCTAGGTAGGGGAGTGGAGAGAGAGTTGCAAGGTCTGTCCTCTGTACTTGGAACAAGACTCTGGGGCTCTGAACACATTCAGATCCTGATTACAGTCTGGCCCTCCCATAGAACAGCAAACCCCCCCCCCCCATCTCAGCCCCGTAGTAGAGGGGTGTGATTGTGGTCATTCACAGACCAGGAGCAAAGACAGAGCTTCACACACTGAGATTCTTGTGGGGGAGTGTCTCAATGAAAACTTAAAAGCTCAGAAAGCACCCCAGAACTAAGCACAGACTGGGGAAATGAATAAACAGAGAAAAAGGAGGAACACCACTGAGACATACATTGTTTATGATCCCAAGAAGGATCAAAATACTCAATCTGAAGATGAGGAAGGTCAAGATCCTGCATCTAATGACTCAAAAAAATATAGAAGTTGCGCTCAGGCTATGACATAGCTAAAAAAAGGTTTTGAAAATCAAGTGAGGGAGACAAGAAAAATTGAGAAAAGAAATGAGAGAGATGGAGGAAAAACATGAAAAAGAAGTAATCAGCTTATTCAAGGAGATACAAAAAAATGTTGAAGAAAATAACATGTTAAAAAGCAGCATAGGCCAAATGGATAAAACAGTTTAAAAAGTTATTGAGAAGAAGAATGCTTTTAAAGCAGAATTGGGGGCAGCTAGGTGGTGCAGTAGATAGAGCACTAGCCCTGGAGTCAGGAGTACCTGTCAATAAAAGTATGGTTTACTTAGAGAACATTGGAAATTCAAGGAAAAAATAAATAAACATAATATTTACTAAGTTCAGCACAGAAGCAATTTCACAGAAAATTAGTCTTCCTCTATAATAACAATAGAAGGAAAAAAGTAACAATAACAGTAAAAATAATCCCACAGAAGGAGATTTAGAAAGAATTCTATTCAAAATGACAACAAAATTTATAAAATTTAGAGAAATGTACATGAATAATATGAAGAAAATTGCAAAACACCCTTTTCAGAAATAAAAACACAAAGAATTTAAGAGATATATTCTTTGTTGTTGTTTCAGGTCATGATCATGTAATTAAAATACTATCATCTAAATTAATTTTCAAATTTTAGTGCCATAACAACCAAAATACCAAGGGATTGCTCTATAGAACTATGAAAAGCAATTACAAAATTCACCTGGGGGAATAAAGAACTCATTGGAAAAAATGCAAAATAATCAGGAAGAGAAGGTGCTTAGCATTACCTACTATATGTGAAAGCATAATAAAATCCATTAGTAAGACTGCTTTGTACAAGTTAGAAAAAAATGGAAAAGTTGATCGATAGTACAGGCAGGTATAGAAAGGACCAGGTAAATCTTATTTGTAGCCAAATGTTTGTTAAATTCAAGTACACTAAATCCTGGATAAGGACTCCATAGTCCCTATAAATTTTGGGGGAGAATGTGAAACAAAGTAGGTGGGAAAAGAGGTTTATAAAGCTCACAATCTTGTACCATATAATATACTAAGTTCCAATTGGAAACACAGTCTAAAATCAAGCAAATGAATAAATAAGGAAATAATTTAATAGATAAAAATGAAACATGTGTCTTGTGCAAATAAATTTTGAAGAATTCTTAAACAAGTTAAAGAGGTAAAATAAACCACTTTCATTTAATACAATCAGAAATTTTTTTGTAAGGCAGTAAGTTTAAATAACTTGTCCAAGGTCACACAGTTAGGTAATTATGAAGTCTGAAGCCATATTTGAACTCAGGTCCTCCTGAATCCAGGGCTGGTGCTCTAGCCACTGCACCACCTAGCTTCCCCAGTCAGAAATACTTGTAGTAAAATAATGTAAGAACAAGAAGAGAAACGATTGATTAGGATAAAACTATTCCCTGATGAAAAAATAATAAAGACTTTGGAACAAGAAAATTTTGAAAAAATAGAAGCATTTAATAACTTTATGAAAGAAAACTTTAAATCATTTAAATGAGAGAAATATAGATTCAAATAACTCTTAGGTTTCATATCACCTTCATCATATTAACAAAAGTTTATTAAAACTTGAAATGGCAAATATGGAAAATTTATGAGAAAACAGAATAGACTGTTGGTCAAAGTCTAAATTAGTGCTAATATTTTGAAAGAAAACCAATTTGAAGTTATACTAAAATGTTACTAATTGACTACCTCTAGAATCAGCATATCATTTCTATTTATACATACATAATACTAATGAAAAAGAGAATATCTCATATATAAAATATTTATAGCAGAACTTTTCTATAATAGCAATGAAGAATAATTGAACAAATTTTGCCAATACAATAGATTGCAATTTTTGGTAAAAAATGAGAAAATAGAGAATTTGAAGAAGGTAAGACACATGATTTGTTGCAAAATGAAGTGAATAGAATATGGAAAATAATTTCTACAATTGTCATACTAGTGCAGAAAAAAAATAACATTAAAAATTTAGTAGCAGTCAATTCAAGGAAGAACAAGATTCACCTCTTGACAGGATAGTAGACTCTGGGTGTGTTAATACAGTAAAAAAAATAGGTTTATCTGAATCATTTGTTTTGGCATTACTTATTTATTACATATTGCTGTTTTAAATAGAGAATTAGCTATTTGTTAGCATGGAAAAGAAAAAAATGGAAAAAAATCAGTAAAGCATTGTTAAAGGGGAAGAACACAAGAAATGCTTGCCTGGGATGGCTTCTGAACAGGAAAAGGTAATGATAATTTTAAGAAATGATTTATTTAATTAATCTATTATGAAAGGAAATCCTTGTTTTCAACTTTTTTGTTGTCTACATTTTCTTTTTTAATTATATAAATATTTTGTTTTCCAATTATATACAATAGTAGTTTCTACTTATCATTTTTGTATGATTTTGAGTTTTTTCTACCACCCTTTCTTCTCTACCTTCCCCCCACAGAAAGTAATCTGATAATTTTGTTTCCATGTTATGCTTTGATCAAAATTGAATTTGTTGAGAGGAAAAACATCCTTGAGGAATAAATAAAATATTAGAAATAGAAAAATTATGTTGTACATAAGAAAACTTTTTTTAATTGAAAGTAATATTCTTTGATCTTTGTTTAAATTCCACAGTTCTTTCCTCTGGATACAGATGGTATTCTTCATCAGAGATCCCTTAAAAATTCCCCTGATTATTGCAATGATAGAATGAACAAGTGCATTAAGTTCAATCATCATCCCCATGTTGCTATTAGGGTATATAGTGTACTTCTGCTTCTGCTCATCTTGCTCAGCATCAATTCATGTAAATTTTTCCAAGTTGCTCTGAAATCACATCCCTACCATTTTCTAATAGAACAATAATGTTCTATAACATACATATATCACAATTTTTTCATCCATTCCCCAATTGATGGACATCCCTTTGATTTCCAATTCTTTGCCACCACAAACAGAGGTACTATGAATATTTTTGTGCAAGTGATGTTTTTGCCATTTTTCATGATCTTTTCAGGGTATAGACCCAGTCAAGGTTGTTTACATTTTTATTGCCCTTTGGGCATAATTCCAAATTGCTCTCCAGAAAGGTTGGATCAATTCACAGCTCCAACACCAATGCATCAATGTCCCAGATTTCCCACATCCCATCCAGCTTTGAACATTGTCCTTTCTGGCCATATTGGCCAATCTGAGAGGTGTGAAGTGGTACCTTAGATATGCTTTAATTTACATTTCTCTAATCAGTAATGATTTAGACCAATTTTTAGATCAATCAGCAATGATTTAGACTATGAACAGCTTATATTTCCTCATCTTCAAATTGCCTTTCCATATCCTTTGACCATTTGTCAATTGTGGAATAGCTTGTTTATTTTATAAATTTGACTCAGTAGTCTATATTATAGAAATGAGTCCTTTGTCAGAAATACTAGTTTAAAAAATTGTTTCCCAATTTACTGCATTTCTTTTGACCTTGCTAACAGTGATTTTGGTTGTGCAAAAGCTTTTTAATTTGATGTAATTGAAATTATCTTGTTTATTTTTAATGATGTTCTCCATCTCTTCCTTGGTATAATCTGCTCTCCTTTCCATTGATCTGACAGGTAAACTATACCTTGTTTTCCTAGTTTACTTATAATAAAAAGTTTTATATCTAAATACTGTATCCATTTTGATCTTATCTTGATATAGGGTGTGAGATGTTGGTCTAATCCAAGTTTCTGCCATTCTAACTTCCAGTTTTCTGAACAGTTTATATTGTGAAGAGAGAGTTCTTATTCCAGAAGCTGGACTATTTGGGTTTATCAAACAGCAGATTATGCTAATCATTTCTTGCTGTCTCTTTTGCACCTTACCTATTGCACTGATCCACCACTCTATTTCTTAGCCAGTACTAGTCAGTTTTGATGCATGATGTTTTATAATATAATTTTAAATCTGGTAAGGGTAAGCCATCTTCTTTTGCATTTTTTTTATTAAATCCCTGGATATTCTAGACTTTTTGTTTCTCCAGATGATTTAGTTACAATTTTTTTCTAGCTCATTAAAGTAATTTTTGGAAGTAATTATTTTGGAAGTTGGCATGGCACTAAATACATAGTTTCAATTAGGTAGAATTGTCATTTTTATTATATTAGCTCAGCTTATCCATCAGCAGTTGATATTTGCCCTTTTTATTTAAATCTGATTTTATTTGTATGAAAAATGTTTTATAGTTTCATAACAGTTTCTGAGTTTGCCTTGGCAGGTAGACTCCCGAGTATTTTATTGTCTGAAGTTGCTAGCTATATATAGAAATTCTGAGGATTTATGTATTTTATATCCTGTGACTTTGTTAAAGTTATTAATTGTTTCCACTAGTATTTTAGATGATTTTTTTTAATTTTGAAAGGCAATGGAATTAAATGATTTGCCCATGGTCATACAGATAAGTAATTATTAAGTATCTGAGGTCAGATTTGAACTCAGTCCTCCTGACTCCAGGGCCAGTGCTCTATCCACTCTACCATTTAGCAGTCCCAGAGTTTTCTAATTCCTTCAATTTTTTTTCTTATTTCTGAAGCTAACATTTCTAATACAACATTGAAGAATATTGCTGATAACAGACATCCTTGCTTCATCCCTCATCTTATTGGGAATGTCTCTAGCTTATCCTTGTTGCATATAATGCTTGTTGGTAGTTTCAGATAGATAATGCTTATCATTTTAAGGAACAATCCATTTATTCCTATGCTCTCTAGTGTTTTTAGTAGGAATGGGTGCTATATTCTGTCAAATGTTTTTATATTATCTATTGAGATAATCATATGATTTTTGTTAGGTTTGTTATTGATATAGCGAATTATACTGACAATTTTCCTAATATTGAACCAACCCTGCATTCCTGGAAGAAATTCTGCTTGTTCATGGTATATTATCCTAGTGATAACTTGCTGTATTCACTTTGCTAAGATTCTATTTAAGATTTTTGTATCCATATTCATTAGGGAAATTGGTCTATAATTTTCTTTCTCTGTTTTGACTCTTTCTAGTTTAGGTATCAGCACAATTTGGTGTCATAGAAAGAGTTAGGGAGAGTTCTGTTCTCCTAGTTTTTCAATCAGTTTATATAGAATTAGAACCAAGTGTTCATTAAATGTTTCATAGCATTCACTTGTGAATCCATCTGGCCATGAAGATATTTTCTTATTGAGTTCATTGATAACTTGTTGATTATTTTTTCTGTGATAGGGTTGTTTAAGTATTTAATTTCCTCTTCATTTAACATGGGAATATTTTTTTGTAAATATTCATCCATTTCATTTAGATAATCAAATTACTTGGCATATAGTTGGACAAAAGAGTTCCAAATTATTACTTCGATTTCTTATACTTTTTCATTTATGATACTAGTAATTTTATTTTCTTCTTTCTTTTTTAATCAAATTAATGAAATTCCTCAATTTTATTGGATTTTTCAAAAGCTAATTATTGATTTTATTTATTAGTTCAATAGTTTTGTTGTTTTTATTAATTTTTACTTTAATTTTTAGAATTTCCAATTTGGCATTTAGTTGGGGGTTTTTAATTTATTCTTTCTCTAATTTTTTTAGTTGCATGCTTAATTCATTGATTTCTTCCTTCTCTATTTTATTCATGTAAGCATTTTGAGATATAACATATCCCCTAAAAACTGCTTTAGCTGTATCCTGTAATTTTTGGTATGTTCTCTCATTATTGTCATTATCTAGAATGAAATAATCAATTATCTCTATTATTTGTTGTTTAATCCACTCCTTCTTTAAAATGAGGTTATTTAGTTCACAATTAATTTTAGGCCTATCTCTCCATGACTCATTATTGCACATAATTTTTATTTCATTATGATCTAAGAAGGAAGTATTCCCTATTTCTGCCTTTCTGCATTTAAGTAAGAGGCTTTTGAGCCCTAGTACCTAGTCATTTTTTTGTGTATGTACCATGTACTGCAGGAAAAAAGGTATATTCCATTTTAACCCAGTTCAATTTTCTCCAAAGGTATATCATGTCTAGGTTTTCTAACATTCTAATTATCTCCTTATCTTCCTTCTTGTCTATTTTATTTTTATTTTTATCTAATTTGGAGAGAGGGAGGTTGAGGTTTCCCATCAGTAGAGTTTTGCTGTCTATATCTTCCTATAATTCATTCATCTTTTCCTCTAAGTATTTGGATGCTATACCACTTGGTGCATGCATATTTAGTATTGAAATTACTTCTTGTGTATGGCACCTTTTAGCAGGACAAAGTTTCCTTTCTTATCTCTTTTAATGAGATCTATTTTTACAGCTGTTTTGTCTGAGATAGGGATTTCTGCCTCTGCCTTTTTTCACTTCAGCTGAGGCATAATATATTCTGCTCCAACTTCTGTATTTATATCTCTGCTTAAAATGAGTTTCTTGTAAGAAGCATATTGTAGGATTCTATTTTTTAATCCACTCTGTTCTTCACTTATGTTTTATGGGAGAGTTCATCCCATTCATGTTCAAAGTTATAGTTACTAACTTCTGATTGCCCTCTATGCTATCTTTCCTACATTTCTTTCCCCCCCACTTTTTTCACCTTATCTACATTCTCCACTATTTTGCTACTGAATACCACCTCCTACAGTCTTTTTGCCTCTTTATATCCAACCACCCCTCCTCTTTCTTTCCCCTTCCCTTTGCCCCTTCTTTCTTCCCATCCTTCTGTCAGTTCTTCTTTTCTATTCTCTTCCCCCTTTCCCCTTTTAATATTTGAAAGGTAAGATAATTTTCTAAACTTAAATGAGCATATGTATGTTAATCTCTTTTTGAACCAAATTTGATGAGAACAATATTCAGGTGGTTCTCACCTACTCCCCTTTTCCTCCTTATTGCAATAGGTCCTTTGAAACTTTTCATGTGATGTAATTTACCCCATTCAATCTCCTCCATCCTCCTGTCTCTTTTTGTCTCTTTACTGCACATTCCCACTTTAAAGGAGATATTATATTTAAATCATTCTATCAGGGTCATGAACAAGACATGAGTGTCTATCAGGTCTGACTAAGTATATTCTCTCTAATAGAGTTACAATTGTCAGGTTATGAGAATCGTTCTCCCTGGTAGGGATATAGCCAGTTTCATCTTCCTGGATAACAGCTTTTTTTTCTTTTCATTTTTACCTTTTCATGTATCTCTTGAGACTCCTGGTTGAAGTCCAAATTTTATATTTAGCTTTGATCATTTTATCAGGAAAAATTTGAAGTCTCCTATTTCCTCCTATGTCCATCTTTTCCCCTGGAAGAGAAAGCTCAGCTTTGTCAGATAGTGAATTTTTGCCTGTATTCCAAGCTTCTTTATTAATTATAATATCAAATGACAGGCCCTTCTGTCCCTTATTGTTGATGCAGGCAGTTTTTATGTAATCCTTATTGTGGCTTCTTGGTATTTAAATTGTTTCTTTCTGACTACTTGCATGATTTTATCTTTTATCTGTTTCTTCTGTAGTTTGGCCACAACATTCCTTGGTGTTTTCATTTTAGCATCCCTTTCAGGAGGGGATTGATGTATTCTTTCAATAACTATTTCATCCTCTGGTTCCATGATATCAGGGCTATTCTCCTTTTCTATATATCCTGAAGTATGGAGACCAGTCTTTTTTTTCTTTCTCAATGTTTTCAGGAAGCCTAATGATTCTTAAGTAATCTGTCCTGGATCTATTCTCTAGGAGAGTTTTTTTAGCCAATGAGGTGTTTTATATTTTCTTCTATTTTTTTTTTCATTTTGGGTTTTTTTAAATAGTTTATTGTTATCTCATGAAGTCACTAATTTCCACGGATTCTAATCTTTTCTTTAGAGAAGAATTTTCTTCATTTACCTTTTACAACTCATTTTCCAATTGGTCAATTCTATTTTTAAAGGATTTTCCATTTGTCCTATTGTGGTTTTGAGAGAATTATTTTCTTATTGCTCTTGACCAATTGTATTTTTGCTTTTTTTCTTGCAGGATGATAATTTTCTCTTGAAAAGTTTGAATTTTCTCTTGAGCATCTTTTCCAAATTTTCCCCATTGATTTTTAAACTCCTTCCTGATCTCTTCTTAGAAGATGATTTGGATTGTAAACCTATTCATATTCTCCTTTGAAGGTCTAGTTCTCTCCTGAGGAAAAATTCAATGGACCCCATTTTCTTCTGGGCTTTCTTCATTTTCTTAGGCTCTTGTGTTGGGAAGGGGTTGTTTCACAGGTCTTTATTATTGAGATGCCCAGAGGCTTTGCTCACTGGACTTATGAACTCCAAGTAGGCCAGTGAGTATGAGATGCCAGATGCTTTTTCTGGAGTGTCTGTGACCTTGATTAGTGGCCCAGTCACTGGGCCTGGTGGGGGAAGCAGCAGGATCTGGGTTATCTTTGAATGATATGGGTTGGGTCCTCAGACTATATAGTTAATCTAGTTAATTCTCAATCAGATGTGGTGGCGGTGTAGTGGAGATCTGCTGCTGCCCACCCCTGAGCCTGGGAGGTAGGGTGGAGGGGCTGTTTTTGTGTTTGTTCTGGGAACAGACACTTTATCCCATAGGAATGGAGGGGAGGGGACTCATCTAGAAACATCAGAGCTTTGTTGAAAACATGGGGGGCCATGGTCTTGGTCTTCCAGACCAACTGAATGGACCAGATCGATGTCTAGCTGCTTTGTTGGAGCTCTTCCACCCCACACATTAAACCCTTCTGCATTGGAGCTCTCCTTTCCACTTGAGTACACAGCAAATTCTTCTGCAAATGCTTCTGCAGCTGTTCTCAGTTTAGTCCCTAGACCTCACCCTAGCACCCCTACTGCCTCTGTCCTGTCTGCCCCTGGCTCACCCTTGCTTCTTTGGAACAGAACTTGTTGGTAGATGTTTTTCTTATAGGTTCTTCTCTTGGTTTGTGTATCCAAATTCTGTTAAGAGGATTGATTCATGTTAGTTCTGAGGGAGAGCCAGGAGAGCTTAAGACATTGCCTGGTTTCTCTCCACTATCTTGGCTAGAAGTCAGTAGTTAACATTCTAACAGGGGGAGACAGCATACAAAGAAAGAGACAAAAAATGAAGAGTGACTGAAGGTCTAAAAGAAGGAAATGAAAGTACCAGTGGGGATAATATTAAATATTATTTTATTATATAGGTTATGTGTATATAATATAACATTATTATATATAAATATTAAGGTCCAGAAAGTCAAGAAGGAAATAAAAATTGATAGGTCTGGATGTTTCACAAAATGGATGTTTCAAGAAGAACATACCAGTAGGAAAAGTGGGTTGGCATGATGGAATTATGATATAGGGTGAAAAGACTAAAAGGATGGATGAGTTTTCTTGGTTAAGGAAATATCAGACTGAGAGAAATTTGAGGGTGAGACTGTAGTTAAAAAGTCATATTGAAATCCTGAAACTCAGGGTCAGAGAAAGAGATGGAAGAACAAATATAAATTTTTCTAAGATTGTTTTCATATAAGGTTACTTCTGGAGTATTTAAAAAGAGAAACCTTATGCTTTGAAATAAACAAGGGGTTCTGGATATAAAAGAGTTCAGAAAATAGATGACTGTAATATAGAGGGAAACAACTCTAAGAAACTTTAGTTTCACTGATCATGGATATTGGAAATCTTGAAAAACTATCAACCCATATGCTTCAAGAGGAGGATACATTTCTATTAGTATTCTGGCTATGAGATAAAGATAAGATATTCTGACCATTTCCAGGGACAAATGTACCTAGAACTTATTGAGATGATTTTCCTTCCTCTCCACACCTCTAATTTACATATGATCCTGAGATTATGTTGAAAGTACTACATGGTCAACAAAGACAGAAAAGATCTTTAGACTCTAACTTGAAAATTCAGGCACAGAGGAGAAAGGCATAGGGATCTGGAATTATTGTGTTTTCAGAAATTCTTCTAATCACATTTCAGTTCTAAAGCTGGTCTTTAATTTATCTTCATTTTTCCTCTAGCAAAGTTGTCATTTACTTTTTATTTGAGCAAGAAATCCTTAGTGGATCATGTTGTTTTGGGAAAGAAATTAGTATCCTATGGGAATGGGTATTGCAATCATTTGATAAATTCTGAATTAAGGTTGGGAATTTTCACACTCTCAGACAAAATCCAGCTTAACATTAAACAAGGAAAACTAGGGGGACATTTGGAACAAACAGGTCTTTTCCCTGCATAGGAAGGCAAATTAAAAGTAGTTCAGGGCAGAGACCTGCTGCTTTTTGTCCACACTTGTTTAGTGACATTGAAGATCTGGTAGCTCAGGATGTGAAGCATTTTCTATCCAATAACTTCTTTTAGAGTTCATGTAAAACAATGAAGTCCTATTTTCTAGGTACAAAAATGCACAAATGCACAAGTAATTTAAGGGGTGAAAGAGACCTTAAAGAATAACTATTGCAACTTTCCCTTCCTTTAAGTCCAGCTCTGTTTGTGTGTGTGTGTGTGTGTGTGTGTTTGTTTGTATGCACGCCCTTGTGTGAGTTTCTTTTGGTGAGGACTTTGGTAAACAATGGTGGGATGAAGGTATTAAACCAAGTTTATGTATAAGGCAGCTGATCTCTAGTTCTTTTTATCGGTCTTTGAATATGAGTTCAGAGACAAGAAATAATTTCATGCAGGGAAGGTTGTATATGCAGCTCAGATGCCATCTCTGCAATGAAGCTTTCCCCAGTTATTGTCAGTGTTCCAAGCTATCCACATGATTTCTCATATTATTGAGATTCTCAACCCTCTCTGTTTCAATTTCTATTTTAGATCTATCATTGCATGCATTATAGTTATTGGTGGATCTAGTTCATTTCCATTTAGGGCACAATCTGTGTCTTTGTATGTTCTGTGTAAACCAGAGTGTTTTTCACATAGTAGGTGTTTAATAAATGTTCAAGAAGAAAAATCATAGTAGATAGAGGATTGGTCTTGAAGTCAATACAAGACTATCTCTCACATCTATTAACTGTGCTCTTATAGGCATCCAGCATCCCAGTACCATAAGCAATTCTCTGACTATAAGTTTCAATAGACTAAGTAAACAGCATTGGATAGGTAGAGGAATTTCCTACACTAGGGAAGAAAGAGGAAGAGAAAAAAGTAAAGAAAGGAACAAAGAGGAGGAGGAGGAGGAAAGAAAGAAGGAAAGAAAGAAAGAAAAGAAAAAGAAAAGAAAAAAGAAAGAGGAAGGAAGAAAGGAAAAAGGAAGGAACAAAGGAACAAGGAATAAGATTTAAGATTAAAGGAGGAGGAGAAGAACACAAAGAAGAGGAGAGAGAGAAAGAAGAGGAGGAATAAAAAATGAGAAGAGGAGAAGGGGGAAAAGATAAGGAGATTGAAGTAGAGAAAAGGGAGGGAAAGCAGATTAAGTTTATTCATTAAAATTTATAGCCAGATAGGATTCAACCAGCTCCTTTTTTAAAATGAGGAAACAAAGGCCCAAAGACAAGTAATATTGATTCCAAGATCACTATAAAAAGTGATAATTCTGAAGGCAAAATCTGCATCATCTGAGTCAGGTGGGCTGTTGATTTGATTCAAATTGATCCTCAACTCCCTGTGCCTCAAACAATTTTGGCAGAATCTACAATAAGGAAAAAATGGTTAAACTAACCAGTCCAAATAAATGGCAGTGTTTCCCTCTAACGGAAGGAGTTAAGCTTCCGTGTGATTATTTATCCATTTGGCTAATTAGATTTTAATAAACCATTTCACACTGCCGGTTCTCAGCTTTGTGAGGAGAATTTCAATTGACTTTGATAGGAAGCCTTCACCAGGGTTGAAAATCCACAAAAAAGAATACAAATAATAGGGTAAATAACAGGGGCACCTTCTTCTCAAGGAAATGAAATCAGATTGTCCTATGACACTGTGATGTAGGCACTTTACTTTCTCCTGTACTGTATGCAGGAGATTTCTTCATTCCCTATTGCTGACTTAGTTCCTGGCATATAGTCAGCTATTTTCTCCCAACCTAGAATGCCTCTTGTTTCTCCTTTTTATTTAACATTTTATTGTCCTTTGAGGTCCAGCCTCAATACTCAACTTTTAATAAAGTTCACTCCAAATTTATTAGCTCATAATTTTCCTCTTTCTTTTGAAGAAATTTGTTATTAGTAGTCTTTATCCTTCCCTATATTTTACTCTGTGATCATTAGACTACCTTAAGTAGAGCCTACCTGCTTCCCCAGAACCTAAGACACGAAGTACCCTTTCACATAAGGTTGGAATGTTTTCCTTTTTCCTTGACACTTATTAAATACCCAGTCATCCTTCAGAGTTCAAATTACAGAGTGCTGCCCCCTTCTCCCCTCAACCATACTTTGCCTCTCTAAGACCTGATAGAAAAATAAAATGACACTAAAATAAGTCTTCATATAAAATTTTATTTGTATTTTTCTTTTCTATCTATCATATAAGGTTAACTGGTATACTGGTCAGAATGCTGGACTTTTAGTCAGGAAGATATTAATTGGAATTCTGCCTTAGGTAATTAGTTCTGTGTAACCCTGAACAAATCACCTAATATCTCTAGGCATCAGTTTGCTCAACTTTAAAATCAGCAGCATGGATTAAATGACACTTAAAGTTGTTTCCAGCTCTAATTGATCATATTAGAATGATCAATTTCTGCCTAATTCTTCTTTTAGACTGAACTTCCTGAGTATATTTTATTGTGTCTTCTCAAAACCTCTAATCCTTCCAGTTCTAGGAAATTCTACTTAATACATATTTATTCTGTTATATTAAGTAAAGAAAGAGCCTTAGCCCCCAAATTGCTTTATAAACATATATTATTGTAATTATAGTCAGAATTTATAAATTAAGTTTTGTGATTTGTCCAAGGTCATACAATTATAGTAGTATTTGAACTCAGGTCTTCTTGATTCCTAGTCTAGCATTTTACATATGATACCATTTAGCTGTATTATGAGGAGGAGAATCAAAAGATTATTCACTATCTTCTATTGCTCATTTCCTCTAAAGGAGACACATCTAAATGTAGCTAAAATCGTAATCTTCATGTTTCAAAGATGGAATAGCAATTGATTACTTAATTCCCTAGATATTTATGAAAGTAGTAATTAATTTATTGGAGTATAGATAAATACACCATCTTTCTGACTTAAGTAACCTTTGTATGTGATGATGAATTTCAAATAAACCATATCAATAAGGAAGATCATGAGTATGAATTTTGTGTTCATGGAAGGTCATCTGAAGCAGTTTTGTATAAATACAAAAACATTTCCACTTTGTATCTGCTGCTTTGTCTGATTTCAACTTGAAGGAATAAGATGGTCCTCATAGGTTACCTCATGTTCTTATCTCAACAACATGGTGCAAACTTATGTCTTGATTGATATCATTTGATTCATAGAATACCAAAGTCTTCCCAATGTCTGTCTTTTTTGGAAGCAGAAACTGAACTCTTAGGTCATTCCATGTTAAATTTGTTTCTATTCCAGGGTCCAACTCCACAGAACAAGATATCCTATGCCCATGTGTCATTTGGTGTCCCATTCCACAACCATTCCTGTCTTCTCTTCTGTGCTCCTCTGCCCACTAGATTGAACATTCTTTGAGAACAGAACTGTCTTTCTTTTAGTTAATTTTATTCCCAGGGGCAGCCAGGTGGCAGAGTAAATAGAGCAGCAACCCTGGAGTCAAGAGGATCTAAGTTTAATAATTACCTAATTGTATGACCTTAGGTAAGCCACTTTACCCCTTTGCCTTAAATAAATAAAAATAAAAATAAAAAAAATCTATAAACATTAAAAAAAAACTCTGAAGGACTTGTGATAAAGAATGCTATGCTTCCCGAAGACAGAGTTAGTGGTACATGAATACAGATTAAAGAATAATTGTATTCCCAGGGTTTAGCCTGACATAATAAGTGTTTAATAAATATTTGTTGAATTGGACCTCAACAAGTAATTATTGGCTACATATAAAAATGGCAAAAGGATGCCATGCCTGTTTCCTCTTTCCACTAGTGTATCTGGCTAGTGGATCTATTAATTAGCATCAGCAATGAATTTAAATATTAAGAAGCAGTGTGGTTTAGTATATAGAATACTGGATTTGTAATCAGGAAGACAAGTAAAATTCCAATCCTCCACCTCTTCCCATCATCCTTTACTGATGATGTTTGTGCTTTGTTCTTTTTTTCTTTCTCATTTTTTTTGCAAGGCAAACGGGGTTAAGTGGCTTGCCCAAGGCCACACAGCTAGGTAATTATTAAGTGTTTGAGACCAGATTTGAGCCCAGGTACTCCTGACTCCAGGGCCGGTGCTTTATCCACTATGCCACCTAGCTGCCCCTGTCCTTTGTTCTTGAAGAAGACCATGACATCAGTGAGGTGATGCCATGAAAAGTGCATGAATTAGATGTGAAAGAGAGAATGATCACTTTCTCATCCAGAGCCATCTGGATAAGCAGTGGTCATATATGTATCAGGACAATTGGAGATGACCCTGGATGGGAAGCAATCAGGGTTAAGTGACTTGCCCAACATCACACAGTAAGTAGGTATTAGGTATGAGGTTGGATTTGAATTCCTGAAGTCTTGATTATAAGGGCAGTGCTCTATCCACTGTGCCACCAAACTGGCCCTCCCCCTTTACTAGATATATGTTGAAAACCAACCTCAATTAATTATAAAGTTTTGGTTTCAATAGAGTTTACTTTTTGATTTCTCAGTCTTTTGTGATAGAATGAAAGTATACTTATAAGGAAAGATTTATCATCTATTAATCTTGGCTATATAATTACAAGAATCATGATATATTATTCTGGAAACTTGAATATGTCTTACTAGCTACTAGATTGGCACCAAATTTTTGCAATCAACAATGATAGGTTATATAATTTCTACTATTTCTATGAATAATCAACATTGATCTGTAAGTCTAAATTTAACCCTTCTATAATTTCTTGTGACAATGCCCTGGTTCTGAATTGTTTCTATAAATCCTTCCATTTCTATAAAAAATATGCACAATGTATTGTCTGATGTCTTTGGTTCTCATGTAAGACAGTATGGTATAAATGATACACATAAATCATCAACATTTTAAATAAATTAGCAACAAAGTCCAGGAGCAAGAGATAGAAAGAGAAATGCCATTTAAATAACTTTAGACAATATAAAACACTTGAGAATTCACCTGACAAGACAAACCCACCAACAAAATGAATACAATTTCAAAACACTTTTCACGCAAATAAATTCAGATTTAAATAATTGGGAAAACATCAATTATTTATGAGGATTTCAAGCCAATATAATAAAAATGAAACTTCTACCTAAATTAATTTACTTCTTGTATCATGCCAATCAGGCTATCATAATTATTTTATAGGGCTAGGGAAAATGATAAGAAAATTCATTTGGATGAACAAAAGGTCAAGAATATCCAGGGAATCTATTTTTAAAAATATGAAGTCAGTTGTTATAACCATACTAGATCTCAAATTATAATACAAAGCAGTGATCTTCAAAACAATTCTGGTACAGACTAAGAAATAAAGTTATAGATCAGTGGAATTGTTTAGGTATCTAATAAAAGACAATAGTAATTGTATTAACAAACACAAAACTTTCGGGGAAAGAATTCACAATTTAACATAACTACCTAGGAAAGCAATTTGTTGGAAATTAAATTTAGACCAATTTTTCACACAATATGCTAAGGTAAAGTCAAAATGGGTACAGTCCCTAGATTTAAGGGTGATACCATAAGCACATTAGAAGAACATGATATAGATTAATCTATCAGATCTATGGGTAAATGAATGATTTATGATCAAACAAGAGATAGAGAACGTTACAGGACAAAATGAATAACTTTGATTGCATCATATTAAAAATATATTGCCCAAACAAAACCAATGAGGCCAAGATTAGAAGAAAAATGGGAATCTGGAGGACAATTCTTTCTTTTTTTTTTGTTTTGCAAGTGACTTGCCCAAGGCCACACGGCTAGGTAATTATTATTATTATTATTATTAAGTGTCTGAAGCTGGATTTGAACTCAGGTACTCCTGACTCCAAGGCCAGTGCTCTATCCACTGTGCCACTGAGCCACCCCCTGGAGGACAACTTCATGACATCTCCAATAAAAATATCGTTTCACAACTGAATCAAATTTATATGAATGTAAGTCATTCCCCAATTGATAAACGGTCAAAGATATAAAAAAGTAGTTTCCAGATGAAGAGATAAAACCTATCTCTAGTCATATGAAAAACTGTTTTCTAAATAACTGATTAGAAAGATGAAAATTAAAACAAATCTGAGATACTTCTTTACACCTATCAAATTGAGTACCCTGACTGAGAAAGGAAAAAATGATAACTATGGAAAGGACATGAGAAAAAGCAGGACACTTAGCCACTCTTGGTAAAGCTGTAAACTGATCCAACCATTCTGAAGAGCAAACTGAAACTATGCCCAAAGTGCTATAAAACTGTGTAGTCCTTTTGCCCAGTAATACCACTACTAGAGATTTTGGATAAAAAATTAGAAATTGAGATACAAAAATGGAAACAATTTTAGAAATTGAGAAGAGGCCCAACAATTGGGGAATAACTAAATGAGTTGTGTTATATACTATTGTGCTATATGGAAGGACAAACACAATGCTTTCAGAAAATCTAGAAGGAATTCCAAGAGCTGATGCAGAGTGAAATGAGAACCAGGAGAATATTGTTCATAGAGGCAACAATATTTATGATGATCAATGTGAATGGTTTAACTATTATCAGTAATAACATGATTCAAGACAATTCCAAAGGATTTTTGAATAAGAATGCTTCCCACTTCCAGAAAAAGAAGAGATGTAGTCTAAATAAAGATCAGCCATTTTAACTTTTTATTTTTTTTGGTTTTGCTTAGGTTTTCTTTTGTTCATATTATCTTTCACAATATGACTAATATGGAAATATATTTTGCATGACTGCACATGTATAACCTATATCAAATTGTTTGCCTTCGAAATTGGGGAGCAGGAAAGGGTTGGAGGGGAGGAGAGTATGAATGTTAAAATGTTAAAATTTTCACATGTAATAAATAAAATATCAAAATAAATTAATAGTATTTAGTATTTGCTGATATGTATATCATGTGAGGTATGAACAACTTATTTTACCCCTCCATGTTTCTTTTTTAAATCTTTAAACTGTGAAATGTTGGACAGGATGGCCTATGCAGTTTCGTTCAATTCTTAATTTTAGTCCTATGATTGTGATGATGATGTTTTCCTGGCATTTTGTAGGTCTTCTTTCTTCTTCTTCTTCTTCTTCTTCTTCTTCTTCTTCTTCTTCTTCTTCTTCTTCTTTCTTCTTCTTCTTCTTCTTCTACTACTACTACTACTACTACTACTACTACTACTACTACTTTCTTCTTCTGATTCTTATTTTGCTCCTTCTTCTGCTCATTCTCTGACTCCTCTTCCTCTGCTAAGCCATAGTTCAAGCAGTAAGAAGGATTAGAACTAGGTCTAGATTCAGTGTTCTAGACCTAACTGGTTTAGTCTATGATCAGGATTCATATTCATCTATAATCTGTTCATCAAGATTAATACTCTATGGCTAGATTTAGGTATTGGCTCATGACCATAATCAAGGGTTTTTTTCTCTTTATTAAGTTTTTACCTCTGTGAGTTAATCTTTCTCCTTGACCTCACTGGTAAACAATATTCTTATAACTTCAAACCATAATCTCTGATAAAATCCTAGAAAGGAAGGCATGATTTAAGCAGTTTATAAGATCACAAAATACAGCTTTTGTGAAACTGAAAGTCTTTGGTGGGAATAGTAGTAGGTTAAGACCTCATTTCTACAGAGAGGTCTTCCCCAACTCTGTTTATTCTCACAATCAATTTGTGTATCATTGAATATATTACCTCTTCACATCTAATTTAGTTGCTTATCCCCAACGACAAATGAAATTAAGCCTCAGATTTTCTGGCAACTGTAAACCCCCAAGGCCAGGAAATTAACCTTCCTAGTGACCTCTGGAGACCTCCCATGTGCACAGGGATGTTTGATCTTTCAGCTGTCAAAAGTGTTTACTTTTCAATTAAAGAATCCACTGATTCAAAGGGTAGGCATTCTCTCTGGGTCATGAGTTACAGTGTAAGAATGAATTATGGAGCAATTGAATCTTCTTTTGTATTCTATCCATTGCCAATTTCATATTGGAAGATGGTCCCTGGTAGCATCTCTTCATAAATGGATACATGTCTCAACAGGTATACCATACTATGAAAAGGGAAAACATTATCTTAAGAGAGATCCAACCCCTATCAATGAAGGTATTTAGAGAAAAGCTGAGTGAATAATGCAGAGCTGTACCCAGTTCTCCAAGGACCCAGACAAATACTATAAAAAGTTCCCAGGAAACCAATAGAAGGGAACAGAACATGGGAAGCAAAAAGAACTCAGGAAGAGATTTTAGACTTCTTTTTTTAAGAAAGATTTTATTTATTTTGAGTTTTACAATTTTTCCCTCATTCTTGCTTCCCTTCCCCCACCCTTCACAGAAGGCATTCTGTTAGTCTTTACATTAGTTCCATGTCATACATTGAAGAAATTTTAGACTTCTTGCAAGAGGTCACATGGATAGAGAGAACAATAAAACCCTAGGAGATATTAGCTTTGAGAACCTCAAGCTTTACCTAATTTAGTATCAGTTTTCTCATCTGCAAAAAACAGGAACTGAACTAGATGACTTCTAAAGAATATACCACTTCAGCAAGGTGGTGCAGTGGTTATAGTGCTGAACCTGAAGATAGGAAGACAGGAATCTAAAACTCGTCTTATACCCTTGCTACCTAGATGACCCTGAGTAATAGTTTTATATTACTGAACATATACTAAGTTAAATATAAATGTTATTATCATTATATTATCATTAGTCTCATCACCATCATTATTTTTATTATTATTATTATGAATTATGTGATCCTATGCCTTCAGATCAATGGGCAGGACAATGGAGGCTTAGAAGGCTGCTGCCAAAGTAGGTAGCAAGGTGAGATTGAGCATGAGAGGTGGCTACCTGGGACATAGCCACTGATAGGAAAATGGAGAGAGTAAATCTCTTCTATTGGCTGTTTAAATTGACTTATCTTGATAGCAAGGTGCCAATAACAATTGTGTTCTCATACTGAAGGTATAAAATTACTGTTAATTCTCTGTATTTTGTCACCCTGAGTCGGAAATACATTTACTTCACCCTAGTTATAGATCTGTCCAAGAGTCCAGGATTCTGTGGAAATATTTTATTTTTTGCTATTTATTTTATTCTTTTAGTTTTTGCAAGGCAAATGTGGTTAAGTGGCTTGCCCGAAGTCACACAGCTAGCTAATTATTAAGTGTCTGATGCCGGATTTGAACTCAGGTACTCCTGATTCCAAGGCCAGTGCTCTATCCACTGTGCCACCTAGTGGCCCCCAGAAGTACTTTATTTTTAAAGAATGGGTTGATCCAAATGACTCCTGAAATTCTTTCTGGTTCAGGGATTCTCTGATGCTGCAAACATCTGAACACTATCTAGAAATTCTAGATAAATTGAATAACAATTATTTTCCTTTCTATCATGAGCTAAGGTTGACAATATACTTCCAGGCAAATCTTGAAGTAACCAATACATATATAATTTACCCAGTTTTACAAAGGAGAAAATTTAGGCTTAGAGATGTAGACCCATTAAAATTACAAGTGGATTAGAGTTACTTAGTGCAGTTTCCCCTCAAAATTTAAGGTCCTTATCATTCATGATCAAGATTCTAGGAGAACAAATGAATGTCATTGACCTCTAGCTTTTCTTTCTTTAAAGGAGTTTATTTTAAAAAAGAGATGGCTTCATTAATCTAATATAACCCCCCTCATTTAACATACAAAGACCATAGAAGGGAAATCATTTGCCAAAGGTCATGAAGCAAGCAACAGGTGAATTTTGCAACTAGGTCATATAAATGTAAATAACTTTTGGGTGGGGGGGGAGGGCATGCTTGTTTTCTGTATGTGCATGTGTTTTCCAGTTGTTCCTCACACAAACTGCTATGATATACAATGACTGGTCGAATAAACTGGGAATGTGTAGCATCAAGACGAGAAGACTTATAGGAGAAGCAATTATAGACTTCAAGGACCTAATTGTTATGAATACTGTCACTGTGCAATGCACTGGGGATACACATAAGAAATGAAATACAATCTTTTCCCTCAAATAGTTTAGTTCTACTCTTTCTCTTCTTTAGAGTTAGGGTTATTATGTTCCTTGGAATTGAAACCAAACTGATGGAAAACTGAAAGCTTTCTAGAAAGTTCAGATTCCAGTATTTTATAAAAGAATTCATTGAGAGGAGTTTTAATGCTCCACCCTCTAATCCTCCAACCAGGGGGAGGGACAACTGAGAGAGCTGAGAAGGTGTTGAGAATCCAAAACTTGAGTCAATCAGCATAGTGAGACTTTTCAGATGATCAACTTTTCCTGAGTGAGAAATGTTGTTTCTGGAAATGGAAACCAAAGAGTTGCTGATGGAAAATATAACTCAAGTGGAGTGTAGAGAGGGGGATGGGGAAACATTCAAATAATCAGTAATGTACTCTTGAGAATCATTTTGTTAACCATTGGACAACTTCAAAGGAACTCTGTGAATATTTGTTGAAGATATCATAGAGTGGATTCTTAGCTAACAGTGGACTAGCTTAGATGTGATATCTCTTCCAAGTCTGAAATTCTGAGATTCTACTCTGGCCTACATGGATCTCTTCCTTATTTAGAGTTGAAATATAGAGTTAGCCACCTGATGACTATAGCTACAAATGACCATAAAACTCCCAAATGGGAAGAACGTGATTAAAATGCAATTGGGAAATTCTTATCAAAATAAATAAAAACATAAAATAGTATAATGCTAATTTGTAATTTTCTAAGTCAATATACCGTCTAATTTTATTTAAGTTTGGCACTACTGGTGAAGTAGATAAAGGGCAAAAGAAGTGAATTTGAAGGATAGCTTTCTCATTAGATGTTTAACTATGGGCAAAATACTTTAACTCCAAGAGCTTCTATTACTTATCTATATATTAGAGATGCTAGTACTACCTAATTCAGAGGGATGTTGTAAGGAATACATTTATAGAACTCTGAATTATTATTATTCTCTGAATTCTTGGAGTGCTTCTGGTTTGAAGCACAGTACTTATTCTATTGTCATTTGTTGTGCTGTGTTGCAGTGGTTTGTAGTATTTTATGAGCAGATGAGTCATCTTCTCAAGAAGACTATAGAGTAGGGGGCAATGTCTTATTGTTACCTCTTCAGTGTCAAATATTAAGCATCATACAGTTGTATAGTGGTAAGTATCATAGATTGAACTCCCATTTCTGACTTGCAGTTTTGGTTTGATCACTTAACAAGCTCAGAAGATCTATGTGATTTCCCTGAGCTCCAGGTTATTCGCCTCTTAAAAAAGTGAATAATCATTCTTGCAGAGTTATTGTTGTGAGGATCCAATAAGATCCTGGCCAAGAAATATTTCAAAAATTATAAAGCTGTGTAAAAGTTTAACTGCTATATTAACATTATGTCTTTCCCCCCCCTTTTCCAGTCCAGAATGTGTCAATCACTCATCACTGGGGTTCCACTGGCAGCCAATACTAGGATTGAAATCCAGATAACATCTTCTGTGTTCCTTGTATCTCTAAGAATCTAATCATAAAAGACACAGGTCCTATCTTCAGGGAGCTCATTATTTGACCAAGGAAAGACAAAATGAAGGATAAGTTATGAAAGGATTTGGGAGACCTCCCGGGACAACACAAAGTTTGGTAAGAATTGGCTGTTGCTCAGCTTCAGCTTCCCTATTTATTGTGACATTGGCCACATGCATAAAGGTCAGACAGCTATTGTCTTTCTTGCATCAGAGGTCATATTTACTGAACCACAGGGAATCCAGGGGACTGGACCTGTCATTCAGTTCCCTCCACACCATGTGTTGTTTCTATCCAAAGTATAAACACCATCTGCTCAAGCGATAACTCTTCTGCTGCCAGTGTGGTAGACAAAGAAGCAGGCTTAGGCATCAGGAGACTGGGTCCTCTTTCTGACTCTGATAATGACTTACTCTGTAACCTTGGCTAAATCACACTTCCACCCTTGTTCTCCTAGTCATTCTCTGCAAATTGAAGGGGTTGGATTGCATGGTTTCCAATTTGAACAGTCTACAAATGCATAAACTGTACTTTCATGTACTTTAGAGACATAAAAAAAAGAAGGAAGGAAAGAAGGAAGGAAAAGAAGGAAGAAGGAAGGGAGAAGGAAGGAGGAAGGAAGGAGCAAGGAAGGGAGGGAAGGAAGGAGAAAGGAAAAAAGAAAGGAAATAAAGAAGGAGGGAGGGAGAACAATAGAAAGGAAAGGGGAGAGAAAAGAAGTAGATAATTGGTGACTATTTCTCTCAAGGAAAAAATAATCTATTTTTCTTTTAGCATAAATGAATTTTCAAATGAAAATTTAAATTTCCTGAAGAGATCACATGGAGCTTTATAATGTTCAGAAGACAGGCAATCTTCAGACACTAAGCTCAGATGGGGGTGTGGAAGAGAATAATTGGAAGGTGGACCCCGGGTGTCTGAAGGGAAAGAAGGAACAACAGGAGAGTTATCAAGAACTAGGGGCATATTTCTACTATCATTAATAAGTGGAGCTGGGTCTATTGTAAACATAGTAAACATTGTAAACAAGCTGGTCAAGTTGGACTGGCCAACATAATTTTTCCCATTCAAAATAGAAAGAGATTCTGATGAAATGAAAGCATAAAATCATAACATCTCTTTTGCATTTAATTTACTTTTATTTTTTCTCAATAAACTTTTTGACATTCTTTTTAAATTTTGAGTTCCAAATTCATTTCTTCCCTCCCTCTCTTCCTTTCCCTTCCCCTCCCCTCTCCTTGAGAAGACAAGTTATTTGGTATAGATTATACAATGGAATCATAAAATGTTAAGCTTGAAGGGATATCAGAAGTCAATGACTCTAATCCTCACCTAAGGCATGCATGCCTCCTATGACATCATTAACAAATTGCCTTCGAACTTTTGCCTAGACATCTTTAGTGACAGGGAATCATTCCTATTAGAGAATCCCTTTTCATTTGGAAAAGTTCCAAGATAGCTTCAGGAAATGGGCAATTTTCCATTTGGGTTGAGAAGAGAAAAAAGGAGAAGTTGGCCTTAATTCAATTTATTTCTACAAGCATCTATTAAAGTGTCTGCTATACATAGACTCTTTGCTTAGGGCTGGTAATAAAGAATTTTTGTTAAAATGACAGTTATTTTACTCATGTACCTTTCCATCTAATGAACTTAAGATATGCTTGTAGAACTTGAAATCCCCAGAAAATCTATCTCACAATAATAGTTCACAACTCATTATTTATGTGTACTTTTGTTAGTGAGGCAGAACACTACTAATATTAAATGAAGGCAAAAGATATTTAATTCAATAGTACAGGATAAAAATAACAAGAAAGAAAAGACATTTTCTCATGCTCACTAAGTGGCACCCTGTACTAGTGGAGAAGGGCATGCAAGCAGAGAAAATTTGGGAAACTAGTAGCATAGTGGGAAGAGTGCTGGAAGAAGACTTGAGTTTGAATTCTGTCTCCATCACCTATCATTGTATGACCCCAGAAAAGTCATTCACTCTCTCTCAACTACAGTTTCCTCATATGTAAAATTTAATATTGATAGTAATGTTCTTCCAGGATTGTTGTAAGAATCCATGAGATGATGTAAATAAAGGGCTTTGCAAACTTTAAAGTGCTATATAAATGCCATATTTTATGAAAAATGGACATACATGAAGCATGCCAAAACAGGAAAAATATAAGGATAGCAACCTTTATAGAGTTATAATCATATATATGTATAGTTTTATAGATATATAGATGAATAGAAAGATATAGCTATTTGTCTATCAGTCTGATCACACATTCAAAGTTTAGTGTAGGAATACATTCTACTCAACAAGACTACAGACAGGAATAGGGAAAGAAAAAAGTGTTATAGGTACTGAGGGGGAGAGGAAATAATTATTAATGGCATAAACCTTAACCTTGGGAAGAGGGTAGTGAAGAGAAGATTAAAGTGGTGAAAATGTAACAACTTAAAAAAAAAACAGGGAGGGGGCGGCTAGGTGGCACAGTGAATAGAGCACCAGCCCTGGAGTCAGGAGTACCTAAGTTCAAATCTGGCCTCAAACACTAAATAGTTACCTAACTGTGTGGCCTTGGGCAAATCACTTAACCCCATTGCCTAGCAAAAAAAAAATCAAAAAACTAAAAACTAAAAAATTAGAAAACAGGGAAGTAGAGATTATAGAAAGATGAAAATGTATAAGAAAATAGGAAATAATCAGCTATCATGACTGCAAATGTGAATTCAATTAGCTTACCTGTAAAACCAGATTATCAAAATGGTTTAAAAAGCAAAATCCAACATTGTTATTTGAATACTTGAAGTACATTTTAAACATAAAAAATCATACATAATTAAAATAATAGGTTGAAGTAAAACATTATTCTTTAGCTAATCATAAAAAATAAATCAGGGGTAGCAGTTGTGGTTTCAGACAATGCCACAGGAAATATTACCTTAATTGCAAGAGATAAGGAAGGAAACTTTATTTTACTAATGGTAACATAGACCATGAATTGGTTCTTAGACATATGTCCACCAAAGCACCTAGCATTTAAATACTTAAAGGAAAAAATACTAAACGAATTACAACAAGGAACAGTAGAACTATAAAAGTACAGGACTCGAATTTATTCCTATCAGTCATAGGTACATCTAACCAAAAATAAACAAGAGAAAAGTCAAGGATCTCAGCAGAATTTTAGAAATTCAAAAAAGCATAAATAGTATGTGTAAAAATATATGTACATATATTTTTTTTACAAATCATATTTCAAAAATTACATATTAAATATTTTAAACTTAGAAACTATTATTACTAAAGAATAAAAGCATTAAATATTGATCAGGCACTAAATCCCATACCCAAAAACAATAAAAATTTAACTTCAAGGAACTGATGAGTCAAAGGATATATTTCATCAAACATAACAATGAAATAATCGAAAATTGAAGGATGTCCATCAACTGGGGAATGGCTGAACAAGTTTTGGCATATGAATATAATGGAATATCATTGTTCTATAATCAGCTATGAGCAGGTAGATTTTAAAAACCTGGAAATGCTTACATGAACTGATTCTAAGTAAAGCAAGCAGAACCAGCACCTTGTATACACCTTAGCAGCAGCTTCGTGTGATTTGCAACTATGATGGACTTTGTTCTTCTCAATAATACAGTAATAAAAGACAATTCTAAAAAGGACTGTGATTGAAAAGGACATTCACATTCAGAAAAAGAAGTATGGAATCTGAATGCAAATCAAAGAATACTATCTTCATCTTTTTAATTTTTTTTTGTTTTTCCCTTCTCATGTTTTTCCCCTTTTTGTTCTGCTTCTTCTTTTAAAGCCTGACCAATATGAAAATATGTATAACATGATTATACAAGTATTACCTATAAAAGTTTACTTTATATCTTAGGATGGTGGAAGGAAGAGTGAGAGAGATAAAACTGTACAAATATTGAGTGTTGAAAATTATCTTTAGATATAATTGGGAAAAATTAAATAAAAATATTAATAATAAAAACATATAGGAAAAAAATTAAAAGCAAAGCAATCCTTAGAACAAAAATTTTCTCTTTAGCTTATTATTAGATGGACAATATATATATATATATGTATATATATATATATATATATATATATATATATATATGTCTCATTTCATTTTAATTTCATACCTAAATAGGGTATGAAATAGGGGACAAACCTGAATTAAAGCATTCCCTGAACGTCTTTGGATTTTATCTGATTGGGATTCAGTCATGGAATGGTCACATAGTAGAAATATGTGACCAGCTTTATGTTGGGTGTCTTTGCACACAATTATGTTTTTTTCCATTCTGGGTATAAATGTTTGTTGGGACTATCTTCTCTGATGGATGTCAATCAAATGACCAGTAATGAAGCAATCAGGAATGCCATTCTTCCATGCTTTTGTCTTCTCCTTCTCCAACCTCTAGTTGCCCAGAACTCATCCAAAAAATTAAGGCAACTTCTAATACTTGAATAAGCTCAAACTGAAAAACTTCCTTCTAGCAAAATTAAGAAACACCAGGTCTTCCATTTTTCTACCTGGTATTCTCCTAAGATTCTTCAGGCACTGCCCTATCACCTGTTAATGCAAACAAAAGATTTTTGAGTCTACTTATATGCTGCATTAATACATTCTTAGCTAGACTTCTGGGTTTTTCCTTTTGCCCTACAATTCACTTTTCTCATATATGTTGAATCTCTGAAACTGAATTTGAGTTCTTCAAAAAAAACTGTGGTTTATTTTCTTTCTTCTATTTATATCCCTGGCACTAAAAATAGTGTATTTTCACCACCCTTCCTTCCTCCATTCTTCCTTCCTTTGTTCCTTTCTTTCTTCCTTCAGTCTTCCTCCCTTTCTTCTTTTCTTCCTTATCATTCATTTTATGCTGAATTCTGTGTTTCCTCTCCAAGAAGCATTTGATTTTTTTCTGTGGGACATCTCACAAATCTTATTGGTATTTGATAAACCTCTCTTCTACAATCACGAGGGTCATCTTTTTAGGGTCATGAGATGCATTCTTTAATCTGACTTACTCCATTTAAGGAACTAGACAATCTCTCTTTGAGAAGGGAAGCATGACAACTCTTTTAAACAATAGATGAGGTACTGTTCCATTGTACCTCACTAAGCCAACAAATATAGACATAGTCAGCATACCATCAAGTTATTATAACTCTATTTTTTTGTTTATATCTTGGGCTGATATGAAAACTATGGTCCCAAACAAACTAATCAATTTATGCCTAGACATTTTTTAAAACTCTGGTATAAAAGAAATTCCTGATACTTCAACATACTTTTCAAATATGAAGTAAGGAGAGAAGAATTAGGAAAATATTTTATACAAAAATAATTGCATAATTCCAAGTTATGTCACCAGTAAATTGGAGGAATAAACATTTTCTCCAGACCCAAATATAATTTTAAAAATAGAGGTTGAGCAATGGCAGCTGTTTCTGCAGGATAGAAATGAAGAAGCTCAACAAGGTAACAGCCTCATAAATTAACAGTAGGGAATGATAATCCTAAATTCTTTCACTTAGTAGCCCTCCCCCACCAGTCTCCATATGCTAACGGGGTATCCAGGCCTGTGCTTTGGGAATTTCCAAGGAATTTCCTTCCTCCTGCAACCTCTGTCAATCCTCCCACCCATCACCCTTACTCTAACATCCTATTGCAACAGAGCCAACCTTAATTCTATGTTTGTTTGTGTGTGTGTGTGTGTGTGTGTGTAAAAGAAAGAATATATTATTCTTCTGTCCCAGGCACTCCCAAAGTAAGGATTTGCCAAGGAAATGGAAACTGCTTAAAATACTATTTCCACTCTACATCAAACTTATAAAAGTGGTAGATGTTGACTTAACCTGAGAGAGCTAAAACTGGAGAATTAAAGAACAGGAACACTTAGAGAGGGGCCAACAATCAAGACCCATAGTATGATATCTAGCACAATAATGATAGAAAGGGCAGTGAAATTAAGTTCAGTTAATCTAGTCCCCTCATAAACTATTTGAGATGGGACCTGAGGTCAGTGAAAATACATTCCCTAAGGAGTCAGCAGCCTGAGATGACTTTGAGGTTCAGCCTCTGGGATCAGTCCATCACCAAAGGGGAAAGAGTTAAATGTGAGTCATAGAACAATATGAGGAAAATAAGAGTAAAACCTTCAAAGATTTTAGAAAAAAAAGTAAAAACACAGCAGTCTTTCCTTTGAAACATCCTGCACATATGAGAAAAAGAGGTTCAAAACTGAGATGAAACATGAGACTGAAAGTGGAAAGCAGGGGATATATTCATCTATGGAGGTGAATCTGTGATTAAATTCTGCTTGCTGTTTCCACAAACAATTTTAAATCATGAGATGTTGAGACTTTAAGGAGAAGAAAGAAGATTACAGGGGAAAAGCATGAGGACTAAATTCCTCCCCTCTTCAATACATTCTAATGGCTTCTAGTCATTCTAGAATCACATACAAACTCCCATGTTTTTTAATTTGAAGCTTTTTACAGATTCTCTCCAACTTAGCTTTCTAACTATATTTTAAATTATTCACCTCAACACATTCTAAGTTCCTGAAAAATTGGGCTTTTTTCTGTTTTTCATTCCCAACCTTTCATTGCCCGCCTCCATGTCTTTTCAAAGACAGTCTCAACACCTAGAATGTACTCCCTCCTTCTCTCAAACTTTATGAATTCTTATTTGGAAGAAGCTGGGTTGTACAGTGGACAGAGTGCTAAATGTGGAGTCAGAAAGATCTGAGTTCCAATGTGACCTTGTACACTTAGAAGCTATGTCACCCTGGGTGAGTCATTTAAACTTTGTCTCAGTTGTCATGTGTATATATATATATATATATATATATATATATATATATATATATATGATGGGGATATTACTAGTACCTATCTCACAGGATTGTTTTGATAATCAAATGAAATAACATTTTCAAAATGCTTAGCACATGGTTTCTTTTCCTCCTCTTTCTCTTAATTTGTTCCAAAATTCAGTTCAAATACACCATGCAGCCTTACCTGATCACTTCTGCAGCTATGACCTTTCTTATTATGTAACTGTATGTATATATTAGTGTATGTATATATTAGTGTGTATATATTAGTGTGTATACATGATGTGTCCCCTTAAAGAATGTAAAATTCTTGAGACTAGGGACTATTTTGTTCTTGTTTTTGAATCACTGACATGTAGCGTGATATCTAGTACAATAATAAATTTCTATTGATAGAGTGATTGATCAATTGATTCATCTAATAAAGAGAACAAGTAGGAGGGATATCCTTTTTAATTTAATAGTTCAATTTTAAAACACATATATAAAATGTCTACTATGTGCTAGGCATTCTGCTAAGTCAAGATCACATTTCTTAAACATATGTTGTATAGTCTCTTAAATCTTCTGCATTTCCATCTCTAATTTCTCCAAGTGCTTATAGAACATAGTCCAATGGACCTAGAAAGTATAATACATGAAAATCTGCTGGAAAGGAGAAATGAGGAAAGATTTTGGAAAGAAAGAACTTTGGAATTTATTTTGTAGGCCACAGAGAGGCTAAGAAGTTATTTATATTAAGGAGCATCTTGATGGATTCCTTAATTGGTCTTCCTATGGCATAGAAAAAAAGATCATTCACTATGTTGTTTCCCTCCTCAGGGTACTAGCTTTTAGATATCTTTCTTAAATGTTGGTGCTCAGAACTGAATATAATACTTCAGAATATGTGGTCAGAAGAGGACAGAACAGTGTGGACTTCAACCTCTATTCCTGAAAGCAATGTCTTTCTTAATTCATTCAGCATTGCACACAGATAATACAGAAATGCTGATGTCAAACTCAGGGCCCTTAAGTCATTCAAAGATTGATACTCTTTCCCCTATTTCTTCAAAGTTATGGGCTCAAATCCAACTGACCACTGATTTGTTGTGTGTTCCACTGAGCCTCTTAATTCCTCAGGCATGGTCTATGAGGATGCAAGCTGTGGCAGAGATTTCCAGTGATGACATTTATTCTGGTGATATTCTATTCACATGTGATCAGGTTGTGGATTTCTTGAGTTCACCTTCAGGGTGGGTGTTTATTTTAAGCAAGTAGAATGAGGAAATATAAACTATTATAAAGCTTCCAAAGTCTAGCAAGAAAACTTATGAATGCATTAAACACAGAATATGGCTGTAGTAAATAAAGGTAGCAAGGTTTTTGTGTTTGCAGGTAGTCACATAACAGCTCCCTGACTATGGATCTCCTTAAAACCCTGGGGGCATTTTCAGCTTTTCTGTGGATTAGAAAACATTCTCCCCCCCAAAAAAAAAATGTAAAGTCTCAATTTTTCAAGGCCATGGATCCGAGAGAAGGGTTGAATTCTGACAATTCTGGATAACGAGGTCACGTGAAAGGAAAAGGGGACATTAATAGACTCTAAGTTCAATGTGAGTCAATAATGTGACATGGCCTTCAAAAAAATCCCACTTGACTTTATTCTGCCTTGGGAGACATATGGTGTCCCAAGATGTGATATTTCATCTGTTCCTTCTCTAGTCAAATCCTAGTGGGAAGTTGGACCCAGTCCTGAATGCCACATTGGTTAAACTGGAGAAGATCAAGAAAAACACAACTCGAATGGTGAAGGAATCAGAGAAACTATAGGAAATGTAGCTTAAAAACAAAACATAACAATAAACATCTATTTAAAATTAATTACATAAAGGTAATTAAAGATGAACTTAAATAGGATCCTAAAGGCCTAGGTTTGTATCTTGGTTCAATCATTTATTCATTCTATGGTTTTTAGTAAATCACTTCCAGTTTCTGGTTCTCAGTTTTCTCCTTTGTAAAATGAACTTTTCCTAAATGATCTCCCAGGTCCCTTCCCACTTTGACAGTCTGTGAGTTTTGTGATTCCAGCTCAATATAAAGAAAACTCAGTAATGATTACAGCTTCCCAGCTGATTCATTTAGCAAAAAGGAGGAAACCAAGGATCAGAGAAAAGTGATTTATTCAATGTCACACTGAAGAATAAAGACAGAACTGGGACTAAAATGGATTCTCTTAATTTAAAGGCCCAGCTTTGTCCCACTATGCTCTAATATGTTCTGGGATGGTTATCTCAACTGAGAAAATGCAAGGTGAAGCATTGTGAGAAAATAAAGGTACTCTAGGAATGAGAGTAGCTATTAATCTAAGAGCATGTGTTTCTAAAGGTTAACAACAGTAAGCAAGGAGCTTCTATTAGTGGACTGATAAATCAAGGGTTGTTTTGAAGTCTTCTTGTGAAAGGTGGTCGTTTATTAGCTTAAGTCAGTATTTCTAAAGATCTGTAGAGTTTTAATTATGTGGATGGAGTCCAGGTTCTCTTGAGAATCTACAGATTGGGCAGTTGCTGCAACTGACAACATTAATCAGTCAGTCAACAAGTGTTTATTTATTATCTATTAAGTGCTAACTTCTGGAAATACGAAGGCCAAAAGATAAAATGCCTGGTCTCAAGAAGCTTACCTTTTAAAGAGGAAGATAATAACACCCGTGTGTGTGTGTGTGTGTGTGTGTGTGTGTGTGTGTGTGTTTGTGTATATAAATTCTAGATATAGATTCATAAAGGTTTGTTAGAAGGTTCATTATCATAGAGAACTACAGGTGAGAAAATTTCCTCTACCAATTCAGATCAACATTTGTTCTGTAATCTAGAACCTTTGAAAGTTGCCTGGAGATACTGAGAGATTAGTTGACTAGTCCAGGATTATAAAGGTTTAAGTATCAGAGGAATATTTGAACCCAGAAACTATTGTCTCAGAACCTGTCTGCAAATTCATTATAGCCTGCTGCCTTTCTCTACAAATATAAAATAAACATAAGTAATTATATTGAGGGGTGAGGGAAAGACCTCATGTAGAAAGTAGCACTAGAGTCCAACTGTGAAGCAAATGAGGAATTCTAAAAAGTAGAGGGGAGAAAATAGTGTTCCAGAAAGAAGAAGTAGTTTTCCCCCCTCTCTTAAGGCTCAAATATGAGAGATAGTATGTCATTTGTGAGAAATAGCAGATAGACATTGGGCTGGATCAAAAAGTATATGAAAGGGGAATAAAACAAACAGAAAAAGGTGAATGGGAACAAGATTGTGAAGGGATTTAAATGCTAAACATAAGAATTTTTTCTTGATCCTAAAGGTAATGGGGAGTCATATGTGTAGGATGAATTAAAGAGGATAAAGATGAAACATAAAGACTAATTGAATACATATATACATATGCCTGCATATTACATAAACACACACATATATATATATATGTTTATATATATATATGAACATATGTGTATATATATACATTTATGGATGATAGAAAGAAGATAGATGATAGATAAGTATAAAGATAAATAGAAAGAGTGAACTTTTATTAATCTTAATATGTATGAAATAGTGTGATGAATGTTAGATATATAAATAAAAGCATACCATTCAGTCCCTGCCATCAAAGAGTTACATTCCAATGGAAGAAGATAATTCATGCCTGTATCTAGTCTAGAATAACTTTCCAAGAAGTTCTGCAGCATAATGATATTAGAGTCAGCTCCAATTTGTTCTCAAGAGTCAATTGCATGGGCGGCTAGGTGGTATAGTGGATAAAGCACCGGCCCTGGAGTCAGGAGTACCTGGGTTCAAATCCTGTCTCAGACACATCTAGCTGTGTGGCCTTGGGCAAGCCATTTAACCCGCTTGCCATACAAAAACCTAAAAAAAAGTGCCCATTGCTAAATTTTTACTCAGTATTTACTACTCAGACATCAGCAGAAGTAAAAATCCTGGACAATTTATTGCTTTGCTGATTTTCAACTTAAGAAAGTGATGAATAAAATCATAATATGTAGATTAAACTTGAAAATATGTCATGTATAACTTTTTTATTTTCTTCAGAGATCTGGTAGTTAGACAATAAGTTGGTCTCATACATCAGGATTTAAGGGATGGAATATGGAATAGAGAAGGAGTGGAAGTGATGGTTCCACTGGACATTTATGGGGAATTAGGAGATTTTTGCAGTATTAAAGAGAGAGTTAACGATTGCCTGGGTGATGTAATTTTATGATAAATACATGAAATTCTAATAAAAGAATTCCAGGGCAGTAAATCAAAACATTTTTATTCAATTCTTGACTTTACTACAAACTTATTGTTTCATCTGAAGTAAATCTCTTGATTTTTCTGTTGATTACTTTAACTACCAAATCTGTAAAATGAGGATAATATAACCTAACTCATACTTTATCTCATACAATCTTCATAACATTTTATTGTTATAATGCAGTGGCAAATCATATGATAATTCCTAACACTGTGGAGAACATAGTGGCTGGGCATCAAATGTCCTCCATTTTGCTAAGAAGGATTGTAGAAGGTGACTTCCTACTTGACCAAGGACTGTGAACAATACCCATCCATGAAAACAAAGCTAGAGTGGAACTATAGAGGCTAAATTCACCATATTGGGGAGAGAGAAGTGCATCTAAAAGGAATTACTGCTCTGAGTTCCCTTCTAAGAAAGGAAGGTTGGTAGTGGTGGAAAGGAAAGTCAATCTCTAGCCAAGAGAAGAAAGGGAACATTGGAAAGATGGTGGAAAGAAGGGAATTACTTGGTATTCATTCTGTAGTACCCTTTCTTTTCCAGTAGGGTTGAGGGAAGGATCAGCTGGTGGCAGAGTGGTCTGAAAGGACTGCCCAAAATGTCTATTCCTGCTATTGTCCAGTGCTGTTTTATGAATCAACTTTTCAGAAATTTGCAAACGATTCTGCATAAACATCCTTTGACAGTTTTACACAATAGAGGTGTCCAGAGGATACAGATTTTAAGGTCAAGAGGATGTTGGTTCCAATTCAAACATTTATTAACTTTGTTACCCTGAGCAAATCATTTAATTTCTCTGGGCCTCAAATTCCTAATCTGAAATATGAGGAGACTGGGTACAATAGCCTCTAATTTTTTCCAGTTCTAAATTTATAATACTATAGACATACAAGGATGTTCTCAGAGACTAGCATAATCTATTGGTTCACAGATTGAGAAATGGAGTTTTCCTTTCCCAAACTCACTCTCTCTCTCTCTCTCTCTCTCTCTCTCTCTGTATATATATATATATATATATATATATATATATATATATATATATATATATATGTAAGTATATCTCCTTCTTTCTGTGTCAATGATGATATAATTTAAAATTGTATATAGTGATGATGAGACATGAGACCTTGGCAAATGTGAGATCTCTGATTTACATAGTCTGAACCTCCATTAGTCTCTGTACTGAAAAATAAAATGCCCTCATGAGTAGTTTTGGGAGTCAGAAATGGAAAATAAGTGAATGAGAGAGGGATTGAATAAGTGAATGAGTCAAAGGACAAATGAGTGAATGAGTTAAGGAGCAAGTAAATTCATTAATTCCTTCCTTCCTAATTTGTTCATCTATTCATTCATTCACTTTTAATTCATGAAAACAAAGTGATGAATGATTGAATTAGGAATGAATGAATAAACAAAAACATCACTTATGCCTTCAGTCCCTAGCAATGAAAGGATGAATAGATTCCATTATTTATATCTACTATGTTTTCAGTAAATTTGCTTAACATTCTATGGACTTTGAGTTCAAACTATCCCAGGGTCTTCTCCATTAGATAATTTCAATTTCAATACAAAGAATAACACATGGAAGAAGTTTGAAAAACAGAAGACAGAACGAAAGTGAATAAGAAGAGGTCACAACTCCGAACACTCCATGTTGCCAACATTGAGGGTTTATAGATTTGTTATAACTTTATAATACTCAGGTCATTTTGAGGGTTAGGAAGTCACATCCTTTCCCCTCATCTGCAATCTCCCTTAGATACTGTTCTCTCTCTCTCTCTCTCTCTCTCTCTCTCTCTCTCTCTCTCTCTCTCTCTCTCTCTCTCCCCCTCTCTCTCCCCCCTTTTTCTGAGATACTGTTTAGAGCTCAATGGCACCAGTCATGTCCCACCCTCCTCCAGTAGAAAATCCCTTTTTACTCTATCTGGGTAAAAATTGACTTGACCAATTCTTTTAACCTTTTTTTTTTTCAAGAGCTTTATTTTCTGCAGTTAGAATTGAAAGCTCAGAGAAGGAAATTCAATGGCATGGTAACTTTTCTAGCTAACATGTCAGTGATTGATACAGAGTCCCTCTCTTCTCCTAATACTATCCTTGCTTTTATAGGGTTCAAACTCTGACATTTTCTTACAGACACATCTATTTCCTGGTAAGAGACCATTACTACAACAGCAAATAGCTCTATGTCTTTGTTCTCCCAAAACTCCTGGTTTCAAAGTCTTGAAGGAAAGCTCTTCTCCTGTCTAGTGACAGTCTAATTACAGATTAATGGGGGCTCAGGGGAGGTGATGATTTGGGGGAATACTAGGGATAGACATGCCAGTAGAATGAAATGAGCACTGTGGGAAAGAATGGGAGATAGAAGACCTGCTTTGAAGCTCTGGTTGTGCCAGTTTGAGCTAGGTGACTAGTTAACTTAATGTTATTTCTATCTGAAACTCAGTTTATTTCTTTATAAAATGGGAGAAATAATATTTAATACTCCCTACCCCAAGAGTGTATTATACAGAAAGAGCTCTGCAATTTTTTTTAAATTCTGAAAATGAAAATAATTCTTATGAAATGAGGCTACAGAGGCAAATATTTTATAAATCATAAAGGGGAATTTAAAATAAATGACTATTATTCTATTTACTACTGCCATTTTTGGGGGATGAAGTCAAGATTTCAATGATGTGTGTCTCCCCTCTATTGATGTAGAGTACAGCCCCATCAAACCTCCTTTCTCATTCTGCATGATTCTTACCTATTATAGTCATTTTTACTGATTATAATCATTCTTATTCTCACTGAAATGTCATACTGAATAAGGAGATCTCTACTTAGAGAGGAAAGAAGAGTCTGTTTATTGATTGATACATCTTATACCCTATGATGGCCTTCTCAAATGTAACTTGAACATTCTCAAAATTTAAATTTAGAATCCTACATTTTCCTTTTAGGCACATCTCACCCACCCTTAGGGTTTATGAAACAATGGTTGTGTCAATTAATCAGCAAGCATTTATTAAACACAATGAACCAAACACTATGGTAAGGGATGGGATTAAAAACAAAAATGAAAAAATAATATTTGTCCTCAACGAACGCACATTCCAGTGAATGAGGCAATATATACAAACAGCTTGTATTTATATACAAGATATAAAAAGAAATAATGTAAAGCAATTTGAAATGAGAAGATCTTAGTGACATATTTTTTTTTTTCTGTTAAAGATAGGATTTGAGCTTTGTCTTAGAGGAAACCAGAGAAACCAGTAAATAGAAAGTAGAATTTAACCTGGTGGCAGAAAATTTGATTTGAGTCCTAGGTCTACTGGTTAACTAGGTGGTGTACTTCAAGAAAGTCATGTTACCTCTTTTAGTCTTAGTTAGGTACAGTTAGCTGGCACAATGGATAGAACATTGGGCTTGGAATCAGGAAGACTCATTTTCTAAATTCAAATCTGGTCTCAGAAACCTATTAGTGTGACCTTGTGTAAGTCACTTAACCCTATATACCTGAATTCCTCATCTGAAAAATGAGTTGGAGAAGGAAATGACAAACCAGGTCAATATCTTTGCTAAAAATACCCTTGCAAAATGGAGTCACAAAGAGCTGGATGCACCTATGCAACAATTTCTTTTCTGTCAAATTAAGAACAATTTCACCAGTTATGTTAAACAGTTTGTAAAAAGAAATCACTTTATAACTCTTAAAGTGCTATGCAAATATAGGTTATTATCATTATTAATTCTTAATTATGACATCCCACCTTGGCAAATGACTTTATTAAAATGACCTCAAAATATCAACGAAGAGTTATTATTAACATCTCCTCTACAGATTGCTGGTTAGAAGGAACAAAAGAATCAATTTTTTGTATAATACTTAACTACTCTGGTTCTCAGTGCCTAAAGGCTAAGTATGTTACATTTCACCCCTCCTCCATAGTTCTCCATTACTATTAAGTGGATTCGAAGCAAATAGGCTCCACCAGTGTCTCCAATTTCCTTTATAACTTTCCCCTAAATTCAGCGGACTCCTCTGCACACTAGTTTTATTTGACCACTTAATAGTCAAATTACCTTTTACAAAGAAATATTTAATTCAATCATATAGTAACCAATATACAGACAGCTTAGCTCAGTTCCTATATAACAGTCTCAAGTTCCAAGGAAAAAAGCCAAAATTAGGCCTGAGTCCAAGACACCCTGGCTTCTCAGGGTTTCTCCAAAAGCATGGCTGCAACATTCTGCCTGTAATCCTGGCTCCAAGATAGTCAAGGCTCAAACTCCTGGTCCTTTGGGAATTAGCACTGGTACTTGAAACTGAGGAGGACAAATGGAATAAAATAAAAACAGAAAAAACACAAATCAGACTCATTTCTTGGAGCACTGGAACAAAAGAGATTGAGGGTAAAATAATCTCATTCCTTGTTCAATTCATTTTACTTTCACTGTGGATAAACCACCTTCAGGAAGCATCAGGAAAGAGAGTAAAACTATCCCAGTCTGACAGTATTAAAGATACAGCCTATTCCTACTATGCAGCAAATCAAAGGACACTATTCCTAACCAAATGGTATGGGAACTCAGAGAAGCAGAGTTACTCCATTTGAGTGAACTGGATGTTCACCAAAGTCCTATTCATTATTATTCATTTTAGAAATGCTAAGAAAGCAATTTAATGCCTTATCTTCGATGAAGTAGGAAGAATGTAATTGTTACTAGAGAGATCCAAGGTTAGGCTGAAGCTGACTATCTTAGAGATATTCTGACTAGTTCCAAAGCAAAGGAAGATTTAGGGTGAGTTAGAAATGTGTTTGCTATCCAAACATAGAAGAAAACTATTGCTAAACTTAGTGTTCTCAGAGAACTATTCAAAAGACTAAGAGTAAGAACAAATAGATTTGGGTTCTGACTTAGAACTCTACTGCTTAGTGACTGTGTGATCCTGGTCAGGTTTTCTTCCTAATAGAGTATACTATAATTCTCTCAGATGGAAAATATAATAACATGAAAAAAATAGAGAAGAGACAAGATGATAAGGCAAACTCTAAGATAAAAAAAGTTGAAAACTAGCAAGAAAGCAGGTTATTCTTCAGTCATGTCTAATATTTTGAGATCCTACCTTTGGCTTTCTTGGCAAAGATAATTCAGTGGCTTGTCTTTCCTTCTCCAGATCATTTAGAGATGAGACAAAAAAGATGGAGTGACTTTCCCAAGGTCACACAACTAGTAAATGTCTGAGACTGGATTTGGACTCATCTCTTCCTCTGAGCCTAGATCACTGTACCATCCAACCACCATGACAGCAGCAGTAGAAACTTAAAAAGACTTTCCAGAGCCTCCTAGATGTGAGAAGTGAGAAGACTGATTTACAGATTATGGATATAAGGAAATGATTTGTGGGAAACTTGACAAAAATGATTGAGTTCTTTTCTGCCCTGGCAGGTAGGAAGATCTGAGATTATCTATTCTAGAGGACATTATTTCTAAGGAAAGAAAAGAGATGAATAGTCACATTTACATGAAGCTTTACTTTCTTTAAAACATTTCCTTAACAACAGACATGACATAAGCAGCAGGCATGTCATTATTCTCATTATACAGATGAAAAATTAAGTATCAGAGAGGGGGAGTTTCTTGCCTATAGCTGCCCATCTAAAATCAGAACAGAAACCTGAACTCAGGTCATTGGACTAAGGTTCCAATGCTATTTCTGCTCATTATGATGCCCCTTAGAGTTTATGTCTAAAACCAATATAAACCAGACTCCAAAAGTATACCATGTCCCTTTAATAACTAATCTACAGAACTTGTGACCTAGGATTTAAAACATTGGAATAAAGGCATACTTAACTCAAATTTCTGTAAGTTTTTGATCCTAATAACAACTCAAAGCAGAGAAAGACCTTCAAAGAATTGTATTTCTAAGTCAAAACTTAACTGGTAACCCAATCCTTCTTAGACCCTTGAGTGGGGGATAGTGGTGATATGATCAGACTTGTACTTTAGCAAAATCATTTTTGATATGATCAGACTTGCACTTTAGCAAAATCATTTTGGTGACTGAAAAGAGAATCAGTTGGATTGTATACTTGAAATAGGCAGCCCCTCAGTAGGCTATTGCAATAGCCCATATATGAGATAATGATTGCATCAGAGTGATGACAGTGTCTGAGGAGAGAAGGATATATAATTGACACTAAGAGAATTTAGGCAATCTCCTGTTAGGGCTCAGAAGATCACAAGGTTCTTTAAGGTCATGCTGAAAAATTTCAGATACTTCTTCATATGGACAAAAATTAAAGGCGAGATATGCACAAGGTACAAGTGTTATTTAAAAATATATTTAAAGGACTGTCATATGAAAAAGAAAGTAAGTTTATTCTCCTTTTATATAGAACTTTATTAATTCTTTCCAACTGCATGAAAAAATAGTTTTATACATTCACTTTTGTAAGATTATGAGTTCTACATTTTTGTCCTTCCCTCCTTTTCTTCTTCTCTCTCTTTGACAGCAAGCAATCTGATATAGGTTATATATATACAATCATATTAATTATATTTTCATATTAGTTATGTTTTGAAAGAAGAATCAGAAAAAAAGGGGAAAATGAAAAGAACAAACATAAAACAAAATAATTTTATTAAAAAAATATACTTTGGTCTGCATTCAGACTCCATAATCATTAGTCTGGAAGTAGATGACGTTTTCTATCACAAGTCATTTAGAATTGCCATTGATCATTGTAATGCTGAGCAGAACTAAGTTTATTATAGTTGATCACCACACATTGCTGCTGTTAATGTATTCTCCGGGTTTTGCTCACTTCTAAGTTTGTTTTCCCTAACCCCCAGGGGCAGAACTAGGAAAATGAAGACATTACAGGGAGGCAGAATTCAACTGAATAGAAGGAGAAATTCTTGACATTTACATCTGTAAGATTTTAAGTTATCTT
Source organism: Macrotis lagotis (assembly GCF_037893015.1). Lineage (NCBI taxonomy): Eukaryota > Metazoa > Chordata > Mammalia > Peramelemorphia > Peramelidae > Macrotis > Macrotis lagotis. The sequence continues at coordinate 615,057,312 of NC_133666.1, read as the reverse complement.
GGTTTATTTTGAGTTTCCCATCGCTAGAGATATTCAGATTGATTCTGGACAATCATTTGCTGCTGAAATTGTCACAAAGTTTCTTGCTTCATTTCAATATTGGATTACATCCTGTCCATTTTCTCCCTTACTTCTTTTATTCTATAATTATCCTTTTTTATGAAGATTCTATGAAACAAATTCTCACAGTTAGTAATGTGGTACAAAATTGAGGCTTTCACTAAGCCAACAAAATAGAGTGGACAGAGGACAAGCCTTGGGAGTAGGAAAATCTGGGTTCAAATTGTGCCTCTGAACCATTCAAGCTATGTAAGAAATCAAATTGTTTAACATTTTAGGATACTGACCAAATCTCTAAGATTGTAAGTTATAGAGGAACTGTGAAGCTACATGAATGGGGAAAGGATAGTTTACAAACTGAGAATTCCATACAGTAAGAAAATTCCAAGTTCTTGACTCCACTTCCCAAAATGTCTCGGTGTTGTTATTAAGAACCAAGGACAAAGTATGCAAAGTATTTTGCAAATTTTAAAATTGCTATATTCATATTAGCTATATAAGTTAGCATCACCACCACCACCACTGTCATCATCAGATCATCAGCTTTATCCTCATCAGTAATTTTCATGCAGCCTCATGCCCATCACAGGAATTCAAATACCCATTCATTTATTCACTGACCCAACACTTTGAACAGTACCTATTAATGATGAGTGCTTAATCTCTTTATTGACAGATTGACTAACTCACAAATTCACATAAAGTTGGGAAAACTCCATAAGTCACCCAGTCCAATTTCACTCCAAATCAATTATTCCTATGACATCCCTGAGAAGTGGTTACCTAATATATATGCAAAAAGCTAAAATGATGGAGAAATCACTGCTCCTATCCCATTCCCCACAAAAAAGATAAAGCCTATTGCCACTGTGAGATAACTTTAAATTTTAAAGCAGTAAAGTAAATCAATTAGCCACACATATTCAACAAGTAGTAATTTGAAAACACTATTATATTCTGCAACAGAGGTAGGAAGGACTCAGAGAAATGAAAAATCATGAATCCTGCTCTCAGGGAACTTAAATTATAGTTGGGGAGCAATGGTTTCTATATAAGAATCAGTTAAATAACAATGCATAAAGTTAGTAATTAAAATGATTGAATGAATGAATGACAAGACTTTTATTATTTTCTTATCATATGTTAAACAATGGGGATAGGAAAAGAAAAAGATAAAGAAACAAAAGCTGTTCCTGCTCTGAAGGAGCACATTTTCTGATCAGGGGAGACAATAGATAGAGAAGGTTTCAGTTGCAAGTCAATAATAGAGAGTGTAAGGTTAGAGAAATTCACTAAGAAGGAAAGCCAGTTTTGATGTGAGAAGCTTCCTGAAAGAGGTAAGCATGAGAAGAACATGCTATGTGCCAGTGGTTCCCTAAATATGTGGTGTTTACTGTATGACAATTTCAGGGAAAATGATAGCAACAGAATAGAGATTTGTAATAATATTTGTGGATCTGATCAAGGTATTTGATACCATAAGTCATAAGGGTTTAGGGAAAATTATGTCAAACTTTGGTTATCCAGAGAAGTTCATCAGCACTGCACATCAATTTCATGATGACATGCATGCCTGGGTTCTGGATAGTACATGATGTTCTCGAGATTTCCCAGACACCAATGGAGTGAAACATTATGTGTTATTGCTCCCATGCTTTTTGGCATGATGTTTTCAGCTATTTATCAAACACCTTCACTGAGGATGGCTATGACTTCAAGGTCAGCTACTACACTGTTGGCAAATTCTTCAACTTGAGAAGACTACAAACCAAGACCAAAGTAGAGGGAGTTTTGGTCCATGATCTTCTATTTTAAGATGATTGTGCACTCAATGTAGCCTCTGAAGCTGAGATGCAACAAAGTATGGATCAATTTTCTGCAGCCTGTGCTAATTTTGGTTTAATAATTAATACCAAGAAAACACAGGTGCTCCATCAACCAATACCATACCTTCTATGTGTGGAGCCATTGATTACAACAAATGTAGAAGTTGTGAGTACTGTGGATAAGTTCACTTACTTTGCTAGTGTTCTTTCCAGACTGGTACATATTGACAGTGTGTTACATCAGAGTTACCTTAGTATTTGGGAGGATCCTAAAGAAAGTGTGGGAGAGCAGAGGTATTAGATTAATCATCAAATTAAAGGACTTCAGAGCCCTCGTGCTGACCTCATTGCTACATGCTTGTGAAACCTGACCAGTTTACCAGTGTCATGTCAGGAAACTGATTCATTTGCATTTAAATTGTTTTAGGAAAATTTTGAAGATCACCTGGAAGGAGAAGATACTAGACACTGAGGTCCTTTCTTGAGCTAAACTATCTAGCATTCCAACATTACTACACAGAGTGCAACTACTATGGATTGCTCATGTTGGAATGCCAGAAGTACACTTGCCAAAAAGACTATTCTAATGAGAACTCACACAAGACAAATGTTCACAAGAGAGTCAAAAGAAGTGACCCTGAAAGTCTGTATTAAGAATTTTGGAATTGATAGTGCAGCATGGAAGACATTGGCACAGAACCATACAGCATGATGTCCTCTCATCAATGAGGGGTTGCACTCCATGAGGATGGCAAAATGGAAGCAGCTCAAAGGAAACATGACATACATAAGTTTAGAATACTCACTCCAAATGTTCATATTGACTATTTGTGACCAACCTGGTTGAGCATCCTGAGCTCATATTGGACTGATTAGACAAAGTCTGAAACACTGTCATTTGTCTCAAACATAGTGATGTGATTTTGGTCTTCTTTGATAATGAAGGATAAGAACCAATGTGTAGTTCATAATTCTCTGCTTGACTTTGAAAGACTTTAAAAACTTAGATTTCTCCTTTCTTTCCAGTCTTCTCATTTCAAAGTTCACTACAACCCAATGGGATTTTTTTTTCAAGGCAATAGGGTTAAGTAACTTGCCCAAGGTCACACAGCTGGGTAATTATTAAATGTTTGAGACCAGATTTGGACTCAGATCCTCCTGACTCCAGGGCCAGTGCTAGATGACCACATAGTTAGATAGTTACATAGATAGTGCACAGTTCAGCTCTTCAGCAGCTTATAATTAGTCAATAAATGCCTCATCTTATTTCCTGCACTTTTCTTTACTTGCATAATGCTCTGTGATCCCTCCTTTTGCTTGGCCTTCACCACCTGCCCTCCCATCTCCACAGATAGGTACCTGGCTGATGGATGACTGCCATTTCCCTGCCTTCCTCTCTCAGTACACTAATGGAATAGGAGGCATTTGAATGACTCATTGGCATGATTGAAACCAGGGAGAAATGAATAGCATGATATCTCAGAGGCACTTCTTTCTCTTCAGAGGTAGGACTAGATTATTGATAAAGGTTAGAACTGTTTATAGGTCTGATGGGAATTGGGTCACTTCTTATGATCATGGTGGTCCTCTGCCCAGAGGACAAAAGAAGGAGCTATATGTTTTTAAGATTTTGAAAATGCTTTATATTTTTGAAAGAATGCTTATATTATTTTTATTCTCACAAACAGCTATTATTTTCCTCATTTTGCAGATGAATAAACTGAGATTCATAAGAGTTTTGATGAAAAAGTATAACTGATAGTAAATGGAAACTTGGACCCAGATCTTCCTCACTCCAAAGTAAGACTCAATTGACTATATCTCATTGTTTTATTATCCCAGGAATACTATTGAAAAAATCCTAACAATACCAGTTTGCTAAAGGAAAAAAATGAATGGCTACATAGGAGAGGGAGATAGAAGTGAATGAGATTTCCATCATGATAACTAGAAAGGGAATTTAATAGTTATCTAAATCAAACATTTTAATTTACAGATAAACAAAGCTGAAGTCCAGAGAGTAAAAGTGACTTGTCCAAGTAATAAGCATAAGAACTAAGATTCAAACCCATACCCCCTTGTTGTAGAACTAAAGTACTGCTTACTGTACAATGGATAAATTATTTGCATTCTATAGCCCCTAATTTCATAATCTATAATCTGTGATCTTTTATTATTTTCAAAATCTAAATAGAAAAATAAATGTCTATGTTGCAAAACGCTTGTTGTTCTTTGGGGAGAGTAGAATGATCTTTTCAGTATGCCTGTGATATAAACCCTACTCAAGAGTAGAATGGAGAACAATATCCCATGCCAAAAAGTACACTTGGAAAAATTGAGAATGTACTTCTGGGGAAAAGTCAAGATAGCATCCTGAAGCGACCATAATCCTGGACTTTTCCCTACTAAAACTAAATGAAGATTCTACAAAGATATTAAAGCTACAGATCCCACTAAGAAAAAGAGAAGACCCAAAGAAGTTTTCAATGATAGACATTGTGGGGGATCTTCAGTGAAGGTCTGTCTCTTTGGTAGAAAAGGGAAAGTAAAGCCCAGAAAAATGGGAGAGTAGGAAAGCCAGTGGGAGGCATTAAGCCACAGTGCAGTCCAGGCAGCTTAACAATAGCACAGGCCCCAGAAGCTAGATAGCAAGCCAGCAGGGAGTGTGCCAACCCCAAACAAAGTCTGAATCCTGGAAACACTAGGGCAAAAGACAGGACTGGGTCAGGAACAAACAATAGCATAGTCAAAACCTGAACATAATGGAAGAAATAAAACTCTTAAAAGACAAGGTTTGGGGGCGAAGCCAAGATGGCGACATGAAGGGATCGAGTCTTAGGAGCTCTTTGATAAAAACTCATAAACTAAGGACTCTAACTAAACTTTTGAGAGACAGAACCAACAAAGGGACCCAATGAGGCAGTTCTCCTACTCAAGGTAACATGGAAAAGAGCAGAAAGGCTCTGCTCCCCGGGGTGGGAGGTGCGGCCCACCAGAGGGGTGGCTGCCAGAGCCAAAGAAATTCAGCCTCCCAGAGGCAGCCCCAAGGCACTGGGAGCCAAGGCTCACAGCAGTGGTGGAGTCTCCTGAGCTGCACCCCGGGGGAGCACTGGCACAAAGTGAGGGAACAGCAGGGGACCTCTGCCAGAGCAAGCACATGGAGCCCAGCCCTCAGAGCAAACAGCAAGCAGCTTGGTCTTTCAGCAGCCCAAATCCAGGAAACAGAAGCAGGAGGAACAGGTAAGCAGGAGCCCACAGGGCATGAGCCCATTGAGCTGAGAGAGGGGAGTGAAGAGAGAGAGAGAGAGAGACTGTGGAGCTCTGTCCTCTGCCTCTGGAACAGGACTCTGGGGCTCTGACCACATTCAGATCCTGATCCCAGTCTAGGCCCCCACATAGAACAGCAGGCCCCCCCCACCTCGGCCCCGTGGCAGAGGGGGGCACTTATGGTCATTCACAGACAGGAGGGAGGACAGAACCTCAAACACTGAGACCCTTGTGGGAGTGTCCCAAAAGCTCAGAAAACACCCACAAAAAAACAGGCTTAGGCTGGGAAAATGAACAAGCAAAGAAATAAGAGGAAGACCATTGAGAAATATTTTGCAAATGAGCCCAAGAAGGATCAAAATACTCAGTCTGAAGATGAGGAAGCACAAGTTCCTGCATCTAAAGACTCCAAGAAAAAGAGAAATTGGGCTCAGGCTATGATAGAGCTCAAAAAAAGACTTTGAAAATCAAATGAGGGAGTTGGAAGAAAAACTGGGGAAACAAAGGAGAGAGATGCAGGAAAAACATGAAAATAAAGTCAGCAACTTAGTCAAGGAAATCCAAAAAAATGCTGAAGAAAATAGCATGCTAAAAACCAGCTTAGGTCAAATGGATAAGACAGTTCAAAAAGTTATTGAGGAGAAGAATGCTTTAAAAAGCAAAATTGGCCAGATGGAAAAAGAGAGAAGAAAACTGTCTGAGGAGAACAAATCCTTCAGACAAAGAACAGAATTCAGGGAGATTGATGAATTTACTAGAAACCAGGAATCAATACTTCAAAATCAAAAAAATGAAAACTTAGAAGAAAATGTGAAATATCTCATTGAAAAAACAACTGATATGGAAAACAGACTTAGGAAAGATAAATTGAAAATTATTGGAATACCTGAAAGTCATGATCATGAAAAAAGCCTTGACATCATTTTCAAAGAATTACTACAGGAAAATTGCCCTGATATTCTAGAAGCAGAGGGCAAAATAGAAATGAAGAGAATCCACCGATCCCCCCGAGAAAGAGATCCCAAAAAAAACAACCCCTAGGAATATTATAGCCAAGTTCAAGAACTCCCACGTCAAAGAGAAAATATTACAAGCAGCCAGAAGGACACAGTTCAAATATCATGGAGCTGCAGTCAGGATCACTCAGGACTTAGCAGCATCTACATTGGAAGCTCATAGGGCTTGGAATACAATATACCGGAAGGCAAAAGAGCTTAGAATACAGCCAAGAATGAACTACCCAGCAAGCAAGGCTGAATGTCCTCTTTCAGGGAAAAAGATAGACTTTCAATGAACCAGGGGAATTTCAAAGGTTCCTTTTGGAATGGCCAGAGCTGAACAGAAGGTTTGATCTTCAGATACAGGACTCAAGTGAAGCATGGAGATTGGTGGAGAGGGGGGAAATATGAGGGACTTAATGAGGATGAACTGCATGTATAGAAAAATGATACTAATAATGTTCATATGAACCATCTCAGCTAATAGAGCAGGTAGAGGGAGCTTTTATAGTTGAAGCACAGGAGAAAGCTGAATTTGAAGGAAAAAATATGGTGTAAAAATGGAGTCAATAGGAAAAAAGGGAAATGGAAAGGAAGAAAGAAAAAAGGAGAGGGGGGAATAATCCAAGTTATTTCACATAATAAGATTTTTTTTATTACAATGAGCTATTGCAATGATATGGAAGGGGGGAGGCAAGGGGGAATGAGGGAAACTTTCCTCTCATCAGAGATGGCTAGGAGAGGAAACAGCAAATATATTCAATGGGGTATTGGCATCTGGAGTAAGAAGGAGGGGGGGATCAGGGGGAAGGGGTGGGGATGTGAATAAAGGAGGAGAGGATGGACCATGGGGGGACAGTGTTCAGATATAACACATTTTCTTTTTTACTTCTTGCAAGGGGCTGGGATTGGATGGCCTGCCCAGGACCATAGGGCCAGGTGGGTTCTGGGCCTAAGGGGTGGTATGGGGGCTCAGGGCTTCTTGGCCCCAGGACCAGGGATCTGTCTGCTGTGCCACTCAGAGACCCTACAGCAGAGTCAGAGTGAAAGGAGAGAGAAAATATAGTACATGGTAGTGTAGAAATAAGAAAGGAGGGAGTTGTGATCAGGAATGGCAACGTTGGAAAAATATGGAAGTAACTTTTGTGATGGATTTATCATAAAGAATGTGATCCACCCACGACAGAGTTGATGGTGTTGGAACAAAGACTGAAGCACATTTTTTGTTGTTATTATTATTTGGGGGAGGGTGCAGAGAAAGTGGGGCTGGGTGGCCTGCCTGGAGCCACATAGCAGAATGATCTTTGGGTATCTGAGGCCGTATTGGGACCCAGGTGCTTCTGGCTCAAGGGCCAATGCTCTGTCTGCCACCCAGCCACCCCTACTATTATTACTATTTTATTTTATTTTGGGTCTTTTTTTTTCTTTCTTCTTTTTTGGTTTTTGCAGGGCAGTGGGGATCGGGTGGCTTGCATGTCACATGGCTGGGTGATTATTGGGTTTAGGAGGCTAGATATGGACTCGGGTGCTCATGGCTCCAGGGCTGGTGCTTCATCCATTGCGCCACCTGGCCATATCTACAATTATTACTATTATTTTTTTTAATTTTAATTTTTTTCTCTCCCCTTTACTTTTTCGCCCAAGCAAGTCTATCTATATTCATGGGGGGAGGGGTATTATGTTTACTTGTAAACAAGTATATTTTCTTAATGTAAAAAAAAACATTTGCATGAAATGAGAATAAAAAAACATTAAAAAAATAAAAAACAACTTAAAAAAAGACAAGGTTTGTATGGTTAGGCAGCAGCTTGGCCAATGACAAGCCAGGGACCAGATCCCAGCCTCAGCATAAAAAAAAAATTGCAGATAAAGATAATAAAAATGCCATGTCAGGGGAAGAAAAATTGAAAAAATTGCCCACAGGGTAATCTCAAAAGAATCTATGAATTGGACTCAACTCCAAAAACTCACAGAGGAGCTTCAAAAAGAATTTAGAAACCAAAGAAGAGAAGAAGAAAAATGAGGGGAAATTGAGTCATGCATGAAAATAATGAATAATTGATCAAAGAAATCAACTCCATTAAAAGGAAAAATAACTAACTGGAAAAAGAATGTAACTCTTCAAAAATGCAATTTATCTACTGGAAAATGAAATACAAAAGTTAATTGAAGAAAAAAAAATCCTAAACATTAGATTTAATGAAATAGAAACCAATGACTCTACAAATACTACAAGAGTCCATTGAACAAAATAAAAAGGCTGACAAATTGAAGAAAATGTAAAGTACTTTCTAGGAAAAACAAACAACCTAGAAAATAGTTCTATCAGAGATAATCTATGAATCATAATACTACCAGAAAGTCTAGATCAAAAAACAAAAAGAATCTGGAAAACATATTATAGGAAATTATCAGGGAAAATTGGACAAATCTGCTAGAAAAAGAAGATAATCTAACCACTGAAAGAATATACTCTTCCAGACAGAGTCCCCAGGTTAAAACATCCAAGGGCTATTAAAACAAAATTCCAGAATTCTCAAATAAAGGAGAAAATATAAGCAGCAAAAAGGAATCATTTTAAATACAAAGGAAACACAATTAGACTTAGACAGGACTTAACAACCTCAATACTGAAGGATCAGGGGACCAGGAGTGCCAAATATTGGAGGGCAAAGGACCTGGAATTATAAGGAAAGATTTATTACCCTGGAAAATTCAGGATATACTGTCAGGAGAAAAAAAAAATGGATGTTCAATGAAATAGAGGATGTACAAAACTTTCTGCTAACAAGACAGGAACTGAACAGAGAATTCAGCCACCAAATACATGACTCAAGAGGTGCATAAAAAGGTAAATGAAAAGGGGAAGGAAAAAACAAGACAAAACAAAATAAAGTAATTGCTATTCAAGACAATAAAACTGTATAGATTCCTATTAGGGAAGATACTGTATTTCTCTTAGAATACTAAAGAGTTGGATATAATTGAAGAGCTTGGACTTAGAGGATATGGATATGGTTGGATTTTGTGCCTCCATTGAGGAGGACTAAGATGACATCACTAAGTTTGAGACAAAAAGTCCTGTTTCAAAGCAGGGATGTTTACTCTAAACTTAAGCTACTCAGTTTCCTTTAACCTGCTTAAATTCTGCTTTCCTCAGAGAACTTAGTACTTTCTCTGATGAGGGCATCAAATGCAGTGTAGTCCTGAGTCAGTGTCTCCCATGCCTTACCATCAATAGCAAAGTTCTTCAGAGAGATCTTCAGAGTGACTCATACATAGAGCATTTTGAGTTTCTATATTTAATTAAATCAGGTTTAGACAATCCATATTTTACTTAACAAATATCCTGGGTAGGGTTAAAGGGGGGAGTGTGGGAGAAAGTACACTTGGGGAGAAAGGTACAAATCATTCATGAAATGATTTGATTTTGGATGAAGTTTTGGCTCATGAGGATTGTGTGTCCTTGGAAGGTACTTGAAAAGCATATGATGAAAAATGATTGTTGTTTGATTCAATTCAAGACTCTTGAGAAGTGTATTTCTTTTTTTCATATAAATATTTTGTTTTCCAATTTTATAAAATGTTGGTTTCTACTTATCATTTTTGTAAGATTTTGAAGTTTACAATTTTCCCTCTACTCTCCCTTCACTCCCCCCCACTCCCCCACAGAAGGCAGTCTGATAATCTTTACATTGTTTCCAAGCTATTGATCAAAATTGAACGTATAGACAGAAAAAAAATCATATCTTGAGGAAAAAATAAAATATTAGAGATAGCAAAATTATATAGTACATAAGACAATATTAAAAAAAAAACATTGAAGGTAATAGTTTTTAGTCTTTGTTTAAACTCCACAGTTCTTTCTCTGGATACAGATGGTATTCTCCATCACAGCTATCATTAAATTGTCTCTGATTCTTGCACTGATGGAATGAGCAAATCAATTAAGGTTGATCACCACCTCCATATTGCTGTTAGGCCGAACAATGTTCTTCTGGTTCTGTTCCTCTTGCTCAGCATTAGTTCATGCACATCTTTCTAGGCTTCTTTGAAAGTCCATCCCTCCTGATTTGTAATAGAACAATAGAGTTCCATAATATGCATAAGCCACAATTTGTTCAGCCATTTCCCAAATGATGGACTTTCACTAGAATTCCAATTCTTTGTTACCACAGAGTTATTATGAATATTTTTGTACAGGTGATGTTTTTACTCTTTTGCATGATCACTTCAGGTTATATACCCAGTGGAGGTATTACTGGATCAAAGAGTATGCACATTTTTATTGCCCTTTGGGTGTAATTCCAAATTGCTATCCAGAGAAGTTGGATGAGTTCATAATAGCTCAATCAACAATGTATTAGTGTCCCAGATTTCTGATATTCCTTCTGACATTGATTATTGTCCTTTCTGGTCATATTGATCAATCTGAGAGGTGTGAGGTGGTACCTCAGAGATGTTTTAATTTGGATTTCTTTAATCAGTAATGTTTTACAGAAGTTTTTCATAAGATTATGGATAGCTTAGATTTCCTCATCTGTAAATTGCTTTTGCATATCTGTTGACCATTTGTCAATTGAGTAATGGCAGGTTTTTTTTTTATAAATCTGTCTCAGTTCTCTATATATTTTAGAAATGAGTCTTTTGTCAGAAATTCTAGTTGTAAAAAGTGTTTCCTAGTTTACTACACTTCTTTTGATCTTCATTACAATGGTTTCATTTGTGCAAAAGATTTTTAATTTAATGTAATCAATACCTTCCTTGTTCATAAACTGTTTCCCTTTCCATAGATCTGACAGGTAAACTGTTCTTGATCTCCTAGGTTGTTTATAATATTGTCTTTTATGTCTAAATCCTGTACCCATTTTGATCTTATCTTGGTATAGGGTGTAATCCAAGTTTCTTCCATACTAACTTCCAATTATCCTAATAGTTTTTACTGAAAAGAGAATTCTTATCCAAGAAGTCAGACTCTTTGAGTTTATCAAAGAACAGATTACTATGATGATTTCATGCTATCTCTTTTGCACCCAGTCTATTCCACTCATCCACTACTTTATTTATTCATCAGCCAGTACCTAACAGCTTTGATGACTGAAGGTTTATTTTTTTGAGTCTAGTCTTTTAAAATTTATTTTCATCCATTTGTACATGCATATTTCCAAGTTGCAAAGTTTCCCTCCACCCTCCCTTCCCAACCCCCTCCCCTCAGTTGGGAACTGTCAGGTTAGCATTTTACATAAATATTTTGTTAAACATATTTATATCAGTAATTCTGGGCATATGGGATTAGGATTAAGGGAAAGAGATATATAAGAGATAATTTTTATGAAGTGTTCAGATTCGGGAAGGGTGTTTTTTCTGTGTTTTGATTTATTTTGTTTTTCTTTCTCTTGTTGGGGATAATATAGTCTGTAATATTTCAAATATGGTTGTTCTAGCTCTCTGTACTGCTGAAAGGGGTTTCTTCCATCAAGGTTGTTCATCTCATAATGTTGATGTGTAAATTGCTCTCTTGGCTTTACTCCCTTCACTCAGCTTCAGATTTCCTAAGCCATTCTATGCTTTTCTAGAATCTGACCATTTATGGTTTCTCATAGAACAATAATATTCTGTAGTATTCATGAACTATAACTTATTTAGCCATTCCCCAATTGATGGGCATCCCCTCAATTTTCAATACTGTGCCACTACAAAAAGAGCTGCTATAAATATTTTGGAAAATGTAGCCTTTTCCCTTTTTTACAGTTTCTTCTGGATACAGTCCTAGAATTGGAATTGTTGGGGTTGAAAGGGATGAACAGTTTTATATACTGTTTTATTGCTCTTTGGGCATAGTTCCATACTGTTCTCTAGAAAGATTGCATCCTCTCACAAGTCCACCAGCAATGCCTCAATTTTCCAATCCTCCTACAACCTCTCCAACATTGATCATCTTCCCTTTTTATCATCTGGACTAATCTAATAGGTGTAAGATGAGACCTCAATGTTGTTTCAATTTGCATTTCTCTAATAAATAGTGGTTTGGAGCACTTTTTTCAGATGCTTATATATAGCTTTAATTTCTTCATTTGAAAACTTTTCTGTTCATATCCTTTGACCATTTATCAATTGGGGAATGATTTGTGACCTTATAAATTCAATGCAATTCTCTACATATTTTAGAAATGAGACCTTTATCAGAGTTCTTGGCTGTGAAGATTGTTTCCCAGCTTTCTGTTTTTCTTATAATTTTGGCAGCATTGATTTTATTAGTGCAAAACCTTTTTAATTTAATATAGTCAGAATCATTCATTTTACAGTTTATAATCTGCTCTAATTCTTGTTTTGTGATAAATTTAATCCCTTTTCCATACATCAGATAGATAGAGTATTTTGGTCTATTAATTTATCTATGGTATTGCTCTTTATGTCTAAATCCTGTACCCATTTTTGACCTTATTTTGGTGTAGGCTGTGAGATGTGGATCTGTGCATAATTTTGTCATATTATTTTTCCAGTTTTACCAACAATATTTGTCAAATGTCTTATCCCAGAGACTGGTGTCTTTGGGTTTGTCAAATAGAAAATTACTGTAGTCATTTACTGTGTTTTATTTTGAACCTATCCTAATCCATTGATTAGTTCACCCTTTTCATTTTTAATACTGGTAATTTGGTTATCTTCTTTCTTTTAATTAGATGAAGCAGAGGCTGTCTATTTTATTGCCTTTTTCATAAAACCAACTCAGTTTTATTTATGAAATCAATGTTTTTTTTGCTTTCCATTTTATTAATCTCTCCCTTGATTTTCAGAATTTCTAATTTGGTTTTAGTTGCATACACAATTCATTGATCTCCTCTTTCTCTATTTTATTCATATAGCCATTTAGAGATAGACAGTTTCCCTCCAAAACTGCCTTGACTGCATCCATAAATTTTGGTATGATGTCTCATTATTATCATTTTTTGGATATAATTATTAATTATTTCTCTTATTTGCTGTTTGATTCACCCATTATTTAAGATAAAGGTATTTGATTTTCAATTAGTTCTTGGTTAATTTTTCCTTGACTCTTTATTCCATGTGATTTTTATTACATCAATGGTTGAGAAGTTTGTATTTAATATTTTTGCCTCTCTTCATTTTGTTTTTAAGATTTTGTGCCCTAGTACATGGTCAATTTTGGGGAAGGTGCCATATACTTTTCTATACCCAATAAGTTTTCTCCAGAGGTCTCTCTTATCTAAATTTTCTAAGATTCGATTCATCTTCTTAACTTCTTTCTTGCTTACTTTTTTGTAGATTTGTCTAGTTCTGAGAGAGGAAGATTGAAGTCTAAAGCTTTACTGTTGATTTCTCCTTATAGTTCACTCAGCTTTTCCTCTAGAAATCTGGATGCTATACCATTAGGGGCATACATGGTCAGTAATATTATAGTTTCATTTCCAATAGGGTCTGTTAAGAAGATATAGTTTCCTTACTTATCCTGATTAATGAAATTGATTTGTGCTTTTACTTTATCTGAGATTAGGATCGATACCCCAGATTTTTTTTTACTTCCACTTAGGCATAAAATATTTTGCTCCAGCCTTTTACCTTTAGCCTGTATGTATCTCACTGCTTCAAATGTGTTTCTTGTACCCAACATATTGTAGAATTCTGCTTTTTAATCCATTCTGCTATCCAATTTCCTTTTTATGGGACAGTATATCTCATTAACATTTACAGTTAAAATTACTTATTCTGTATTTCCCTCTATGCTATCTGTCTCTATTTATATTTATCTCTTTCCTTTTCTTTCATTTCTGTCCACCAAAATTTTATTAACTTTCTTACCTGATTTTTCTTTTAAAAATTTAACTTTCAATTTGTTTTCACTTATACCATCCCTTCCCTTTTTATCAGTTCCTTCTATTCTTATCTTTCCCTATTTCCAGTCTCCCCACCTTCCCTGTAGATTACATTAGATTTTTAAGCCCAAGTGGGGATGTATCTTATTTCCTCACTGGGTTAAATCTATTGAATACAATTTATTCAGTATCTCCCTTCTTACCCTTTAAAATTATAAATATTTCTACCTCTTGCCTTGGTGCTCTAATATTATTTATCAGATGTCATCAATAACAGTTCAACTATTTGGCTACTTGATAAACTTCTATTGTTATTAAGATATCATCACAGATTACTTGATTGCTTGATAAGCAGCATTGACTCAAATTGCATCAAATTATAATTATAATCCTTTTTGCCTTCAAATATCTTTCATGTATATACAATCCTCCTCAGAAGCCAAAGTATCATCCAAAGCCATATCATTTCTTGAACTCTTTCTGTCCCTCCCCCCAAACCTATTTTCTTTCTTTTATTACTTCCCCTACCACCCAGGGTACTTAACACATTGTTTAGTGAACCAAGCCCTATTGTATCTCCCACTTTACCCTCCCCTCCCCAAAGATGGTTATTAACACTTGTTAAGTGAAGCACAGGTTACTTCAAACCCTAATCTAATTAACTGAAAGAATCATGAAACTCTCTAAATACTGGGAAACTCTGGAGGTCTCACCTAAGAAGCTTACATCATTGTAAGTTAGAGAGACACTGTCTCATGTGCTCAAAGTATATGATGTCCTCATTAGACAAGATGCTTAGCACCTTTTGACTAAAGTGAGTCAAAGTATACTGGGAAACTTAAGTTAAAGTTAACACCACTTTTTTCCCAAGGCTTTTTGTCTTAAACATAGTGATGTGATCTTGGACCTCTTCAATTGAGAGACAAGACTCAATTTTACCCATATCCTTTAGGTTCATTCTCTTCAATTGTATTCTACTCTCTAATTTTCCTTAGAGAAGTAAGGTTCTAATGAGTTAGAATTGTTATATTTTCCCTGTTAGGGACCAGTATTTGTTCAAAACAGTTTTTTTTCAATATCCTTTTACATTTACCTTTTCATGAAACTCTTCAGTTCTATATTTGGTGATTGAATGCTCTGTTCAGTTCTGTTCATTCTGGAAGTACTGTATTTCATTGAACATCCATCTTTTTCCCTGATAACATATGATGAATTTTGTAGGGTAATACATTTTAAATTGTAATCCCAGGCCCTTAGCTCTCTGAAACATGTTATTCTAGTTCTCCTGATCCTTCAGTGTTGATACTGATAGGTACTCTCTAAGTCTGATTGTGTTTATTTTGTATTTGAATTGTTCTCTTTTTACTGTTTGCAATATTTTCTCTTTAATTTGAAGGTTTTGGAATTTGGCTATTACAGCCCTTGCAGTTTTTATACTGGGGCCTTTTTCTGCAGGGGTTCTGTGAAGTCATTCAATTATTATATGGTTATCTTGCTCTGGTAGGTTGGAGAAATTTTCTCTCATAATTACATGAATGATGTTTTCTAGGTTCTTTGGTTGAACCAGGCTTTCTAGTAGACCAATGATTTCTAGATTGTCTCTTCTGGACCTGTTTTCCAGGTTATTCATTATTCCTTGATGCACTTTATATTTTCTTCAATTTTTTAAAGCCTTTTTATTCTGTTTGATGGAATCTTGTAATCTTATGGATTCATTGGTTTTTAACTGTTCAATTCTAATTTTAAGGATTTAATTTTCTTCAATTACTTTTTATCTTTCCTTTTTAATGGTTTTGAATTATTCTAGTCAATTTTTCACAATTTTCCCACATGACTTTCAGTTCTTTATTCCATTTTTCTTTTTCCTCTCTTTAATTTTTAAATTCTTTTTTAAGCTCTTTGATGAACTTTCCTATTTGAGTCCAATTTATGGACTGGTTTTATACTTCTCCTGTGAGTAATTTTTCACTGCTTTCCTTTTTCAGGCATGGCATTGCTGTCATCTGTATATGAAGTAGTTTTCTATGGTGAGTGCTCTCTTTGGCTTTTTTGCTCAACTTTGCTTTCTGTAGTTCTGCTTCTAAGTATATGGAATATCAAGCCAAGCTTTTATTTTGCTGGGGCTGGGATATGATCCCTGGCTTGTTGTTGATCAAGATGTTGCCTGTGCAGTCCATACCTTTCATTTGCAGAGGTTGCCCCCACCCCCCATTTCTAGGTTCTAACTTAACAGGATTATTCCCAACCCAGTCTTGTCTTTTACCATGGTGTTTGCAGGTATTGGACTTTCTTTAGGTTTGACATCCTCCTTGTTGGCGTGCTATCTAGCTGCCAGGACCTCTGCTATTATTAAGCTGTTGGGGCCTGTATTACAGTATGGCTAAAAGCCTCCTGCTGGCTTTACCTGCTCCACTGCCTCCTGAACTTTTCTTCCCCTTTTCCCCTCAAAGAGACAGAACTTCAATGAAGATCCTCCATGATGTCTGCAGTTGAAATCTTCTTTGAATATTCTCTTTTTTCGTGATAGGATCTGTGGTATGAGTGTCAGAGTAAAGGCTTCATTTACCTTTGATAGGGAAAGGCTCTGGGAGCTTGTTAGCTTTGTGCCACCATCTTAGTTTGCCTCAGAAGTCCTGATGCTTTATAATATAATTTTAGATCTGGTAAGGCTAAGCCACCTATATTTGAGTTTTTCCATGAAATCCCTGGATATTCTTGATGTTTTGTTTCACCATATGAATTTAGTTACAATTTTTTTCTAACACAGAGTAATTTTTTAGAAGTTTGATTCCTAAAGCACTAAATAAGGTTAATTTAGGTAGAATTGTCATTTCTGTTATATTTAGCCTGGCCTATCCACGAGCAGTTGATATATGCCCAGTTATTTAAATCTGGTTTTATTTCTGTGAAAAATGTTTTATAGTTAGTTTCATAGAGTTTCTTAGTTTGCCTTGGCAGGCAGATTCCCAAATATTTTATCATGTCTGAAGTTACTTTAAATGGGATTTCTATTTATAGCTCTAGTAATAACTAGAAATGCTGAAGATTTATGTTGATTTATTTTATATCCTGAGACTTTACTAAAATTGCTAATTGTTTTAAGTATTTTTTTAGATGATTTTTTTAAGGATTTTCTAGGTATACCATCATGTTATCTGCAGAGTAAGAGTTTTGTTTCTTCCTTTCGAATTCTAATTCTACCAATTACTTTTTTTTCTTATTGCTGAAGTTAATATTTCTAATACAATATTGAATAGTTGTGGTGATAATGTGCATCCTTATTTCACCTCTGATCTTATTGGGAATGCCTCTAGCTTCTCCCCATTGCACATAATATGTGTTGATGGTTTCAGATAGATATTACATATCATTCTAAGGAACACTTTATTTATTCCTAAACTCTCCAGTATTTTTAGTAGAAATGGGTGGTATATTTTGTCAAAGGCTTTTTCAGAATCTATGGAGATAATCATATAAATTCTAATATATTTGTTATTGATATAGTCAATTATAATAAGTTTTTTCTTATATTGAACCATCCCCATATTCCTGTGATAAATCCTGCTTGGTCAAAATGAATTATTCTAGTGATAACTTGCTGTAATCGCATTTCTAAGATTTCATTTAAGATTTTTGCATTCATATTCATTAGGGAAGTTTGTCTATAATTTTCTTTCTCTGTTTTGACTCTTTCTGGTTTAGGTATTAGCACCACTTTGCTGTCATAAAAGAAATTAGGCAGAGTTCCATCTACACCTATTTTCCCAAGGAGTTTATATAGATTTGGAACCAATTGTTCCTTATATGGTTGATAGAAATTAATTTGTGAATCCATCTGACCCTGTAGATTTTTTCTTAGGGAGTTCAATCATGGCCTGTTGAATTTCATTTTCTTAGAAAGTATGATTTGGATATTTAATTTCCTCTTCATTTAACCTGAGCAAGTTATATTTTTGTAAATATTCATCCATTTCACTTAGATTATCAAATTTATTGGTATATATTTGAGCAAAATAATTCCCAAATTATTACTTTAATTTCTTCCTCATTGGTGGTAAATTTACCTTTTTCATTTATGATACTAGTCGTTTTGTTTTCTTCTTTCTTTTTATATCAAATTAACCAAGGGATTATCCATTTTATTTGTTTCTTCATAAAACCAACTCTTGCTTTTATTTCTTATTTAAACAATTTGATTGCTGTTGATTTTGTGAATTTCTCCTTTAAATTTCTCATTTGGTATTTAATTTGGGGCTTTTAATTTGTTCTTTCTCTAATTTTTTAATTTGCATTTTTAGTTCATTGATTTCCTCCTTATTTTATTCACGTAAGCATTTAATGATATAATATATATCCCCTAATAACTGCCTTGACTGTATCCCATAAAGTCTGATGTGTTGCCTTATTATTGTCATCATCTTGAATGAAGTCATTAATTCTATTTTCAATTTGTTGTTTGATAAAATTACTTGCTAAAATGAGGTTTTTTAGTTTCCAATTAGTTTTAGGTCTATCTCTCCATGGCCCTTTATTGCAAAAGATTTTTATTGAATTATGATCTGAGAAGGATGTATTCACTATTTCTACCAATCTGCATTTGGTTATTAGGTTTTTATGCCCTAGTACATGGTCAATTTTTGTGTAAGGCCCAAGTACTTCAGAAAAAAATATATTGCTTTCTAT
Source organism: Macrotis lagotis (assembly GCF_037893015.1). NCBI lineage: Eukaryota > Metazoa > Chordata > Mammalia > Peramelemorphia > Peramelidae > Macrotis > Macrotis lagotis. Next base: position 615,038,643 of record NC_133666.1, on the reverse strand, counting down.
CTCTTCAATTTTCTTCAAAAGTCTATCATGTCTAGGTTTTCTGAGAGAGGCAGGTTGAGGTCTCACACCAGTAGAGTTTTACTCTCTGTAACTTCTTGTAACTCATTAAGCTTCCCCTCTAAGAATTTGGAAGCTATACCACTTGATGCATACATATTTAATATTCAAATTGGTTCATTGTCTATGGTATCTTTTAGGAGGTTATAGTTTCCTTCCTTATCTCTTTTAATGAGATCTATTTTTGCAGCTGCTTTGTCTGAGATAAGAATTGCTACTCCTTCCTTTTTCACTTCAGCAGGAGCACAATATATTCTGCTTCAACGTTTTACCTTTATATATGACTCTCTACTTCAAATGAGTTTCTCATAAGCATCATATTGGAGGATTCTCATTTTTAAAAACTCTGTTATTTGTTTACTTTTTATGGGAGAGTTCATCCCAATCATATTCAGAGTTATAATTATTAACACTGTATTGCTTTCCACTGCTATCTTCCCTCTGTTTGTATTTTTCACCTTTTTCAGTTTTTCCATATTCTCCAGTATTTTGTTTTTGAATACCACCACCTTCAGTGCATTTGCCCTCTTATATCCAACCCCCTCCCATTTATTTCCCTTTTCCCTTTGCCCCTTCTTCCTTCCCTTCCTTCTATTGGTTTCCCTTTTCCTCCTCCCTTGCCTTTCATGTTTTAATTCTTGAAAGGTAGGATAAAATTCTTAATTTAAATGAGTGTATGTATGTTAATTCTTCTTTGAGCCAAATCTGATGAGAATAAGATTAAAATGGTTCTCACCTCCTCCCTTTTTTCCCTGTATTTCAATAGCTCCTTTGTACCTTTCATGTATTGTGATTTACCCAATTCAATCTCCTCCATCGTCCCATCTCTTTACTGTCCCCCCATTTTAAGGAGATATTTTTTAAATCATTTTGTCAGAGTCACAGATAATTCATGACTGTACATTACTTTTGGTTAAGTATATTCTCCGTAATAGAATTAACAATTCTCAAGAGTTATAATGATCTTTCTCCCAGGCGGGGATATAGCCACTTTCATCTTATCGCATAGTAATTTTTATTTTTTCTTTTTTTTCCATTTTTTATGTGTCTCTTGAGTTTCCTGTTTGAAGTCTAAAATTTCTATTTAGCTCTTGTCTTTTCATCGGGAATAGTTGGAAGTCTCCTATTTTGTTAAATGTCCATCTTTTCTCCTGGAAGAGAAGGTTCAGTTTTGCTGAATAGAGAATTCTTGATTGCAATAGAAGCTCCCTTACTCTTATTAATATCAAATTCCAGATTCTTTGATCCCTTAATGTTGATGCAGTCACATCCTATGTAATCCTTACTGTGACTCCTTTGTATCTAAATTATTTCTTTCTGGCTATGTGCAGAATTTTCTCCTTTATCTGATAGTTCTGGAATTTGGCCACTATATTCCTTGGTGTTTTCATTTTGGGATTACTTTAAGGAAGGGATTGATGTGTTCTTAAATAACTATATTGCCCTCTGGTTCAATGATATCAGGGCAATTTCCCTTCACTAAGTCCCAAAATATCAACTCCAAGCTTTTTCTCCCCTCAATGTTTTCAGGAAACCCAATGATTTTTTCTTTGATTTGTTCTCTTAGGTCAGTCATTTTACCTATGAGGTATTGTACATTTTCTGCAATTTTTTTAGTTTTTTCATTTTTTTTAGCAGACTCCTGTTGTCTCAAGAAATCATTAGTTTCCACAGATACCATTTTTTTTAGAGATTTTCTTCATTTACCTTGCATTTCTTTTCCCAATTTTTCCAATTAAATTTTAAACTTCTTCCTGATCTCTTCTAAGACGTCTTTCTGGACTGGGGACTATTTCACATTCTCCACAGAAGTTCTAGCTCTCTCTGAGTTAGGATCTTTGTCTGTGAGTAACCTTTCAATGAACCCCTTTCCTTAAGATCTTTTGTTAGGGGAGGGGCTGGTTCATAAAACTTTGATGTTGAAATACTTAGAGCCTTTGTCCACTGGGCTTAGTAACTACAGGTGGACCAGTCAGTAGAGGCTGCCGTTTGCTTCCTCTGGAGTGTGGCCTTGCTTTATGTCCTACTCCCTAGGCCCTGGGGTGGGGGGTGGGGTTGGCAAAGAGCAGGGTCTCTATTATATTATAATGTGGGCTGGGTCTTTTGTCTAGATAGTTAATCTCCTTATTCTACTGAGAGAGATCTGCTGCCCACACCTGAGCCTGGAGGGGGGTGGGGGGGGAGAGGGACTGTTATGTGCTTGTTCTGGGAAGAGTCACTTTCTTGCGGGGGGGGGGGGGGGGGGGGGGGGGCGGACCTAACTAGAAACAGGGAGATTCTGCTGAAAATATGGGGCTGGTGGCCCTGGTCTTCCAGGCTAGCAGAGCTCATCTGACGGATATCTAGCCACACTTTGGAACTCTTCCACCCACTGTGCTGGAACTCTCCCTTCAGCATTGCTGGAGCTCTCCTGGTATCACACAGTCAAAACTTCCATGACTATTCTTACGTTAGTTCCCAGACTTCACAGTGTCACCCCTGTGCTGGCTTCTCTGCTCTCTATTCCTGGCTCAGCCATGCTCCCCTGAGACAGACTTTGTTGGTAGATGTTCTTAAAATTTTTTCTTCTCTGGGTTTAAATTCTGTTAAGAGGCATGATTTATACTAATTCTGAGGGAAAGCAGGAGACCTTAGGACAGTGCCTGGCCTCTCTTCACCATCTTGGCTAGGAGAGAAGTGTATTTCCAAGGAGACAGAAGATTGGAAGAGTACTTAGTGACTATGAGGCAATTCTATTTATCTATCAATAAAGCTATCAATCAGTGATTGTAATTTGATAGTAATTTGAGCTTATTAAGCAATCAATTAATGAAGCTGTGACTGATGATACTTGATTAATAGTACATGAGTGATAAATAATACCAGGTAAAGAAACATAAAGATCTATAATATTAGAGGGAAAGAAGGGAAGGTGTGAACACTGAGTAAATTCTATTTAATTGATTTAATCCAGAGAGCAAATAAGGCACATTTCCATTTGGTTTTAAAATTATTATAGTCTATAGGGAAAGGGGATGGGGAAGGGAAAGAAAAGGGAAGAAGGGACAGATAAAAGAGAAGGAATAGGTACAAGTGAAAATAAACTGAAAGTTAATTTTTAAAAGAAAAGTTAAGGGGAAAAGGGAGTAAAACTTTGCTGAGGAGGAATAAAAGCAAAGAGAAAAATTCAAATGGAGAAAGTTACCATGGAAGGAAATGCAGAATTAGTAATCAATTGTAAATGTGAATGGGAAGAACTGTCCCATAAAACAGAAGAAGGTAGCAGAATGGATTAGAAACCAGAATCCTACAATATATTGTTTACAGGAACACAGCTGAAGCAGTGAGATACACTCAGGATAAGGATAAAAGGATGGAAGAAAATATATTATGCTGTAGCTGATGTAAAAAAAAAGTCAGAGGTAGTGATCTTGACATAAGAAAAAAATAAAAGGAAAAAATGATCTCATTCTAAGGGATAAAGAAGGAAACTACAACTTCTTAAAGTTATCATAGGTAATGATGGGATATCATCGTTAAACATATATGCACCTAGTAGTATATCATCCAAATTCCTAGAGGAAAAACTGAGTTAACTACAAGTAGATATAGACAAGAAAACTTTAATAATGGGGGACCTCAACATTACTCTCTCAGTACTAGATAAATATGAACACAAAGGAAACAATAAGGAAGTTAGGAAGGTGAATAAAATTTTAGAAAACTTAGATATGATAAACGTCTGGGAAAAAAAAATTAATGAGGTGCATGGCAGAAGATGACACCTTTACCAAAACTGAACATATACTAGAGCAGAAAATCTTTAAAATTAAATGCAGAATGATATAAATAATAAAAGCATGCCTCTCAGATCACAATGCATTAAAAATTATATGTACTAAAGGTTCACAGAAAAGGTGAACAAAATTAATGGGAAACTAAGTAACTTGATTTTAAATGATGAGTGGATAAAAGAGCTAATCATAGACATATTCAAATAACTATAAACAAGAAAATAACAATGAGATATCATACAAAAATTTATGGAATGCAGTCAAGGTAGTTTTGAGGAGAAATTTTATATCTTTAAATGCTTAAGAGGAAGACAAGAGCAATGAATTGGGTAAACAACTAAAAAAAGCTAGACAAGGAATAAATTACAGATCCTCAATTAAATATCAAACTAAAAATTCTGAAATCAAGGGAGATAGTAATAAAATTGAAAGTGAGAAAACCATTGATTTAACAAATAAAACTAAGAGTTGGTTTTATGAAAAAAAATAAAATAGATAAACCTTTGTTTAATTTGATTAAAAACAGAAAGGGTGACTTCCGGCCAAGATGACAGAGAGAAGGCAGGCACTGTACTAAGGTCTCCTGATCTTCCTGCATATATAATATTAAACAAACCTCTTAATAGAAATCTGATAGACAAATGCCAGAAAGAGAAGCTAGGAGAAGAATGACTACCTCAAGGTTTGTCTTCCATGATCGTGTGTGAGCAGGGCACAGAAAGCAGAGACTCTGTCTGGAGGGGTGAGAACATGAAAGCAGGACTAGCCTGGTAGCAGTGAGGTGTTGGTTGTGGGAACCATGGTCTGGAAAACAACTGGAGAGTAGAGGCATTGGCTGTGGGACTGATGGTCTGGGGCTTACTGGTTGGGCTGAAAGGCAAGTTCCAGTGTGGGAGAGTAGCAGACATTGAGTCCTATCTCCTATGTTCTAGAGGAACTTAGAGTCCATAACTTCATTTCAGCTGAAGCCTCTTCCCAGAATAAACAGAATTACAGCCCCACCCCCAGGCTCAGGTGTGAGCAGCAGAGTCCCTCAGCTGTGAATAGAGAGAGTAATTACCTGCCCCAGGGTAGACCAGCATTGTTCAAAAATAAAAGTATTCAGCAGTATTTTATTATAAATATTTATTATAAGTATTATATATTTATATATATATATATATATATATATATATATATATAAATATATAAGTATATATAATAAGTATTTATAATAAGTATTCAAACATCCCCTCCAGGCCAAGGGACTAGGCTTCAAATCAAGGTCACAGACACTCCAGAGAAAGCAACCAGCACACCCTACTGGCTGTGCACATGAAGTTATTAAACTTAGTGAGCAAAGCCTCTAGGAATCTCAACACCATACCTTTGTGAACCAGCCCCTCCCCAACACAAGATCTTAGGAAAATGAAGAAAGGCCAGCAGAAGGAGGGTCCGTAGAAATATTCCTAGAAGGGAAATACCCTAACTCAGAGAGAACTAGAACCTCTGAGGAGAATATGATTTGGTATCCTGAAGAAATCAGGAAGGGTTTTAAAAATCAATTGAAAAATTTGGGAGAGAAAATTAACACCATGTAACAAGTAAACAAATCCTTGGATAATACAATTGGACAAATACAAAAATTCTCTCAAAACCTCAATTAGTCAATTGGAAAAATGTTTCAAAAATAGAATTGGCCAATTGGAAAAGGAGTTGAAAAAGGTAAATAAAGAAAATTCTTCTTTTTAAAAAAAATCAAGTCTGTAGAAATTAGTGACTACATGTGAAACAGCAGTCTGTTGAACAAAAGAAAAAAAATGAAAAAACAGAAGAAAATTTAAAATATCTCATCAGGAAGAATAGATCGAGAAGAGATCAAGAAGAGATAAGCTAAGAACTATTGGTCTTCCTGAAAACAATGAAGGTGCCACGTAGATCAACTTCTACAAATATATGAGAAGAAAACTTTCATGACAATTTTATATCTAGTAACAGTTTGGAGATCTCAAGTGATGATACCAATACATTTCATTTCCATTTTTAACAGTTTTAATTTGGGAAACTTTTTGTTTTAACTTGTCTCAAGCAAAAATCTATATTAGCAACTTTAAACTATTCTCCAAGACCTAACTTTTCCTAGTGGATTCAAATATAACAGATATTCTGGGTATTCTGATAACAGACTTTCATATAACAAGGAACAGTTACAATAGATGGGTCCTCTTTTTTTGTAAGGCAATAGGGTTAAGTGGCTTGCCCAAAGCCACACAGCTAGGGAATTATTAAGTGTCTGAGGTTGGATTTGAACTCAGGTACTCCTGACTCCAGGGCCAGTGCTCTATTTACTGTGCCACCTAGCCACCCAGAAATCATATTCTTAAGGAAGAAAAATAGAGTATAAGAGACAGCAAAATTACATAATAAGTTACCTTCCCCCCCCCCTAAATTTAAGGTAATAGAATTTGGTCTTTGTTCAAACTCCACAATTCTTTCTCTAGTTACAGATGGTGTTCTCCAGTGCAGATAGCCTAATATTGTCCCTGGTTGTTGCACTGATGGAATTAGCAAGTCCATCAAGGTTCATCATCACCCCTATGTTGTTGTTAGTGTGTACAGTGTTTTTCTGGTTCTGCTGTTCTTGCTCAGCGTCAGTTCATGGAAATCCTTTCATGCTTCCCTGAATTCCCATTCCTCCTGGTTTCTAATAGAACAATAGTGTTATATGACATACTTATACCACAGTTTTTTAAGCCATTCTCCAATTGAAGCACTTAATTTCTAATTCTTTGCTATCACAAACAGAGCTGCTATGAATATTTTTGTACAAGTGATGTTTTTACCCTTTATCATAATCTCCTCATGGTATAGACCCAACAGTAGTATTGCTGTATCAAAGGGTATGCACATTTTTATTGCCCTGGAGATCTAGGTAGAAATCTCAATTCTTCAAAGTCACAGTCACTTAAACCCTCTGGTCCTGGAGATTTAGGGAATTCAATAATGGCTTGTTGAATTTATTTTTCTGAGATAGGGTTATTTAGGTTTTTAATTTCCTCTTCATTTAATCTAGCAACTTATATTTTTGTAAATATTCATCCATTTCACTTAGATTTTCAAATTTATTGGCATAGAGTTGGGCAAAATAATTCCAAATTATTACTTTAATTTCCTTCTCATTGGTAGTGAGTTCATCTTTTTCATTTATGATACTGGCAATTTGGTTTTCTTCCTTCTTTTTTAAATTAAATTAACCAGAGGTTTATCAATTTTATTGTATTTTCCAGAAAACCAACTCTTGGTTTCATTTATTAGAAGAATAATTTTCTTGCTTTTGATTTTATTAATTTCTCCTTTAATCTTTAGAATTTCTAATTTGATATTTAATTGGGGGGGTTAATTTGTCTTTCTCTATTTTTTAGTTGCATACTTATTTCATTGATTTATTCCTTTGCTAATTTATTTATGTAAGCATTTAACAACATAATACATCCCCTAAGAGCCACCTTAAGTATATACCATAGATTTTGTTATGTTGTTTCATTATTGTCATTATCTGGGATGAAATAATTAATTCTTTCTATAATTTGTTGCTTTATCCACCCATTCTTTAAAATGACATTATTTAGTTTCCAATTAGTTCTGGCTCTATATCTCCCTGGTCCAATATTGCACATAATTTTTATTGCATTGTGACCTGAGAAAGATGTATTCACTATTTCTGCCTTTCTGCAATTGATCATTAAGTTTTTATGCCCTAGTACATGTTTAGTTTTTGTGTAAGTGCCATGTAGTGCAGGGGGAAAAAAGTATATTCCTTTCTATCCCCATTCAATTTCCTCCATAAGTCTATCCTACCTAGGTTTTCTAACTAGATGGCTCCTCTTGACCTTATCTTTTATAGGCTGGACCCTCCTTCTCCTTTTCTTCCACTAACACCATGATTTCCAGTCCTTTCATCATATTTGTTTAGGGAAGAAGACTTTCCCTCTTCTGAAAACTATTTTTGCTAACATAATTTAATATTATATGATTAGAATGTGATGTTAATTTATTTACCTATTTTGAACATGAAATGCCAATAAAACTTTTGAAGTACTTCATGTGCCAGAACCTAAGAGCTCCCAGGAGCTCAAAATCTAACAAGGTAGACAGCATGCAAGTAATGGTTTACAGATAAGCTATAAATTGGAAATAATCAGAGGGAAGTCATTATGACACTTTTTTTAGCATGAATTGTGCTCTCTTCATGTTTGCCATCTTGCACTTATTTGGTTGACTTTTTTATCTTAGAAAGAATTTTGAATTTACCACTATTCATGTTATTATATCCAAATTATGCTTTTGGAAATCTCTTATTGTCATCTATGACATTAACAATTGCTTCCAGTTTCATGTTATTTATAATAGATCTGTTAATATTATTTATAGAGCTTTGAATTTATAAAAATGCTTTTCAAATTTTATCTTAATTTAATCCTCTCAATAATCCTGGGATTAATACTTATTAATATTAAAGTTAATATTAATATTACCATTTTACAGATGAGGAAACTGATACAAACAGAAGTTGTAATTTTTCTCTGGTCATATAGATATTGTGTCTGAAACTTATTTCAAATGTGTTTCTCCCTGATTCTAGGGCTAGCACACTATCTACTCTACTAATTAGAGGCTCTCCAAGTCTGTTGTATATAACTTTACCTCTTTAACTTCAGTTTCCTTTTATAAATTAGAGATAATAATCTATACTCTGCTTGACAGGGTCATTGTGAGAAACAAATGAGCAAATGTATGGAACGAAATGTTATAAAGTCTGTTATTTACAATGCAAAGATAATAATAGTGATCATGATGGCAGAGACCACAGTAGTAACAATGATGATTAAATTCATGACAGTGAAAGAAGATACCTGGAAAAGAAGAAAGAAGAAGAGGAGATTTCAAAGGATAAAATGGAAATGCAGGAAAAGGAGAAAGAAAAGGAGAAAAGAAGAGGAAGAAGATAAAATGAACTGAAACTATTTCATTGTCCTTGCCCTCAGGCTAAAGACACACTATGACTCTCTCCTTCCTCTTCCATCCATGTTGGATGAGTGTCAATATCAGCATGGTAGTGTCTGGCAGGGGTGAAGCTAATGAGCCTGAATTGTAAATGGTGCTCTGCCAAATTAACATCCCATCTCTTTCCGAGCCCTGGGAACTCAATGTTTGCTTTGCCTGCATTCTTCTCCACCCCCTGCAATGTACTAGAATCTTGGCATCATTTTAAAGCCCTGTTTTTATTATGTTTTCCCCTCAAGAGAGATATCCCCAGAAATAAACAAGGCTGGGCTATTATACATTGTAGTCATAGAGTAAATGCTTGTTTGTTAGAAGCATTCATGAAGGAATGGATCAGTCCATCAGTATCACACAATTCTCTCTCTTCTGTGCCTATCCAAATCAATCTAGTCCAGTTCTGAGAAAACTTCCATGACTACTGCGGATCTCTCTTTCTCTGTTTCTAATCTTGTCTCTCTCTCTCTCACTCTATCTGTTTCTGTCTCTTTCTTTCCCCATTCGGTTAATACTTTAACAAATTTTCTTGATTCTTGTAGAATAGAATCACAGACTTACATGGGAACCACAGACTATCAGAGTTGGAAGGGGTTTTCAAATATAGAGTGGGAAAGCTGAGACATTAGAGTTCATCTAATCCAACTCTCATTTTATGCATGAGGAAAGGAAAATTGAGTGTTTTGCTGGTAATATGGGGAACCAAACTTTTTTTTTAATTAAAGATTTTATTTGAGTTTTACAATTTTTCTCCCAATCTTACTTCCCTCCCTTCAGCCCCCACAAAAAGCAATCTGTCGGTCTTTATTTTGTTTCCATGTTGTACATTGATCCAAATTGAGTGTGATGAGAGAAAAATCACAGCCTTAAGAAACAAACAAAAAAGTATAAGAGATAACAGGATCAGACAATAAGATAGCTGTTTTTTTTTTATTCTAAATTAAAGGGAATAGTCCTTGAACTTTGTTCAAACTCCATGGCTCTTTATCTGGAAACAAACGTTATTCTCCATTGCAGACAGTCCAACATTTTCCCTGATGGAATGAGAAAGTCCATCAAGTTTGAACATCACCCCCCGTGTTGTGGTTAGGGTGTACAATGTTTTTCTAGTTCTGCTCATCTCACTCAGCATCAGTTCATGCAAATCCCTCCAGGCTTCCCTGAATTCCCATCCCTCCTGGTTTCTAATAGAACAGTAGTGTTCCATGACATACATATACCACAGTTTGCTAAGCCATTCCCAAGTTGAAGGACATTTACTTGACTTCCAATTCTTTGCCACTGCAAACAGGGCTGCTATGAATATTGTTGTACAAGTGATGTTTTTATCCTTTTTCATCATCTCTTCAGGGTATAGACCCAGTAGTGGTATTGCTGGATCAAAGGATATGCTCATTTTTTGTTGCCCTTTGGGGCAGTTCCAAATTTCTCTTCAGAAAGGTTGGATGGGTTCACAGCTCCACCAACTGTGTAATCACAGCCGAACTTTAAATTCAGATTCTCTGAATCCAGATCCAGAATTCCTTCCTTTGTAACACATTGCCTCCTCCCCATTATATGAGTCCATCATTTTTCCAGATGGAGTAAAAGAAATCCTAAAATCTGGCTGCCAGGCTACTGGTAAATTGCTGTCAGAGATTCCTGAGATTAAATACTTCTGTGCTTGGATCTCTTTCTATTACCTGCTTCTTGAGTCCTGCCCACTATCACTTTGTGTGGACAAGAGCACTTAATCTTATTTTTTAAATTTGAATATAAATTTCTTCGACCTTGTAGTGAATTTCTTCTTAGAATATTTTAAAATTCATAAATGAAGAAAATTATAAATTCAAATTAGCTAGTGAAAATTAAAAGGTAATTCTTTTTTCATTCACCTTGAAGGATCCCCTGAAATCTATCCATGAACCCATTAAAGATTGGTCTATGCATTCCAAGGTGAAACGCTCTGCTATATTTATTTGGTCTCTCACCTATTACTTATAACAATTTTTTTTGACTTTTTCCTTGAACCTATTTCACTTTATAGTGTCATCATAGTAAGGCGTGTCCATAATTTTATTGCATTGGATGTAATCCCTTTAGGAGTAAGGCTTATACTTTGTTCCTTTAGCATCTAAGCAGAATTTAATGACTACATTTAATGAATGAAATAGAATAAAATTACCTTAAGTTAAAGGAATTGTTTTTGTATTTGAGAACAAATTAGGAGGAGTGTGGATAAACTGGAAAGTGTCCATTTAAGTTTCAAGGGATTTTAAGACTAGGAATAAGGGAAGACTTAGGGGGACCATGTTCTCTTCCTTCAAATATTTGGATGATTGGCATTTGGAAGAATATCTTTTGCTTCATCCCTGGGATCAGAATAAGCAGCAAAATGGAGAAATGAACTGCTGGAAAAGCAGTTGAGTTCTTTTAAAAAATTCAAACAATTATGTGTAATAGGGAAAAGCTAGAAGCATTTCCAATCAGATCATGGGTGAAATAAGTTTGTCCATTATCACCACTACTATTCAATATTGTATTATGTACCTTGGCTTTAGCAAAAAGAGAAGAAAAAGAAATTAAAGGAATTAGAATAATTAATGAAGAAGCAAAACTCTTACTATTTGTAGGTGATATGATGGTATACTTAGAGAATCCTAGAAAATCAATTAAAAGACTACTTGAAGCAATTAGCAACGTTAGAAAAGTTGCAGAATATAAAATAAACTCACATAAATCATCAACATTTCTATAAATGACCAACAAAATGCAGAAAGCAAAAGGTAGAAAGAGAAATTCTATTTAAAGTACCTGTAGACAACATAAAATACTTGGAAGTCTACCTGCCAATACCAACTCGGAAACTATATGAAAACAATTACAAAACACTTTTCACACTTCAGATATAATCAATTAGAAAATGTCAATTGCTCATGGGTAGGCTGAACTAATAAAAATAAATAAAAATCACAATTCTACCTAAATTAAATTACTTATTCAGAGCCATATCTATCAAACTTACAAAAAACTATTTTATTTAACAAGAAAAAAGAGTAGCAAGATTCATTTAGAAGAACAAAAAAGAATAGAATATCATGGAATGAATGAAAAAATGCAAGGAAATATAGCTTAGCCATTTTAGATCTAAAATTTATAAAGCAGCAGTCATCAAAGATGCTTGATTCTGGCTAAGAAATAGAGTGGTGAATCAGTGCAATAGATTAGGTATAAAAGAAACAGTAGCAAATGACTATAGTAATCTGCTGATTGATGAACCCCCAAATCCAGAATTCTATGTTATGAACTTACTCTTTAACAAATGGAACTGGGAAAACTAGAAAATAGTATGGCAGAAACTATATACAAACATCTCATACCTCATAATAATATAAGAGCAAAATTATACAGGATTTAGCCATAAGCCATTTAGCCAAAAGCCATTTAGGAGAGCAAGGAATAATTTATTTGTAAAATCTATGGAAAGGAGTAATGTTGCTGCCCAAGGAAGAGATAGAGGACATTTTAAAATGCAAAATGAATAACTTCGATTACATAAAATTTAAAAAAGATTTTAAATAAATAAAACAAATGCAACCAAGATAAAAAGGAAGACAACAAGAAGCCAAGATGGCAGTAGGAGAAAATCCTCTCTTAGTTACTCTCTCCAAAATATTTCAAAAACCTTAAAATCATGACTCTAATTAAATTATCAAGAGACAGAACCCACAGAAAGATCCAGGGAGGCAATTCTCCAGCCCAAGGTAATCTGGAAAATAGTAGGAAGACTCTCTTCCATAGGATTAGAGGGATGGCACCAGGAGCAAAGGAACTTCAGCCTCCCAGGAACAGCCCCAAAGTGCCTGGGAGCACTGGCACCTGTCAGCAGATGCAGTTTCCTGACCTGCACCCTGGGGAGGACCAAGCACAACATGGAAAATCAGCAGGGAGACTTCTGCCAGAGTGAACACAAACCCCAGGCCCTTATTGCAGCCATAGGACTCAGTGCATCCCAGACACACACTCAACTCAGCCCAGATCCCAGAATATGGAATCAGGTCAGAAGAGCTTCTCAGTTGGAGCCTTCAGGCAGCTGCTCCCTGACTGCTCATCCTACTGAAGGTAAGGGAGTGGAGGGAGACTGCTGAGGTCTGTCCTCTGTCCCTGAAACAGGACTCTGGGACTTAGACCACATTCAAATCTGGGTCACATTCTAGGCCCTCCCATAGAGAAGACCCCCCCCCCCAAGAACCTCTGGGGCAGAGAAGTGAGCTTGTGGTCATTCACAGACCAAGAGAGCAGTCAGAGCCTCACAAACTGAGTTTCTTGTGGGGGTTGTCACAATAATGCTCAAAACAGGAAGCACCCCAAAACCATACACAGACTAGGGAAATGATTGAACAAAAGAAAAGGAACCTGACCATAGACAATTACTTTGGTCCCATGGAGGACCAAACTACTCAACCTGAAGATGAGAAAGTCCAATCTTGTATATCTAAAGACTCCAATAAACATAGAAGTTGGGCTCAGGCTATGACAGAGCTCAAAAAAGATTTGGAAAATGAAGTAAGGGAGACACAATAAAAATGTGAAGAGAAATGAGAGAGATGCGGGAAAAACATGAAAATTAAGTCAGCAGCTTAGTCACGGAGATACAAAAAAATGCTGAAGAAAATATCTTGTTAAACACCAGCTTAGGTTAAATGGACAAAACAGTTCAAAATGTTATTGAGGAGAAGAATGCTTTAAAAAGCAAAATTGGCCAGAGGCAAAAGGAGATAAGAAAGCTCTCTGAGGAAAACAAATTTTCAGATGTAGAATGGAGTTAACTGAAGTGGATGACTTTCCAAGAAATCAAGACACAAAAGTTCAACACCAAAAGAATGAAAAATTAGAAGAAAATGGAAATATCTCAATTAAAAAAAAGAATTTATCTGGAAAGCAGATTCAGGAAAGATAATTTCAAAATTATTGGGATACCTGAACATCATGATCAGGAAAAGAGCCTTGACCTCATTTTTAAAGAATTTCTATAGGAAAATTGTCCTGATATCCTAGAAACAGAAGGTAAGATAGAAATCGAGATAATCCACCAATCTCCCCTGGAAAGAGATCCATAAAAACAATCCCCAGGACTATTATAGCCAAGTTCCAGAACTTCCAAGTCAAAGAGAAAATATTACAAGCAGCCAAAAGGTGTAGCTACAGTCAGGATCACACAGGACTTATCAGTAAGTACATTAAGGGCTCATAGGGCTTGGAATATAATATTCCAGAAGACAAAAGAGCTTGGAATTCAGCCAAGGATCAACTACCTAGCAAAATTGGACATCCTTTTCCAAAGGAAAAGATGGACTTTCAATGGACCAGAGGAATTTCAAATGTTTCTGTTAAAATGGCCACATCTGAAGAGAAAGTTTAATCTTCAAATACAGCAGTCAGGTGAAGCATAGAGAGTGGAGGAAACACTTGGAAAGATTGCAAGAACTGATGCTGAGTGAAGTGAGCAGAACCAGAAGGATATCATACACATTAACAGCAACACTGTGTGATAGTCATCTATAATAGACTTCCTCATCTTAGCAGTACAATAATCAAAGAAAATTCTAAAGAACTTATGTTGAAAAATTCCAACCACATACAGAGAAGGAACCATGGAGAATGCAAACCAGGTGTTAATACACTTTTTTCAGTTTTTGTTATTTTATGGTTTTTTTCTCCCATATAGGCTTCTTTTCTTTTTGTTCTTATTCTTCTTTCAAAACATGGGTAATGTTCACTATTAATATGCAAATATGCTTAGCAAGTTAAACATGCATAACCTATCTTAGATGGCTTTTGGTCAAGATGGGGGGAAGGGAAGAAAGAGAGGGAGAAAAATGTCAGACTTGAAACTTTACAAAAATGGTTGATGAAAAACTATCTTTGCATGTAATTGGGAAAATAAATTAATACTTTAAAAATAAAACCATAAACAAACAAAAAAATCTAGATAAACACTGGGGTAAAAGGGGAGTGCAGGTGTTGTGTGTGTCACCCAGGAGGTGGCTATAAACCACATCACAGATCAGGAACCAAGGCCCCTGGACTGCTGATCAGTGTCACAGCAGGTTAACTGTGAAGAATACAATCTTACCATAGTCATTTCTGAAAGCAAGAGGTACCTTGGAGTTGTTTTAACTTACATTTCTCTAATCAATAGTGATTTAGAGAATTTTTTATATGACTATAGATAACAATTTTTTTCTTCCTCTGGAAACTACCTTTCAATATTTCTTGACCATTTATAAATTCTTATAACTCTGTTACCTATAAATTTGAAAAAAAGAGTCCTTTATCAGGGAAATTTGCTGTCAAAATTTGTGATATTCATTGTCTATGTTAACTTTTATCAAAATGTAGTTTTGCTGGTTAGCTCTTTTAATTAGATCTATCTTTGCTTTTGTTTTGTCTGAAATCAAGATTACTATGCCTGTTTTATTTTCTTTACTTCAGCTGAAGCATAATACATTTTGCTCCAACCCTTTATTTTAAATCCCTGCATGTTTCAAATATGTCTCCCTTTAAACAAAATATTGTTGAATTCTGGTTTTAATCCATTCTGCTATCAACTTTGATTTTTTAGGTGAACTTAATTCTATTCTCATTCACAGATATGATCATTATGTATTTTCTTCATCCTATTTTCTTATTCTATCCTTCTCTTTCTCTTTTTATCCTTTTTCTCTCCTCAAAAGTCTGCTTTGCTTCAGATCACTGTTTCTCTTAATCTGTCATTTCTTTTATTATCTCTCCCTTTCTCTTATTCCCTCCCTTACCTACAATCCTATTTTCCTATTGGTTAAGATAGATTTCTTTACCCAAGTGACCATGTGTTGTTTTATATGTGCATATATGCATACATATACATCTATACACATATATACATACATATATGGGTGTTTATGTGTATATCCTTCCTCTTTACCCCAATTTTGATGATAGTAAGGTTCAAGTATAACCTCCCTCTACTGTAAAAGTTCTTCTGTATCCATTTTTTATGTGAGATAATTTTTTCCCCCAATACACTTCTCTCTTCACCCATCTTGTAATACAACCTTTCTCGCATCTTTCTTTTTTGGGGATCATTTTCCCATATAGGAATGAACACACTTTAAGTTTATTGTATCCTCATGGTTTTTATTATTTACTTTTTTATAGTTCTCTTGGGTCTTATGTTTAGATATCAAATATTTTCTTCCATTCTGGTCTTTTAAATATCCATTTTTGGAATATTTGAAGAATTATATTCAATTTTGTTGATTATTCTTGGTTCTAAATCTAGTTTCTTTGTCTTCCAGAATATCATATTCTAAACCCCCCACTCTTTTAATGTGGAAGTTGCTAGATCTTGTGCGGATCCAGGATATTTAAATTGTTTCCTTCATGAGATTTGCAATATTTTTTTCCTGAACACCAGAGTTCTGGAATGATTTCCCTGACAATTTTCACTTTGGTATATTTTTCAAGAAGTAATTAGTGAATTCTTCAATTTTTATTTTACCCTTTGGTTGCAAGATATCAGAGCAATTTTCCTTGATTTTTTTTAAAATATGATGTCAAAGCTTGTTAATTGTGACTTTCAAGTTATGCAATAATTCTAAATTTGTCTCTCCTAGATCTAATTTCCAGATGAGTTGTTTTTGCAAATAAATATTTTCATATTTCTTCTATTTTTTCACTATTTTCACCTTTTTCCATTGTTTCCTTTTTTAAAAATTTATTTAATGCAATAGAGTTAAGTGACTTGCCCAAAGTCACATAGCTAGGCAATTGTTATGTGTCTGAGGCTGAATTTTACTTAGGTCTTCCTGACCACAAAACCAGTGCTCTATCCACTATGCCACCTAGCTGTCCCCTTCTACTACTCCTAACTGCCCCCTCTTGCATTGTGTCTTGATATGTCATGAAGTTCTAGTGGCACAATTCTAACTAATTCTGTTTTGCAATAGTAATGACCTCTTTTCACATTTGCCCTTTCCTACTTTTTAAGGAATTCTTTTCTATGGTGAATTTCTCTGACTTTTACCCTTAAGTCAATTCTATTTTTTTCAGGTGTTAATTTCCACAGTATCTTTTTGCATCTCTTTTACCATGATATAAATTTTCTTTTCTTCTTTTACTTTTTTTTGTTTAATTATTTACTTTTTTCAGATTTCTTTGAATTGGATTGAAGCTGGAAAAAAATATTACAGTTTATCTAGTCTAGTCATTTCATTTTACATATTGGCAAATGAGGCTCAAGGAGTTTTTTTGATTGATCTATCCAACACTACAGTGCTGATTGGTGGCATAACCAAAATAAAAATCTCAGGTCTTCAGATTCCAGGTATAGTAATTTGTTTTTATTCTGCCACCCAATATCATATCCAAATTCCGATACAGTAAAATCAACTGACTCCCTTCCTTTTTTGAATTCCCCCAACTTTGACTTCTCCCAAACTTTCTTGACATTTAATTTTTATTTAATTTTTCTCAATTATATGCAAAGAAAAATATTTAACTTTTTTTACATTTGAGTTCCATATTCTTCTTTCTTGATATGTCATGAAGTTCACTCCCTCATTCTCCTCCCTCCTCCTCAAGGAGGCAAACAATTTAGCATAGATTATATTTTTGCATTTATGTAAAACATTTACATATTATTAAGTCTCTTTTTATAATTTTCTTACAACCCTCTCATTTCTTTCCAGGATTTTTCTCTTCTACTTTTCTGTTTCAAGTCTTCCAGAAATTCTTTCTGATTTTGCACCTTCTTAGCATTTTCTCTGAGACTTTTGTGCAGTTTTTTCACATTGTTATCTTCTTCTCACTTTGTGTCTTGCTCTTTCCTGCAACCACCATAATTTTTTATGGTCAAGTACTTTGTTGTAATTACTGTTATATTTTTCAACCTATTCCTTGACTTGAACTTTAACTTAAAGTTGTTCTCTATTGACTGAGTGTGGAGAGACATTATTTTCAAAACTAGTTCTGAGAATCTACAAGTTTTCTATCTTTCCAAAGTGTTGTGATCTGGAGAAAAATGGTGTCTTGGGCTAAGCTTTGGTTTTTATTCAGAAAAAAAGTTCTCAACTCCTGCAGCCACAAGTACTAGTGCTCATCTTTACTTTGGAACTGTGACCCACTTCCTCTGCTCCATTTTGATTCTTCACAATTATTCCTCTTTACTCTAGAACTATGATTCAAAACCAGGTATGATTCATAGAGATGTCAATCAGTGCCAGTTATACCCAGTACTATCAAAGGATTTCTGATCTCTTTCTGTCAAGTTGACAGAATATTATTCTTGATTTAAATCCTAGTTTCATTGCCTTCCAAAGTGTTGTATTCCAAGCCCTCCACTTTTCAATGTGGAAGCTGCTAAATCTTATATGGCTCAAGAGTATTTGAACTATTTCCTTCTTATTATTTGTAATATTTTCTCCTTGACATGGGAGTTCTGGAATTTGGTTATAATATTCCTGATAATGGTCATTTTGGTATCTTTTTCAAGAAGTGACCAGTGAATACTTCAATTTCTATTTTACCCTCTGGTTCTAAGATATCAGAGCAGTTTTCCTGGACAATTTTTTGAAATATGATGTCAAGGTTCTTTTTATTGTGGTTTTCCTGTGTTTAACCTAGTGCTATAATTGGCTAGGCTGCTTCTAAATTCAATTTAATAAATCATTTTAAAATTATTTGAAGAGGAATTTCAAGTTTGTCAGGGTTGCTACTTGTAATCCTCCATCTTGGCAATACCCCTTTAAACAAAAATGTATTTTTTAATTATTTAGATAATTTCTCCATGTGCATGTTTCTCTGCTGCAGATGTGGGAGTGGGTCATACAGATATGATCAAGACACTGACTATCCAAGAAGACTTTCCAGATGAATTTTCTTTTGATATGGGCCATGAAGGATAGTGATGAAATCAGTAGGCAGCACCCATCATGGCCCCCAATGGAGAGTGATCAATTTCAGATGTGGAAACTCCTGGTAAGCCTTATTTTCATGTAGGATATTCTCTATAGGCTGACTTGCATCTTTCTTTACATAGGAGATCATCTATAAGCCTAAAGCACAATTTCCATTTCCCATAAAAGTGTAAGAACTTGAGAAAAACACTACTTAGATACTAATGATGTTTTTTAAATAGGAAGAAAAACCCTCATAAAAATTACTTAATTATTCTTCTTTTTACCACCCATGTATGTATTGTGGTCCAGGGAAATAGAAAAGGGAAAGATTTTAGTTCACAGATTTCCCCATTGTATATGTATGTGGACTGATTTGTGTCTTAATCATTCAATAAGCATTAAATGAATATCTACAATGTGCCAAGCACTATGAAAACACAACAGATGTAGGGAATACAGAGAAAAGAAAAAGACAGTTCCCTGATCTAATTTACAATTAAATGAGGGAGAGAATGAGCAAATATTAAAAAATTAGGATAAATTAATCAAATGAGATAATATTTATAAAACATACTTAGTACAATGACTGACACATAATAGACAATATATAACTGCTTATTCTTTTCTCTAAATTGGAGATTATCAATAGAGAAAGGCATTGGAATTAAGGAGGATTAGGGAGGACTTCTAGTAGGGAGGAGGATGCTACAATGTAATTGAAGGAAGCCAGGAGAAAGAGATAAGGATGTACATAGATGTGGAGGGTGAGGATGAATGTGAGTGGGTATTTGTGTACATGTGCATGCAATGTTTATATGCCCTACATACATGTATCCTGTGTTAATACATGTATGAAGACAACATGATTCTGAGGGATAACAAATCTTTCTGTGTGGTATCTGTCATTATATATGTAAATGAATATGTGAATATCCATAGGTCTGCACTTTGCAAGAGTATTTGCCAGAATGTATGCACGTAGAGAAGGTAACCATGGATGCTACCTAGAAATTTTTTTCTGACATATTTGTTAGGATGCTTACGTAAGTATGTGTTAGTCTAAAAGACTAACCAATGACTGTATGAATTTTAAGAATTATGCAATAATGACACAGAGATAGGTTGAATTTAGGTTTCTTTCACAAATATTTCAATGGCTGGAACAGCTAGGTGGCACAGCCCTGGATTGAGGAAGACTGAGTTCTAAACTGGCCAAAGACACTTAATATTTGCTAATTTGTGTGACCTTGGGCAAGTCACTTAACCCTATTGTCCACCAACCCCTCCCACACCCCCCAAAATAAATATTACTGTTACCCCAATATTCTATCAACTGTGAGAAAAGTTTCCTGTAGGCCCTCTATGAAAAACATGATCAAGTTTATGTCACCCCAGACCCAAGATTAGTGGGGATATCGTAAACCTAGTCAATAAGCAATAAAAAATTGTTGATGGTCATTAGAACTATCACCATAAGTACTAATAGATCTAAAGTTCACTCAGGGGAGAAATTTTTTACAACTTTAAGGGATAAGTGGAAACATTCATGGACTTCGATTTTCTTTTTTCCCCTCAATTTAATTGAGTAGAACTATACCTATAGACATGGATATTTTTCAAGGTTGCAAGATGCCTTGCAAAATCAATGAATTAATAAATGAACAAATTTGAAAAAGATAAAAGGGATTTATACCCTGGAATAAATTCATTTAGTGCTGTCATCCTATCTCTGGTAGGAATGCTTGATGTTGAGAAAAATTAATTCCTGGGAATCTGAAACAAAAGCAGGAAAAAGGGCAAAAACAACAAAAATAAGGATCACTGAATTACAGAATTGTGGAATAAAAAAATAGCAATCATTCAGTCTAATCCTTTAACCAATAGAAATCCCCATCTAAACAAATCTGCAAATGATTATCCAATCTCCTGCAGAAGACTTCCAAAGATGAAGAATTACCAATAATTCAATAGAGCCCATTATACTTTTAGATAGTTCCCACTGTCAAGAATTTTTTTCCAGACATTCATTCCAAATTTGCATATTTGCAACATTTACCCATTGTATCTGCTTCTGTCCTTTGTGGACAACTAGAACAATAGGAATCTCTTTATATGAGAAACAAAAAAGTAAGAATAGAACATAAATGGGTTCAGCAGAGGATTTGAATCTTTCTAACTGAATCACAAATTTATAATTGCCATCCTCCCCAGTGTGTCAATGTGCTCATGTGCACAGATGGTTAGCTTTATATATCAGGGACTAGGTAGAGTTATAGATGCTATCCAATGATAGATAATGGGGTAGAGAGACCAAGACAGAGAGGTTTTTCTAACCTCACTGGAATTCTTATTCTGTACTATTCCATATTTTTATCACTATCCAATAGTAGAGCATTTTGAATCAAGAATTTTTTGTATAAATTTTTATTGTAAATAGTTCCTGACCACCTTTAGAACTTCCTGCTTGAAAACTTATTGTGGTGCTTATTCAGTGAAAGTAACCCAGATAACACATATCTTGAAGGCCTACTAGATGGCAACATAGATATGCTCAAGTATGATCTTGAACTGCTTATCATCTTGTTTCAGCAAAAATCAGACTCAAATAACATCAATATGTCATTTAATTACAAACCAAAATTTACCCATGTCAACCAGCTCTTTGGAAAATTTTTCTTAAACATGCTGTCCATCAATTGTTGAATGGATGAACAAATGATATATGAATGTAATAGAATATTACTTTGCCATAAGAATAATGAAAGAAATCAGTTAAAAGGAACCTGGGAATACTTATATGATAAAGAGTGAAGTGAGTAGTACTATGAGAACAATTTATATAATACCATTATAAAGAAAAACAACTTTAAATGTTTTACAAAATTTGATTAAAGTAATGATCAACCATGGCTCCAATGTAATGAACAGCCATAACTCCAATAGAACAATGTGGAACAACCTTTTGAATGAAAGTGGGTGAGGATCAAATTGCAGAATCAAAGAGACACTTTTGAATTTGCCCAGTCTGTTAATCTGTTTTGCTTGATTCTACATACTTATTATGGGGGGGTATCTTTTTTCTTTTTTTTCCTAATAAGGAGATAGGGAGAGAGAAAAAGTAATTTTTGCTTATTGGAAAAAATGAATTTTAAAAGGAAATTTTCCTGCAACATGCACAACAATGATAGAATCTCAGATATTAAAGTGATCTAAGAAGTTATCTATGGCATCTAACTTGTGCTAGACAAAAATATGCTCTACAATATCCCATCAGACACTGCTTGAAGATTTCCAATAATGAGAAACCCATTACCTTCTGAGATATTCCATTAAAATTCTAGACAACCGTAATTGTCAGAAAATTGTGTTTTGTTTTGCTTGTCTTTTATTTTTAGTTTTTACATAAAATCTACTTCTTTGCAACTCCCTATCATTGTCCCTAGCTGTATCCTCCTGAACCCCAAAAAAGAGCAATATATTTTTTCTTCCATAAAATAATCATTTAGCTATTTGAAGGCTATTACAATGTTACTTTGAGTTTTCTCTATATTTAGATTTCATAAGGGAAGGGAAATGTGGGCACCCATGAACAGATTACAAGGAGGTGAGGGAACTCAAACTATCATCAAAGGTCCTTTTGAGATTGTTTGAAGAACTGAGGTGATCAGAACCACATGAATTTTTATAAGCAGTACATCATGGTTAAGCACCTTATTTCCAAAACTAGCTTCCATCAGAATTATCTTTGATCCAGACTCTATCTCCCCTGAAAGATATCCATGGAGCTTATTGCATATTCAAATTCCTGCTGATCTCAAGGTACAGTCCACTTGAAAAATTTATTTATGTTGATATTCACTGCCATCGAATTCCATCAAAACTATCCAGAATGCTGATAGCAGAGACTGTCCACTAGGAACTATACCTGACTTAGCACCTTTTCTTCCCTTAGAGCTATCCATGGTAGTGACTTCAAAATTTGCCCTTCCTTGTAGCTATCTAGGATGATTGGAAAAGACTCTCTTCCTTTAAGGTCATCCTAGATCTTATTTAGTGATTACAAGGTGCAGCACTACCATTACTTACGAGGATAATTGATCCCTAAAGTGTCCCTTAGGGGATTTAAGCAGGTCATTGTCACAATATCTTTCCACTGATATTTTCTTCTGATTCTTAGATGGTGGAGTGTTTCTTAGTAAGGGGGTGGTGGGTTCAAAACATTGGACTGCTGTTCAAAAGACCTGAGAACTAATCCTAGCTTTGCCACTTGTTAATTGAGTGCTACTGCAAAGGTGAATTCTCCTTCCTGTGCTTCAATTTGCCTAGCTCTAAAATGCCAAGTTTGAACTTGACGAAGAAGATGAAGATTCTTATTTCCCTTATAATCTATCATTGTATATCTTATGTATTTTTAACATTGTAGGTTTTGAAATTATTTCTAGCTTTAACATTCTATGAATCTCTGAATAGAGTCATAGAATCTTCATTCATAGATATCTGCAAGACCACTAGAGAAGAAATCTGTTTTATGTGCAATGATTTTTGTATTATCAGCATTTTTCTGTGATCAAATAAAGAGCAATTGCCTTTCTCTGGAGGCTGCAAGATATTTACCCTAGGGCATCTAGGTTGCACAGTGGATAGAGCACTGGCCTGGGAGTCAGGAGTACAAATCTGACCTCAGACACTTAATAATTACCTTGCCATGTGGCCTTGGGCAAGCCACTTAAACCCACTGCCTTGAAAAAAAAATCTAAAAAAAAAAAGATATTTACCCTAACTCCAGATGATGAGTTTAAGGCTAATGAAATCATTTTTCCTTCTGCAAGCCAGATCTGTATGACTCTGTTACAGAAATATATATATATATATATATATATATGTATATATATATCACTGAAGACAATGGGACATCTCATTTGTTTGGTAAAGTAACTTGAGACATGGGACATTTCAATGTTATGTGTTTCATCTGAATGCTCCGGAATTAAATTGAATTGTCTTCTCTGAGTTTCTGATGACAGTTCCCTTCATGTTGGAAGATGTTCTCATAATTGCCTGTGCTTTCTTCAGATTCACCCCTGGGGCCTTGCTACTAGAAAATAATTAGTTGTTTGTGAATAAAATCCTCGAGTGTTCTTCAAAGTGGACCCTACCCTCAGAGACACTTTAATGACTAGGTGGTAACCCTCAGTGCCTCCAATGACCAGTAAGTATACACAAATGATCTACAATTAGTGACATTTCGGATACAAATCACAGTACCTAATCTAATACTGTTAATTAAACTACTGAATTTTCTCTCCCCATTCTAGAAGTATCTGGGACTACATGGCAAGTAATGTTGAGGCCAGAGATTGGGTCAGAAAGATCTGGGGGTACAATACCAAAGTCAGTTCTGCTTGGAATCCTGAAAGAATACATGCACTATGAGAAATGGGACCATCTAAGTGATATGTGATGAGAGTCCTTGTAAAACACTTGATGAACAACCGTATTGTATTCCCATGGTAGCCTGGTATGATGTGATGCAGCACTAGATTTGGAGTTAACAGACATGAATTTCACTTTTGTTTAGTAAATTTCTAAGTGATCTTGGCTAAATAATCTAACCATCTGAGGTTTAGTTTTCTTACCCAAAAACATAGTGGGTTTATCTAGAACAAAGATGCTGAGGTTGTTTTTTTCTCTATTGACCTGTTTGACAATCTGGTAAAGTCCATGAACCCCTTCTCAGAGTAATGTTTCTAAATGTATAAAGTTGAATACATTTATATACAACTATTAGTATATGTAAATATATACATGAATAACATCTATAAACAGATTTAAATATGTATGTTTATATGTTTGTCTGCATTGGACCTTAGGTTAAGACATCTTGGTATACAAGATTTCAAAGATCTCCTCCAGATTTAAGTATTATCATCCTGTCATACACATTTCACCCTAAATTATTCATTCTTTTGAACTGAGGTAAAAATGTCACTATGAGCTAATCATTTCCTACCTTTTCTGGACATTAATAATCAATATAATAATAAATCCTATTTCCATAATTCACTAAATTATATGAATCACTTTCTGATTATGACCTCATGAAATAAGCAGTAAAATTTTCCTCATTTTAGAGACCATATATTCCTAGGGTCAATAAATTAGTATTTGCTAGAGTCCAGACTCATATCCACTAACACCAGATATCCATTTCTGCAGATATTAAGAATATGAAAATTAGTTCATAAACTATATTCCTAAGGGAGCATTTTCCATTGGAGGATGAAGGGGAACAAAGAACACAATGCTTGAGAAGTTGGTTAAACAAATTCAGAATACAGATGCTGGAAAACGTATGTGGAGAGTTGTCAGGATCATCCCAGTGATCACTTGAAGTCAGTCCCATTACCTTCTACCTGACAGGACTTCAGATATTCAAGGACAGCATATTTTCTTTCCCTCTCCCAAATCTGTTTTTCCCCTTTGGTCTTAACATCTCTAGTTCTTTCAACTTATTCTTAAGTTACATGATTTCTATTTCCCCTACTTGATATTCCCTTATATACTTGCTCCCATTTGTGATATTCTCCTATAATTTAATGTCTATAATTGAATACTGCATGAGGGCAAAGAATCATAAGATTCTTCAATCTTTCTGTCTGGATACTATGCCTCTTTATAAGTACACCCTAAACTTTCAGGAATTACTTTGGTTTCCAAATTGCACTGATGAATCATTTTGAACTTGCAGGTCACTGAAAGCTACTGTGTACACCCATGTAGTTTGGTTTGGGAGGCATGGGGAGGTGCACTTAATGAGAATTCAGGAGTCTTGAATTTTGTTTTTCTAATTTCTTGTGAGATGATGGGCACTTTGGTAACCTGTCTGATCCCCAGTCCATCTTTTGAAAAGCTAAAATCATCAAGAAGTCCTTAAACATCAAAGAACCATGATAGAAAAAGGGAGGGAAAAGTGACTAGAGATCATAGATTCATGTGACAAAGCACTATCCATAATATAAGTACCTTGTTTAGAACTCTCAGTATGAGATAGGTTAAAAAAAACAGTACTATCTCCATACTATTGAGATCAGAGAAATGAAAAGATTTGACAAGTCATATAATGACTAAGTAACAAAACTGCAATGGGGTGGAGCCAAGATGGAGGCATGGGAAAAATCTTTCCTAGGAACTCTCTCCAAAAATATTTTGAAAACCTTAAAATTATGATTCTAACTTAATTTTCTAGAGACAGAACCCAAGAAAAATCCAGTGAGGCAATTCTCCAGCCCAAGGAAGCCTGAAAGATCAGGGGAAGGCTTTGTTCCATAAGGTTGGATGGGACAGCAGCACAGTCATGATAATTTCATCAGAGCAAAGGAACTCCAGCTTCCTGGGAACAGCCCACAGGGCACCTGAGTCCCTAGGAACTCCAGTTCCTGGCAGTAGAAGCAATTTCCTGACCAGCCAACCCAGGAAACACAAAGCACAACTTGGAAGATCAGAGGGGTAACCTTTCCCAGAGTGAGTGGGAGCCAGAGGGGGCCCTCAATACAGCCATGTCCATCAGGGCAGCCCAGATCCCAGAAAAATGGAAGCAGACCCACAGAGCCACCCAGAAGGGAGCCCCCGACAACTGCTTCCAGAGTGCTCAGTCCATGGAAGGTAAGGGGTCAGGGGAGACTGTTGGGGTCGCTCCTCTGTTCCTGAGACAGAACATGTGATTTTATCCATATTAAGACCCTGGTTGCAGTATGGAGTCCCCCCTACCACTGGCATACAACAGGGCCTCTCTTCAAAGCTCCAGAGCAGAAGGATATGCTTGTCGTCATCCACAAACCAAAGCATAGGTCAGGAGAGTAGTCAGAGCCTCTCATAAGACCTTGAAGGAACTGAGGTCTTTTCAGGAGTGTCCCAATAATACTCAAAAGCTCAGGATGCACCCCAAACCAGGGCAAGGTTGGGGAAATGAGTAAACAGATGAAAACGAACCCGACATAGACAATTACTTTAGTTCCTTGGAAGATCAAAACACACACTCAGAAGATGACAAAGTCCAAACTTCTGTATCCAAAGCCTCCAAGAAATATAAGAGTTGGCCTCAGTCTATGAAAGAGTTCAAAAAAGATTTTGAAAATCAAATGAGGAAGGTAGAGGAAAAATTTGGAAGAGAAATGAGAGAGAAGCAGAAAAACATGAAAACCAAGTCAGCAGCTTGGTGAAGGAGATTCAAAAAAATACTGATGAAAATAGCATGTTAAAAACCAGTTTAGATCAAATGGAAAAAGCAGTCCACAAAGTTAATGAGAAGAAGAATGGCTTAAAAAGCAGAATTGGTCAGATGGAAAAGGAGATAAGAAAGCTCTCTTAAGAAAATAACTCTTTCAAATGTAGAATGGAGCTAAAGGGAGCTTATGACTTTGTAAGCAATCAAGAAACAATAAAACAATACCAAAATAATGTAAAACTAGAAGAAAATGTGATATATCTTGTTTAAAAAACAACTGATCTGTAAAACAGATTCAGAAGAGACAATTTAAAATTTATTAGGCTACCCAAAAATCATGATTAGGAAAAGAGACTTGATTTCATTAAAAAAAATTCTACAAGAAAATTCCCTTATATCCTAGAAGCAGAGGGAAAAAAAAGAAACTGAAAGAATTACCAATCTCCTCCAGAAAGATATTCCCTCCCCCCAGAAATAACACCCAGGAATATTATAGCCAAATTCCAGAACTTCCAAGTCAAAGAGAAAATAATACAAGCAGCCAGAATGAAACTAATTCAATATTGTGGAGCCACATTCAGGATTACACAGGACTTAACAGCATCCTCATAAAGGGCTCATAGGGCTTGGACTATAATATTCTGGAAGGCAAGAGATCTTGGAATACAACAGAGAATAAACTACCCAGAAAAACTGAGCATCCTATTCCAGGGGAAAATGAACTTTCAATGAAATGGGAATTTCAAATATTTCTGTTGAAATAGCCAGAGCTCAACAGAAATTTTAATCTTCAGGTACAGGACTTAGGTAAAGAATAGAGAGAGTACAGGAAGGGTAAATTATCAGGGATTTCAGTGATGATGAACTACATGTATTCCTGCATGAGAAGATGATACTGATGATACTCATAGGAACCTTCACATTTATTAGAGCAGTTAGAAGGAGCTTTTATAGATGAGGAACAGGAGAGAACTGAATTTGAAGATATAATATATATTTAAATGGAGTCAATAGGTGAAAAGGAAATGTATGGAGAAAGGGAAAGGATAGGTAGAATACATTAAGATAATTCATATAAAAAATCAAGAAATAGCTTTTGGAATGGTATGCAAGGGGGGAAGGTGAGGGGGGAATGGGAAAGCCTTCATTTCATCAGAAATGGGTCAGAAAGGAAAAAAATACATACTTAATAGAGCATAGAAATCTAGAAGAAAAGGGAAAAAGAGGGATGGGTTAAAGGGGACAAGGAGAGGAAAGGAGGATGTAGGTGATAGAGGAAATGGTAGATTATGGGCAAGGGTAGTCAGATATTTTCTTTTTTACTTTTTGCAGGGTGATGGGATTGGGTGGCATGTTGGGGAACAAGGGGTTGAGTGGTTGATGGGTCTCTGGGGTGGGTTGTAGGTTTGGAGCCTCTTGGCACCAGGACTGGTCCTCTGTCCACTATGCCACTTGGCTGTGCCACAACACATTTTTTGAAGAAGGACTGAGTGAAAGGAGAGAGAAAATATAATAGATGGTAATGGGGAGGAATAGATGAAGGAAATTACAATCAGCAACAGCAGCTGTGGGAAATTATGAAAGTAAATTCTCAGATGGCATTACGAAAAAAGAATGCAATCCATAACTCTTGGTACTTCTGGCCAACATGGTGGAGTGAAGCCAGGCATGGTGCTAAGGTCTTCTGGCTTTTCCTAAGAATTAATATGAATCAGGACGCTTAACAGAATTCAAATCCACAAAATCCACAGAGTAAAGGAGAAGAACATCTACCAACAAGGTCTGTCTCAGAGGAACGTGGGTGAGCTAGGGGCAGAGAGCAGAGAGTCAGCCCAAGGAATATGGGGTGAAACCCAGGACTACCCTCAGAACAGTCTTGGAAGCTTTGTCTTAGTGAGCAGGCAGGAGAGCAGGCCAGTGGGCAAGAGAGCTCTAGTAGGTGACTCGATATCAATCTGGTCTACTCCACTGGCTGGGAAGAACAGGACAATATGACCCATATTTTCAGTGCAGTCCTCGTGTTTCAAGTTGAGCCCCCTCACCTAACCCACCATCCCTCTAAGAGAAAAAAAACTCTTCCCAGAGCAAACACAGTAACAATGTCCCCAATACCCA
Organism: Macrotis lagotis; assembly: GCF_037893015.1. NCBI lineage: Eukaryota > Metazoa > Chordata > Mammalia > Peramelemorphia > Peramelidae > Macrotis > Macrotis lagotis. The sequence continues at coordinate 615,009,517 of NC_133666.1, read as the reverse complement.
GGCTCAGGTGTGGGCAGTACATTTCTCTCAGTAATGAGTGAATAATAAGATTAACTAAATAGCCAAAGAGCCCAGCCCACCTTATCCAAGGATTATTCAGACCCTACTGCTCTCCCAACCCCCCAAGGCATAGGGAGTAGGCCACTAATTAAGAGAGAAAGCCTCTAGCACCCCCTACTGACTGGTCTACTTGGAGTCATTAAGCCCAGTGAGTAAAAATTCTAGTATTTGCAAAACTAAAGGTCTGTGAAACAATCCCCACTCCCCAACACAAGGTCCTAGGCAAATGAAGAATAATCAGCAGAAAGGGGGATCCATTGAAAGCAACCTTGGAGACAAAGGTCCTAAGTCAGAGAGAGCTAGAACTTCTGAGGAGAGAACTGGACTCTAGGTCAGAAATACTTCTTAGAAGACATCAGGAAGGAATTTAATAATCAATTGAAAAAATTGGGAAAAGAAACTCAAGAGAAAATCAACACCTTGCAACAAGAAAACAAATCCAAAAAAAAAAAAAAAACAATTGGACAAATGCAAAAAGAAAATAATTCTCTCAAAACCTCAATTGGGCAATTGGAAAACTCCTACAAAATGAAATTGAAAAATTGGAAAAGGAGTTGAGAAAAGTAAATGAAGAAAATTCTTCTGAAAAAAGAATGGAATCTGTGGAAACTAATGACTTCATGAGACAACAAGAATCTGTTAAACAAAACCAAAAAAAAAAACCCGAAGTAAAAAAGAAGAAAATGTAAAATACCTCATTGGCAAAACCATTGATCTTGAGAATAGATCCAGAAGAGACAAATTAAGATTCATTGGGCTTTCTGAAAACATTGAAGATAAAAAAAGACTGGACTCAATATTACAGGATTTGGTGATTGAACATTGCCCTGACAGCAAGGAACCAGAGGGCATACTAATTATTGAAAGCATTCATTGGTTCCCTCTTGAAAGGGATCCCAAAATGTAAACACCAAGGAATATTGTGGCCAAATTCCAGAACTAGCAGATATAACATAAAATCCTGTAAGCAGTCAGAAAGAAACAATTTATATATGAAGGAGCCAAAGTAAGGATTACATAGGACCTGGCTGCATCAACATTAAGAGATCGAAGAACCTGGAATGTGATATTTTGAAGAGCAAGGGAGCTTGGAATGCAGCCAAGAATTCACTATCTAGCAAAACTATCTAGTAAAAACTGAGCCTTCCCTTCCAGGGGAAATGATGGCCATTCAACAAAATAGGAGACTTCCAACCTTTCCTGATGAAAAGAGCAGAGCTAAATAGAAAATTTGGACTCATGTGATAATTGAAAAGGTAAAAAACGGAAATAAAAAAAAACTGCTGTTTAATAAGATGAACCTGATCATATCCTCACTTGGGAGAAAGATTTTCATAACTCTTGAGAATTATAACTTTATTAGAGAGAATATACTTAGCCAGAATTGATGAATACTCATGACTTATCTGTGACTCTGATAGAATGATTTAAAAAGAATATCTTATTAAAAATGGGAGACAGTAAAGAGATAGGAGGATGGAGGTGACTGAATGGGGTAAATTGCATTACATAAGAGGTACAAAGGACCTATTGAAATAGAGAGGAAGAAGAGAAGTGAGAACTGTCTGAATCTTACTCTCATCAGATATAGCTTAAAGTTAACATACACACACACACTTGGTTAAATTAAGAAACTTATCTTACCTTTCAAGTATTAAAAGGGGAAGGGAGAAGGGGGAGGAAAAGAGTAACTAACAGAAGAAGGGGAAAGAAAAAGAGGCAAAGGGAAAGGGGAAAGAAAGGGGAGAAGCATTGGAGATAAGGGGGCCAACACACTGAAGGTGGTGGCATTAAGAAACAAATTACTGGGGAACATAGAAAAAAGTGAAAAAGGGGAAAATAAAAACAGAGGGAAGATAGCATGGAGGGCAATAAAGAGTTAGTAATTATAGCTTTGAATACAAATGGTTTGAACTCTCCCATAAAACATAAGTGAATAGCAGAGTGATTAAAAGCCACAATCCTACAATACGCTGCTTACAAGAAATTCATTTGAAGGAAAAAAGATACATTTAGAGTAAAGGTAAAAGCTTGGAGCAAAATGTATTTTGCTTTAGCTGAAGTGAAAAAACAGAGGTAGCAATCCTTATCTCAGACAAAGCTGATGCAAAAATAGATATCATTAAATGAGATAAGGAAGGAAACTATTATCCACCTAAAAGTCACCATAGACAATAAAATGATTTCAATACCAAATATGTATGTACCAACTGTATAGCATCCAAATTCTGAGAGGAGAATTTGATTGAGTTACAGGAAGACATAGACATCAAAACTCTACTGGTGGGAGACCTCAACTTCCTACTTTCAGATTTAGATAAATATAACCATAAAATAAACAAGAAGGAAGTTAATGAGGTAAATAGAATGTTAGAAATACTACATATGATTGACCTTTGAAGAATATTGAATGGGGATATAAAGGAATATACTTTTTTTTCTGCAGTACATGACAGTTACACAAAAATTGACATGTACTAAAAAAATCCTTATAATCAAATGCAGAAAGGCAGAAATATTGAATACATCCTTCTCAAATCATAATGCAATAAAAATGGAATAATGGAGAGATAGATCTAAAATTACTTATAAACTGAATAAACTCTTTTTAAAGAAAGAGTGGAACAAACAACAAATCATAGAAAGAATTAATTATTTCATCCTAGATAATGACAATAATGAGACAGCATAGCAAATCTTATTGGATACAAAGAAGGCAGTTGTCAGGGGATATATTATATCTTTAAATGCTTCCATGAATAAATTAGAGAAAGAGTTAATTAATGAACTAAATATGCAACTAAAAATAGAGAAAGAATAAATTAAAAATCCCCAATTAAATACCAAATTAGGAATTCTAAAATTAAAGGAGAAATTAATAAAATCAAAATCAAGAAAATTATTAATTTAATAAATAAAACCAAGAACTGGTTTTATGAAAATGAGAAACAATAAAAATGATAAACCTCTGGCTAATCTGATTTAAAAAAAGAAAGAATACCAAATTGCTAATATCATAAATGAAAAAGGTGAACTCACTACCAATGAGGAGGAAATTAAAGTAATAATTTGAAATTATTTTGCCCCACTTTATGCCAATAAATATGATAATCTAAGTGAAATGGATGAATATTTACAAAAACAGAAGTTGACCAGGATAAATGAAGATGAAATTAAATACCTAAATAAATTAAATTAAATACCTATCTCAGAAAAACAAATTTGAGAAGCCATTATTGAATTCCCTAAGAAAAATCTCCAGGACTAAATGGATTTACAAGTGAATTCTATCAAACATTTAAGGAATGTTTGGTTCCAATTCTATAGAAACTCTTTAAAAAAATAGATGAAGATGAAACTCTGTCTAACTCTTTCTATGACACTGATATTGTGCTGATACTTAAACTAAGAAGAATCAGAACAGAGAAAGAAAATTATAGACCTATCTCACTAATGAATATAGTACAAAAATCTCAAATAAAACCTTAGCAAAGCAATTGCAGCAAGTTATCACTAGGATAATAGACTATGACCAAGTAGGATTTATCTCAGGAATGCAGGGTTGGTTCAATATTATGAAAACTGTTAGTATATTTAACTATATCAATAGTAAACCTATTAAAATTATATGATTATCTCAATAGATTCTGAAAAATCCTTTGACAAAATACAACTCCCATTCCTAATGAAAACACTAGAGAATGTAGGAATAAATGTATTTTTCCTTAGAATGATTAGCAGTATCTAACTGAAACCATCTACAAGCATTATAAGCAATGGGGATAACCTAGAGACATTCCCAATAAGATCAGGCTGAAGCAAGGATGTCCATTATCACCACTACTATTCAATATTATGTTAGTAATGTTAGCTTCAGCAGTAAGAGAAGAAAAAGGAATTGAAGAAATTAAAATTGGGAGCAAGGAAACAAAACTAACTTTTTGCAGATGACGTGATGGTATACCTATTGAATTATAAAAATCATTTTAAAAACTACTAGAAACAAGTAGCAACTTTTGCACAGTCTAAATCTTCTGCATTTCTACATATTACTAGCAAGATACAGTAGCAAGAGCTAGAAAGAGAAATCCCATTGAAAGTAACCAGACAATATAAGATACTTGGGAGTCTACCTGCCAAGGCAGTCTCAGAAACTCTGAAAACATCTACAAAACACTTCTTACACAAATAAAATCAGGTTTAAATAACTAGGTAAATATCAACTGCTTATGGATAGACTGAGGTAATGTAATAAAAATGACACTTTTACCTAAATTAATTAATTATTTGGTGCCCTACCCATCAAAATTCCAAAATTATTATTTTAATTGTACTAAAAATTGTAAGTAAATTCACATGTAGAAATAAAAAGTCAAGAATTTCCAGGGACTGAATGAAAAAAAAGTGCAAAAGAAGGTGGCTTAGCTCTACCAGATCTAAAATTATGTTATAAAGCATCAGTCATTAATATTATTTGGTACTGGCTAAGAAATAGAGTGGTGGATCAGTGGAATAGATGAGGTGCAAAAGAGATAGCAAGAAATGATTATAGTGATCTGCTTTTTTGAAAACTTCAAAGAGTACAGCTTCTGGGATAGTCTCTCTTCTATAAATCTATTGGGTAAATTGGAAGTTAGTGTGGCAGAAATTTACATTAGACCAATATCTCACACCTATATCAAGATAGCATCAAAATGGGTACAGGATTTAGACATAAAAGACAATATTATAAGCAAACTAGGAGATCAAGGAATAGTTTACCTGTCAGTTCTATGGAAACAGAAGCAGTTTATGAGCAAGGAAGAGCTGGAGAACATCATTAAAAACAAACTAAAAATTTTGATTACATTAAATTAAAAAGTTTTTGCACAGACAAAACCACTGTAACCAAGATCAAAAGAAATGCAGTAAATTGGGAAATAATTTTTACAACTAGTATTTCTTACAAGGAATCATTTTCTAAAATATATGGAGAACTGAGTCAAATTTATATTAAAAAAAATTCCCCAATTGACAAATGGTCAAAGGAGATGCAGAGACAATTTACAGATGAGGAAATCAAAGTTATCCAGAGTGATATGAAAAATTGCTCTAAATCATTAGTCATTAGGAAAGTATAAATTAAAGTATCTCTGAGGTACCACCTCACACCTCTCAGATTGACCAATATGACCAGGAAGGACAATGATCAATGTGGGAGGGATGTAGGAACTCTGAGACATGAATACATTGTTGGTGGATGTATGAACTCATTCAATCTTTCTGGAGAACAATTGTAATTATGCCCAAAGGGCAATAAAAATGTGTATACCAGGAGCGGTTAGGTGGCACAGTGGATAGAGCACTGGCCCTGTAGTCAGGAGTACTGACCCTGTAGTCAGGAGTACCTGAGTTCAAATCCGGCCTCTGACACTTAATAGTTACCTAGTTGTGTGGCCTTGGGTAAGCCACTTTACCCCATTTGCCTTGCAAAAACCCTAAAAAAAATGTGCATACCCTTTGATCCAGCAATACCACTACTAGGCCTATTCCCTGAAGAAATCATGAAAAAGGGTAAAAATATCACAGCAGTTCTGTTTGTTGTGGCAAAGAATTGGAAATTGAGTAAATGTCTATCTATTGAGAAATGGTTGAATAAATTGTGGTATATGTATGTTCTAGAACACTATTGATCTATCAGACACCAGAAGGGATGGGAATTCACAGAAGCCTGGAAGGATGATGAACTGATGCTGAGTGAGATGAGCAGAAGCAAAAATTGCACACCACAACAGCAACATGAGGTTGATAATCAGTCTTTTTTAGGATCAGTCTTAATGAATTTGTTAATTTCTTTTTTGTTTTTTGACAAGACAATGGGGTTAAGTGACTTGTCCAAGGTCACACAGCTAGGTAATTATTAAGTGTCTGAGTCTAGATTTGAACTCAGTTCCTTCTGACTCCAGGGCCATTGTTTTATCCACTGTATCACCTAGCTGCCCCTTGCTTATTTCATAGTGCAACAATCAGGGACAATTTTAGGGTATCTGCAATGGAGAATACCATCTGTATCCAAAGAAAGAATTGTGTAGTTCAAACAAAGACCACTAGGATAATAGACTATGACCAAGTAGGATTTATCGCAGGAATGCAGGGTTGGTTCAATATTATGAAAATTGTTAGTATATTTAACTATATCAATAGTAAACCTATTAAAAATTATATGATTATCTCAATAGATTCTGAAAAAACCTTTGACAAAATACAGCTCCCATTCCTACTGAAAACACTAGAGAATGTAGGAATAAATGTATTTTTCCTTAGAATGATTAGCAGTATCTAACTGAAACCATCTACAAGCATTATAAGCAATGGGGATAACCTAGAGACATTCCCAATAAGATTAGGCTGAAGCAAGAGTATCCATTATCACCACTACTATTCAATATTATGTTAACTTTATAAAAATGTTGTATTATTATGTAATTTTGCTATCTCTTATATTTTATTTTTTCCTTTAGTATATGATTTTCTCTCAACACATTCAAATTTGATCAATGTATAGCATGGAAACAATGTAAAGCCTATCATACTGTCTTCTGTGGGTCATGGGAAGAGGGGAGTGAGATTAGGGGGAAAATTGTAAAATTCAATAAAAATAAAAACTAAAAAAAAAGAATGCAATCCACCCCAAGAGACAGAGTTGAAGGTATTGGAATACATACTGAAGCACATTTTTTTCTCTTTCTTTCACTTCATTTCTCTTGAGGTTTTTTTTTTTAATTTTTGTGGGCAGAGGGGGTATTATGTTTGCTCTTACAAGACTATTTTAGTAATGTGTAAAGAAATTAAAATGTAAATTAAAAAATAAGTAACAAAACTGCGATTTAAACTTAGATCTTCTGAGTGGAAGATTAAATCACTTTTCTTGCACTGTTTGGCAAAGTCTTTTCTAACTTAAAGAAAGTCTAATGATGAAATTTCAGTTCCCAAAGTTGGTGAGATCATACATTGAATGCCTCTCCCAATTACACCCTATTAACTACCTCTGGATTGAATCAGAGGCCATACTGGGGAGACAACTAGAAGAATTCTTAGAGTCATATATCAACCAAATTTGAAAAGGAGGAAAGTCACTAGAATTTACCTTCTAGATCTTGCAAGTAATTACATTGGATGTAAGGTATATAATCCCTATTATTTTATAAATGAGAAAATTAAAGACCAGAGTAGGGAAGTGATGTGCCCAAATTTTCTAAGATAATTATTTATGAAATTTGTCTTGGGGTTCAAGTCTCAATGATTCTAGTCATTTCTCTCTAATTGCATCTTTTTTCTCATCTCTGAGTCTTTGCATTATCTATCTCTAAAGCCAAGAATCGTATTCTCTCTACCACATTTCAGACTAGTTATAATCTTTCTTTTACTTTAAGGTTCAGCTTAAATGTTACCTCTTCCATGAAGCCATTCTGATTTCAAAATTTAGGAACTCTATGTCTCTGTCTCTCTCTGTCTGTCTGTTTCTCTCTCTCTCTCTCTCTCTCTCTCTCTCTCTCTCTCTCTCTCTCTCTCTCTCTCTCCCCCCCTCTCGTTTTGTTACATTAGACTACTTTCCATTTGTGTATTGCCATTTCTTACTTGCCCATTTGGAATCTAATCTCCTTGAGGACAGGGACAATCACATTTATTGCTCTGTTCTAAGAAAATCTTAAATTCAGTATCTTTCTTAATAGCATGCTTAGGACTGTTCACTGATCATGGTAAATCAATGTTGGTTGAATTAAACTAAGTTTCTTTTTATTTTTTTGTTTCACAATTTTTTTCTCCTATACAATTTCTTTCATACTATTGTGCACTCTCAATCCATTCTCTTATTTGACTCATAAATCCTCTATGAGAAAGAGAAAGAGGGGAAAAAGGATAGAAAATATAAGGAAACAGGTTAGAGGGGCAGTAATTTGTCCTGGATCACAGAGTGAGTCTACAATGGAGAAAGGAAAAAAAAAAAAGACCTTTGTCCCATGACTCTAGTGTCTGACTCCCTTCCAGGGGACCCCATGGAATCTGACTTGCTTGTTGATTTTAATCTTATGTTTATTGGAAAATTCCTCCCTATTGGCTGATAACATGGAGACAAATTGATGTTGACATTCAACAGATTTGATTGCAGCACCCGCAGGAGCTCAGCTGCTTTTGGCTCCCTCTCTGCCAGCATTAACATGAGCTGGAGCTGAGTGGTGATTGCAGACTTCACTTTTCTGATTTATTTATTTATGTATTTTTTTTTTCTCAGAAGGAGTCTCTGAACAAGAGGCAGCAGTTCAACAAGGACTTACATCTTGTAAGGAAAGACAATATCCTTTGCAAAATGACATCAAAGCTAAAAGAGATCTTAGGGCAAAGTATTAAAAACTTAAAACATAGAATGTTAGAACTAAGAATGGTCTTTAAAAATATACAGTGTTAGAACAAAGAGTAATAGCAGTGCAAGAAACCTAAATACCTAGCATGTCAAAACTGGAAAAAGCTTTAAAACAATGATCACAGAATCCTAGATCTGGGAGATAAATCAAGTCAACTAGCATTGGAAAGCACTTATTCTGTATCAGGATTGTAGTAGAAACTTGGAATACAAATACTAACAAAGAGAAAGTTCCCCCTGCCCTCAAAGAGCTTTCATTCTAATGTGAGAAGACAACACATAAAAGGTAACTGAAAAGTGTATATTGGGGGAGGGAGGCTGAGAAGGCACCCATTTGAAACATGCGGACAATCAGGAGACAAGAGTGGAACTGGGGCTGGTGTGAAGGATGGCTAGCTCAGGCATTTTCTCAAAACTCAAAGAAAAGGGGGGTCACAGAGTCAGAGCAATCTTCTCTGTTGAGAGTATTTCTGGAGAGTCAGGAGCAGAGACTGGAGAGCAATGTGAAGTCTTAGGAATTAAAATGAAAGAGACCTTGACTATAAAACATTAAGTGTGAGATCTAGAAAAGAACTTGCACATAGAATGGAGACTGGCATAACCAGATGGGTCTTTCAGATAGGGAAATATAAGGCTAGAACCTAAAATTTAGAATTTTACGATTGAAAGGGATATTCTTTGGGTCTGTGTTCATTGTTTCCATTATTTTTGCCTTTCAATTGGGCTCAGCTTTCCAAAATATGTATTTCATTCACAATTTTCATTCACAGTGATGACTTTATTGCTAAATAAAATGTTTTTTTTCTTCCTGTCCCCGTCCTTAACCTTTCTGCAGCATTTAACATTATAGGCCAACATCTGCTTTTTAATACTCCTTCTTTAGCTTCTGTGCAAGGGTGTATTGGAACTAACTTGTATGAATTTGTGAAATATATTTTTAGACAATTAATATTAAGAAAATCAGAAAATACTAGTGATAAAGACTTGATTTATTTTTATTTATTGTTTAAACTTAAGAAAAGGATGCAGGTTTTCATAATGCAGATTAAATTTTAAGTTGTGCATAAATACTGGGGATTTTGGGGGGGAGAAGTAAAAGTAAAATCAGTTGTTAAATATTTATCAGCCTCTCCATGTTTTCATTACACTTTATTTTCATAGTTCTCTTATTTTTTGCCTCAATCTCTCCCTGTGTCTTTCTATCTTCTCACTAGTTTCTTTCCCTCTTTTAAATAGATCTCTACAGAATTTATGCTCTTGGTCTTTTTCATTCATTTCTCAAAATTTCCTTAGTGGTGCTCTCAATCAAACAAGAGGTTTTAATTATTACTTCTGTGCATGACTCCCAAATCTATTTCTTCACTACAAGTTCTTGAGGCTTCTTTTCCCAGCTCTTTGCTGGATATTTCTATCCAGATCTCCAGAAGTCAAATAAAAATCTTAAACCATTCAAAAGGAGTCCATCTTTTCCCTCTAATTTCTGTCGTCTTTTTTTTGCTAGCAACACAGTGCTCTAAATTGTACATATCTGACCCCAAAGATCAGAAATATAAAATTAGTTGACAAATTTTACATATTGTGACACCCTGTTATCTCCCCCAGCAATCTCTTCTTCTCAACTCTACTTACAAACACCCTTATCCACATCTTTTTTTTTAAAAATCTATATCATTATCATAATCATTTGTGGTCACTTTGCATATAATCTATATGTAACCAATTCTTACTTCCACCTGCTATGTGAGTAATATTTTCTCATTTACTTTACATACTCAAGCAAAGCTTAATTTATCATTCAGGCTTTTTCTACTTAAAAAAAATATTTTCCAAGGCGGCTAGGTGGCGCAGTGGATAAAGCACCGGCCCTGGAGTCAGGAGTACTTGGGTTCAAATCTGGTCTCAAACATTTAATAATTACCTAGCTGTGTGGCCTTGGGCAAGCCACTTAACCCCATTTGCCTCGCAAAAATCTAAAAAAAATTCTTCCAGTGATTTCATACTTAGAAATGAAGAAATGATTTAACTCTTCATTTTGGAATCTTATGTCCTCAACAATCTGGCTTTAATCATATTTTTCAAGCCTAATCTCATATTATTACTCTTTAGAAATTCTTCTTTTTATAAAAAGTGAACAATTTTCCATTATGCTTCTAGTCCTTTGAAAACAATTTTATAGCATATAATTCCCCACTTCTTAAATGGTCTCCCTTTTCCAAATACATTTATTGAAGTCCTTCACTTGCTGCTGGTGCCAACTTTTTCATTTCAATGATAACTCACACTTGTAGTTATCTTGTATTATTATTATATATTGTAGTCATCGGCATTCATATTTTATTTTCCTTCTGGTTCCCAAAACTCTCTCTGAGGCAGGAATCTAACTCTGTACATATTCGAGATATATCTAACTTTGTATATATTCTTATCTTATTTAACGTTGTATATATTCTGGAATCCAGATCATGATTTGTACTGAGAAAAGATTCCTGATTAAATGAATGAACAACTTTCTCAAAACTAGTATTTATTACAAAACTTTTCCTAGACCACTAGAATCTACCTGAAATAGGCATATACATATATAGTATATACATGTATTTGAATAATATATTAATGTGCTATACATATACATGTATTTATGCATGGATCCACGTATAATCATTCACATGCACATGTAATGCATGAATGTGTATAATCTTCTGCTAGATTAGACTCTCTTATTACAAAACCTTTTTATGTTCATCACTGAATACAGTTTCTTGCATATAATAGGCTTTTAATGAATATTCATTGAATTGCATTGAATTGAAATTAAATCATTAGGGCTGGAAGTAATCTTAAAACTGAAACTATTTTAAAATTAATTTGCATCATATGAGCATATATATGTAATTTGTGATATATATATGCACACACACATATATGTATATATGTTTTAACAGCATCTAAATTTCCTCCTTTAGCCCTCTTTCCCACCTTTTTGCCTAGTCAACAATTCTTCACAACAGAGAGGGAATAAAAAAGAAAACAAATAAAAAGTCATCAAAACATCATTGCATCAAGGAAAAGATATCATATGCAACATCTATGTTTTACACTCCTGTCCTCTCACATCCTTGCAAATAAGGCATGGAAATATCTTATCCCTCTATAACCTTTAGAACGGAGACCAATCTTTGCTTCATTCTTTTCTTATCTGCCTTAATCAATGAATGTGTGTTGCTCTACTGTTACAACTGTGATTTAGGGAAGTGGCTTAAGGATATGAACTGCTAATTTTTTTAATCAATGATTTGGATAAAGGCATATCAAATTTGGAGGTAGTTTATAGCTAGAAGGGATATAATACTGAGCCAGAATCATCCCCTTCCCCAAAAAATTTTTTTTCATAAGCCAAAAAATATCAGACAAATTAAAAATGAAATTTAATGTCCAGGGTATGTTCAGTCATTTTTCAATTGTGCCCAATCTTTGTGACATTTGGTTTATTACTTTCATTGCAAAAACCAATTTTCTAGGCAAAGATAGTGGAGTGGCTTACCATTTTTCTTCTTCAGATCATTCTATATATGAGGAAACCAAGGAAAACAAGGTTAGGTGACCTTCCCAGGCTCACAGAATTTGAAAGTATCCTAGGCCAAATTTGAACTCATAAAAATGACTCTTCCTAAATCTAGGCCTGGCACTTTATCCATTGTACCACCTAGTTGTCAAATGTTTAATGTAGAAAACTTATAAAGTTTATAGATAGATCCAAATATTGATTTTACAAGTACTAGAGGTAGATGTGTCTAGACCAAGATTCGTCCAAAAACATACAACTCTAGAGATAGAACTGTCTTTCTTCACATCTTTCTAGTTTTGTTCATAATGAGCTATGAGTTTAATGGTATAGAAACAAGTATTTAGATAGATGATAGACAACAAAGAAAGTTTTAAATGGTAAATAGATGAATAGATAGATTTTGGTCTTCTTAGGACTGCAAGTTCATTTTGAATTAACCATGTTACCGAATAATCAAATTGATTTTAGACCGCAGCAGTCATGGCTGATTTACAAGTAGGACAAAAGGAGTGGTCCGACTTTTTCTCTCCTATGATCCAATCACCTCCTCAATATTGCATATTATCCAGGTCACTATATAATAAGAACAATATTGTCAAGTCATGCATTCTGTTGAGGAGGATCAACAGGCTGGTGAGATAACTAGAAGTCATTCGTCATTCGCAATCATGCTTTATCTAATTCTCAGCTCTCCTCTTCCCACACTCTAGTTATTAGTTACATATTTATAAAATGAGAATTCTGGCATATATGATTGCTAGAGGTTCCAGGCTCTAATTTTCAATCTTCTAAGTTCTGAAATCTACCAAAAATAGAATATTTTCTGTGTTAAGATTCTATCCAGCCCTGGAATTCTCTTTTTTTTCTGTTAAAGTTTTCTTCCACCTCTGATATTCTGGGTTGCAGATATTATGACTATTCTATTTCATAGTTTTCTGTCTCCTTTGTTCTAAAGCACAGTGAGATAGAATATTCTATGAGCTAGCATCCACTCTATGACTGGCATTATTTATTTTAAGGCTTCTTCTAATTCTAGTATTCTGAGTTATAGATAGTATTATGTGTTTCCTACTGCTGTCATGATGGATAGAGTGTTCTACAGTACAGAAAATCTGTATTCAACTTCTATCTCCAACACTTAGTAACTTTGTGACCCTGGGTAAGTTATTGAACCTCTGGCAGTCTTAGTTTCTTCATCTGTAAAACAGGGGATATAACACCTTACCACAAATTATTGGAAAATAATTGAGATAATAGGTGCAAAGTGCTCTGCAAATCTTAAAAAAATTATATATGCTAATTGTTGTTGCTATAATATTATTATTTTCTCTAAGGCCTTTTAAAAATCTAGGTTTTATTTACTACCATTTTGAATTCTAATGTCTCTCCTCTAAATTCTGTCATTCGATGTTTTATTTTAACAATCTGTTTCCTAAAACCCCTCTCAGCTCTAACCTTGTATGATTTTATTATTCTAATACTGACTGTTCTCCTGAATGCCAGAGGGTAACAGGTGTTGATTGAATCACTCCCGCTAACAGCTAGGACAGTAATTGGCCTCTTTCTTTGCTGCCTAGCCTTTGATTTCCCTCACTCTTTTTGCTTATCTGACAGACTCTGGGGAGATTTGATTAAGAGCCCAGGCCCCAGCTACACATCAGAGAAAATCACCACCACTCACACTGGCTCCTTTTGTTATCCCGTGGTCATGTCTTCCTCTCTCTCTGACCCCAGTTCCTTTGAAGTGAATGTCTCCCTTTCCTGAGAGCAGATTTGGATGCCTTAGGACTTTCCACTTAAGTCAAATAGGGGGATTTACCATTCCCCAAATGCAGCCCATTATTTCTTGCCTCTATGCCCCTGTTCATGCTGTCACCCATGTCTGAAATGCTCTTTCTTACTTCTTCTTCTTTATTGAAATCCTATAAAGTTTTCAAGTTCTAGGATGCATTCTTAGCATCTTAGATTCATAGTACTAACAGTGTAAGGTGCCTTAGAGCTTATCAAATCGAGTTTCCTTTTAGAAATAATGAAACCAAATCCCAGAGAGATTAAGCAACTCGCTGAAGACTGCAGAAGAAATAAATACCAGAGATGAACTCTTGAGTCTAGAGTACCTTGTATCCAAATTCATTAATCAATTCATCCATTTATCTACTCAATGAACACTCATTATTGATCCTCATTGCTCTCTATTTCTGGGCCTTTGCACTCTCTCATATTCCTTCTCCTATCACTCTGATAACTTCTCTGCTCTTATGAGACACTCTTTATTCCCTTATTTATCTCTTTAACATCAAATTTCCCCAGGAATCCATCCTCATTTTTTCCCCATCCCAATAAGCTTGGTGGTATAGTAGCTAGAGTGCTAGACCTGTAGTCTGGAAGACTTGAGTTCAAATTTGACCTTAGAAACTTACTAGTTGTGTGGTACTGTCAAGTTAATGAGCCCGTTTGTCTCAGTTTCTCCTTTTGTAAAATGGGGATAACAAACTCCTACCCTCCAGGGTTATTGTTATGAGGGTTTATGAGAAAATATTTATAATGTACTTAGCAGAGAACTTAAATACTTGTCTCTTTTCTTCTTTTTCCTCCAAACTCTTGTTCACTGACCTTTTCCACTACCAGGGCTTCTGTTTTCTCCTCTATGCAAGTGATTATGGTAGCAAGACAGTTGTCAAGGAAACTAAGGAGAAAGTGATCATGCAAAAGGGATGGACAGAAGTTTAAACTAGCTCTTTCATCATGAGGTAAATTTCATTCTTCATTTCTTTATTATATTAAGCTAAAACACATGTTCTGTTGGTTATACCTGTATCTTATGATTTCTTTGGTAGAGGCATCCATTATTATTTACATTATTGGTATCTCTAAGTGCTTACTAGATTAATTGAAGTGATTCAATATTATCCACAAAACTACTAAGTATAAAAATTAGGATTTCAATTATTATAGTGGATTTCAAAGTCTAATAAGTCCTTTCTGTCATACTTCTATCCCCCATTTAAATAATGAATTGTTGTCTATTGTCTCCCTAGGTCATCTAGTCCTTCTTGGAGGTCTTCAGTGTTGGGGAAATTACTATAGTTCATCCATTCTCTTTGGGTCCACATACTAATCCTTAGGAAATGATTCCTTCTTTTGAGTCCAAATTGAAGAAGCAAAATAAAGTAGTGGATAGAGAGTTGAACTTGAAGTCAGAAACATCTGGTTTCAAATTCTCCCTCTGATGCATCCTGGCTCTATGACCTTGGGCAAGTCAGTTTACCTTCCGTTGCTCCTAAGTGACTCTAGATTGTAAGTTTAACACTAGTTAGGTCTCTAAATCGACAGAGACGATTTATTTTTCTCTGCAAGTAAATACTCCTATCAACAAAATCACAAGCACAAATCCAAATCTTGATCTTCACTGGTTGTACTTCTGTTCTTCAGGAACCAACAAAACAAATCTAACACATCCTTCCCTCTGATAATCCTTTAATTTCTTAAAAAATGTGATGATTCTCCCTAAATCTTCTGTTCTTTATGTTAATTGAATTAATCACTTTTAGAATCAGGCTTCATAATGGCATCATGTCCTTATTATGAACCTCTGAACATATTTCTGCTATTGGGGACACACTGGGCTCTATTGACTATCTCTTCCTCTGGTCTCAGCATCTCGTTGACATAGGAGATTTGCGTACATGGTAATGATATGCTCTAGAAACTTGGATTCTTGACTTCCTCTCTAATCCAGAAGTTTACTAGTTTTGGGGAAATCACACCACATAAACAATCCTCAGTTACCCCCTCTGTAAAATGACATGATACTATTTCTAATTCCTGTCTCCTGGCATTGCTGCAGCAAAGTGCTTTATGGAGTCCTATAGTTATATGACCGGTCATTGATTATTGTTTTACTATCCCTTGTTCCCTCTTAGTGTGTTGACTTTGCCTTTGGTAGTCTACCAGGCTCCTTTATCACTAGCTAGTGTTAGAGCATCAATCTTCTATACTGTCAATAACCCTTTCCACTCTTCTTATACTGCATGCCCCTGGAGGTAGCCTTTGGACTTCTCTGCCTCTTGGCCACCATTGCTTATACCCCAACTCTGACAAAAAACTCATGACATCACCCAGTCAAGCCAATGCTGCCCTCTTCTGGTAAATGTGAAACTTTCAATATCCTAGAGACCCTGCCTATCCAAATTCAACCTTTTCTATATCCTAGAGCACTGTTTATATGAGGAAAGTAAATTTGCATATCTCTATTCAGATGTAAACTCCCTGTGGCTGTAAACTGCCATATTTACCTTTATAGACTATTTGGTATTGAATTAAATTGAAAAAGAACCCGGAGATGAGGGTTCAAGTCTCATCTCTGCCATTCTGGATTCTTGACCATAATAGCCTCTGTTTCTTTATTTGTAAAATTATCTCAGAAGATCCCTTTCACCTCAACTATTCAAGGACTCAGTCATTAATTTATAAATATTTTTTGAATTTGTTATTGCAAAATATGTGGGTAGATGTATAAAGGCATATTTCTTGATATAGTAAATATCAAGGTAGTTGGCCTGCCAAAGGGAAGATAGGAGATAGAACAGGTTGACTGTCTTTATATTCTTCTGAAATACTTTTGAAAAAAAAACAATAAAATCCTATAAAGGGGTTAAGGAAAGCTGCTTTGTTTGGTGTGAGCTCTGAGGATAGAACTAGTATGTATCAGCCTGTGGGAATAGTTACAGAGAATTAGATTTTAACTCAAGATGAGAAAAATCATTGTATCCTTTATATTTGGTCAGAATGAAATGGACTACTTTGATACTGAACTCCCCTTCACTAGGAATATGCGAATTGAGGCAACATGAGTATTTGCTGGGCAGATTAGAGGGGGATAACAATTTAGATATGGATTGTATTAGAATGCCTCTGAATTATTTCTATGATGCTTTGAGATTTTTACATTAGCCTAAAAATGTCTGCATGGAAATCTGGCAAACTAAACTGGGTAACTTTGAGAAACCAGCAAATCTATAAATCTGGGCCCCAGGTAGGCTCCTCAGGTGGAACAAAAGAGGGTGATTTATTCCCTCCTTTATTTTTAAAAAGGCAGACACAATATAGGTTTGCCATTACAACTAGATGACTTCATTTTCCCCTGCCTGGGGCTCTGAAATTCTGTCTCTAGCATACAGTTTTACTTTGTCTTGTACTGGAGGAAGTATCTACTAGCAACAAGATATCAAGATCTGGGTAATTGAGACTAATTGAGGGAAGTAACTATCAATTTCTTAATGGATGGGAATGGGAGAGGTTTTGAAAGAATAGATCTGAGATCAGGGTTTTTCCCCTAAGGTATCTGGAGACAGAGAAAACTAAAACTGAAAATTCAGTAGTTATATCCATAGGTAGCCAAAAACATTCTGCTCACATAAATACAATTCAGTTCCACTCATCAACTGATTATTAAGCACTTTCTGAATAGAAGGTGAGAGACAACATGATGTTGTAGATGGATCAATACTACAATGGCAAACTGAGTAATAGAGACAGAAAGACTTAGTTTTAGTCCTATCTCTGACACAAATTAGCTATCTGACACATGGGGCAAATTATTTAACTTCTTAGTGGCATAGGAAACTCTTTAAAGACTCTAAAAAAAGGGAAAAATGGAGATTTTTCCATTAATGGAGGGAATTGCTACATGAAAAATATCCTGTACAGATGAAATTACATGTCAGAACTATCCCCCAAGAAATTAATGAATGCATTAATCAATAAAAGAGAAAGGAGAAAGGAAAGAAAAAGAGAAAGAAAGAGGGATAGAGGGAGAAAAGAAGGAAGGGAAAGAGGAGAAGCTAAAGAAGGAAGAGGAGAAGAAGAAGAAAGTATGGAGGAGGAGGAAGAAATAAAGCAAGCATGGAAAGCTTGACCATAGGAATACAAGATGAAAAGACACAATTTCTCTCCCCAAGGAGTTTTGAGTCATTTGGAAAAATACTTGAACTCATATAATTAAATATCAGTCCAGGGATTCTTAACCTTTTTTTGTAACTCAGACACAAGCAGGCTGATAAATCTCCAAAGTCTTTTTCTAATCTTGGTTTAAAAATCAATTATAATGAAATTTAATGTTTATTTTTTTAAAACAATGTTTGTAGACTCCAAGTTAAAACTCTAATGTGTTAGATGGAGAGAAATGGGGGCTAAATGAATTATCCAGAAACAAAACTCTAAGAAAGTTTGAGTCGAGAGAAGTGGAATTTGAAAGAAAGGAGGCTAAAGGAAGGAAGAATCACAGAATCAGAGGAGTGGGACAATCACTACACTCAAGGAGCTTATAATCTACTCAGAAGACAACACATATAAACATTAAGAGATATAGAATAAATGTGAATACAATATAAATATATACAAAATGCACTGAAGGAAATAACCCCTTAAGAGGCAAAATTGGTTAATTGGAAAAAAGTTTACTGAAAAAAAATAATTCTTAAAAAAACAAAAAATAATAAAAAAAACAAGAAATAATAAAGCAAAGTCAAAAAATGAAAAAATATAAGAAAACTAGAAATACTAGAAGAACAACTGACTTAGAAAATTGATCAAGAAGAGAAAATTTAAGTATCAGAGTTTTAGGGAGTCATAATAGAAAAAAAGAACCTAGAAATAATATTTCAATAAATTATGATCAAAGAAAACTCTTATGGTATCTTAGATGCAGAAGATAAAATAGAAATTGAAAAAATCTACTGCTCTTCTGAAAGAGATACCAACATGAAAACTCCCAGTCAAATTTTAGAGCTGCTATGTCAAGAAGAAAATATTGCAAACAACCAGAAAAAAATTCAAATATCATGAAGAGACAGTATCATACAAGATTTAACAGCTTCCACATTAAAGAAATGAAAGTCTTGGAATATGGTATCCCAGAAGGCAAAGGAGCTAGGATTACAGCCAAAAATAACCTACTCAGCAAAACTATTATCATTCAGAGGGAAAAAATATATATTTAATGAAATAGGGAACTTCTAAGCATTCCTGATGAAGAGAACAGGACTGATAAAAACTTTGACATTCAAATAGAAGATTCAAGAGAACTATAAAAAAGCAAACATGAAAGAGCAATCATAAGGGACTCAATAAAGTTAAACTATTTTTATTCCTATATGAAAGATGATGCATGTAATTCAAACAAATTTTATCATCATTGAGGCAGTTAGAAACAGTCTACATAAACAGAGAATTTGGGTCTGAGTTGATTATATTTGGATGGTCTCTAAAAACAAATGTAGAGGAGAAAAAAGAGGGAGGCACTGGGAGAAGGGGGAAGGGAGATGTAGAATGAGAGAAATTATCTCAATAAAAGGCACATGAAGAAGACATTTTACAGTGGAAGGGAAATTCAGAGAGGGAAATATTTGAACATCAATCTCATTGGAATAGATTCAAAAGGGAAAGTATACACACCCATGCACAAACATACACATCCAGTTGGGAATAGTAATTCATCTTCCCAAATAGGGAGATAGGAGAAGAAGAGGATATGAGAAACATACTTTTGAGGAGGAGGAAGAGGAGGAGGAGGAGGAAGAGGAGGAGGAGGAGGAGGAGGAGAGGGAGAGAGAGAGAGAGAGAGAGAGAGAGAGAGAGAGAGAGAGAGAGAGAGAAACTGAGACAAAAATAAGATGGAGGGAAATGCATAACTAGTAATCATAACTGTTATTGTGAATGGGATGAGCTAGTTTATAAAGGGAAAACAGGTAGCACAATACACTAGAAACCACAAAACAACAATAGATTGTATACAAGAGATACACTTGAAACAGAAAGACAAATACACAGATAAAGGGCTATAGCAGAATCAATTATGATTTAGCAGAATTAAAAAAGCAGGGGTAAAAGTCCTAATATCATGCAAAGAAAAAAATAATCAAACGCAACATTGAGAGAAAGGACATTTTACCAAAAAGTACCATAAACAATGTAGTAATATATGTGTAAACTCTTATTCTAAAAAAATCATTGTATATTTACCCTATAAAAATTATTTTTTCTAATAAAGACCTCATTTGTGAAATATATAAGAACCTGAATCAAATTTATAAAAATAAGACCCAATTTCCAATCATAAATGGCCAAGGGATATGAGCAGAGTTTTCAGAAGAAGAAAGCAAATCTATTTATGATCATATGAAACAAAAAGTACTGATGAGAGAAATGTAAATTAAAACAACTCTGTAATACAACCTTAAACTTATCCGAACTGGTAAATTCTGGAGAGGATGAGGGAAAATAGATAAATTAATTAAAATTTCTATGGGTTAAATGATTGTGATAGAGTAGTATTGTGCTATAAAGAATAGCAAAGGAGGGGTGGCTAGGTGGCACAGTGGATAGAGCACTGGCCCTGAAGTCAGGAGTACCTGAGTTCAAATTTGGCCTGAGACACTTAATAATTACCTAGTTGTGTGGCCTTCAGCAAGCCGCTTAACCCCATTTGCTTTGCAAAAACCTGAAAAAAATGAATAGCAAAGGAGTAATTTCCAAAAAATTGGTAAAATCTATATGAACTGATGCAAAATGAAGTGAGCAGAATCAGGATATTATTTTGTACTATAACAGAAATATTATAAAGATGCTCAAATAAGAAAAACTTGACTAATCTGATCAATACAGTGACCTAAGATCATTCTAAAGGACTCTTGACGAAAAAACATCTACCTCCAGAGAGAAAATGAACTCTGAGTACAAATTGAAGCATAATTTTCTCATTTTTTTTGCTGTGACTAATGTGGAAATATGTTTTGCATGAGTTCACATGTATAATTGATATCACATTGTTTGCCTTCTCAGTGGGTGGGGAAGAAAGGGAGAGAATCTGGAACTCAAAATTTAAAAATAAATGGAAGTGTAAAATATTTCTTTAAAAGACTTCATTTTCAAACTGGTGGTTTAGCTACCTCTTGAAGGAAGAAAGGGAGAATAGGCTAAAGAAATGAGAAGGGAATGCACTCCTGAACCCTGAGTAAGCCAATAATATAAAGGCACAAAGATGTGAAATGGAGTTATGAGTACCTAAAGAAAAGCCAGTCTGTTAAAGATTACAAAGCACTGGAGAGGAAAAAAGTGTCCAGTGAGATTAGAAAGATTAGAAAGTCATCCAGTTTATCAAGGATTTAAAAAAAATAAGGGGAAACATTTATATTTTATTCAAATTCAATAGGGACTCATTGGAGTCGAATGAAGAAAGGAGTGATATGTTTAGAGCTGCATTTATGGAAAATCACTTTGTTATCAGTGTGTAAAATGTACTAGAGTGGTGATAGACACAATCTAGATAAGAGGTAAGGAGGACTTGAATAAAGTTAGTAGCAGTAGTGTTTGCAAAGAGAAGGGTTCAGATGTAAAAATTGTGAAAATAGAACCTTAAAGATTTTGCAACCAATTGAAAAGGTGGATAACTGGGGAGTCAATGTTTATGCTAAGGTTACAAGCCTTGGAAACTAGCAGAGTGGTTGTATGCCTTATAAAAATAGAGGAATTTGAAAGAGGAAAAGCTTTTTTTGGGGGGTGGGAGAAGATAATGATAATGAGATTTGGACATGTCGAATTTGAAATGCCTTCGAGACATATGGTTTGAAATGTGCATCAGACCGTCGATGATGTGTTAAAGGGAAAATAAAACTGGGTCTTGATATTGTTCTGTGAAAATCATTTGCATACAGATGATGGTTAAACTAATGTGAGTTGATGAGGTGTGTGTGTGTGTGTGTGTGTGTGTGTGTGTGTGTGTGTGTGTGTGAGAGAGAGAGAGAGAGAGAGAGAGAGAGAGAGAGAGAGAGAGAGAGAAAGAGAGATGTTCAAGCTTACATATCTACTAACTTTGATCCTTTAACCACAAATGAATTGATCTTTATAAGTACATTTACAAGGAAAATTGGTATTCATGATAGATTTTAAAAGAAAATATTTATAAAATGTATAGATGAGAAAAGAATGTTTTTTCAAATATGGAAGGCGTTCTGTATGATTATGCAAAGCTAAATTGAAAATTGGTGGTAGCTAGGTAGTACAATGTATAATCAATAAGTTTCATTTTCCTAAGGTCAAATCCAACCTCAGGTACCAGTTATGTGACCCTAAGCAATTCACTTAATCTTGTTTGCCTCAGTTTCTTATTCTGTAAAATGAGTTGACAATAGAAATACCAAACCACTCAAATATCCTTGCCAAGAAAACACCAAATAAAGTCACAGAAACTTGGACACAACTGAAAAATGACTGAACAACTATGGATTGGGCAGGTTGTATAGTGAATAGAGTACTGGGTCTGAAGGACTCATCTTCTTGAATTCAAATCTGACTCAGACACTTACTAGCTTCCTGAGCCTGGGTAAGCAACTTACCCTTGTTTGGCTCAGTTTTCTCAACTGTAAAATGAATTGGAGAAGTCACTGGCAAATAACTCCAGTGTCTAGTGAAGAAAATCACATAAGGGATCACACAGAGTTGGACATGACTGAAGTGACTGAACAGCAACAAGTTGAAATTATAGCCTGACAAATTGCACTTTGTTTGGAATGTCATGTGATGACCAAATAGGAAATAATGTGAAATAAAGGTGAAAATGGAAGTTGAAGAGAGAGATTGAGAATATCTGTGAATGTCAGTTTTTCTAGACATTTTGTCTATAGAATAATATTCCCTCATTTTAAAATTAGGCATGATGTTTTATAAAACTACGATGATCAAAGTAAGATCTTCAAGGGCTCTCAAAAATAAAACATTGAAGTCAAACACTCTTCTTTTATAAATCTGGAAACAGAAGCTCAGAAAAGGCAATTGATTTGCCCAGGGTCATGCAGATAGCAAATAACAGAGCCCTGGATTGAAATCAAAGTCCCTTGTTTCAAAAAACTGTATTCTTTTTCTTGACACTTCTAATATTGTCCATTTCTCCCAACCACCCAGTGAGATGGGTAAAGGAAGAATTATTCTTCCCATTTTCAAAAGAGAAACTTAGAGGGGGGGAGGGGAAGGAGTAAAGGAGCATCTTATTGAGAGTCCCACGGTATCATTGTTCCCTTGTGCAGAAATAGAAGTGTGTCATGGATACCATACAATGGCTTAGAAGCAGATGGCTAATCAAATCTAATACTAAGCAATGAGAGGGAATTCTGCCTTGAATTTTTCCTCTGCCGTTTATATGTATTGTTTAGTCTTTATAAAGTATAAGTCCTTGAGGGTAAGAACTATCTTTGAATCTCTTTTTTTTTCCACTTAGCATCTAGCACATTTGAGGCCTTTAACAAATGATTATAGGTAGATTAATCTATAGTTTAGGCTAGACAGATCTCATGGAGCGGGAAAATTTGCCAGTGATATCCATTCGCAGTACAGACAAAAATGGAGAGAATAAAGAGGAATAGAGTCATTCCAAGAAGAGATTTGGGAATATTACTATGGCATTAACAAGAAAGGCAAATTTGCCTTTTGCCATGATAATAACTCACATTTCTTTAATACTATGTTGTTTGCAAGGAGTTTTTCTGCACAATTCGATGAAGCAAGGAATATTTACTTAATTATCACCACTTTACAGCTGAGGAAACTGAGGTCCACTGTCTAAAACAGTGACTTGCTCAAGGTCATAGAACTAGTGTGATAAAGAGTATTCAAGTCTGGCTCTCATGACTTCTAGGAGTTCCACTTATACAAGGGACAAAGGCCCTTGTGATTGATCTGCTGGTTATTCCCAAGGTCACCACTCAAAGGTCAGTACTAAAAAGTTCCTTGATAGATCATGCAGATCAATTGCCTCATTCTGAAGATGAAGAATCCAAATGACAAGGAAGATCAAGTGACTATTTGCCCCAGTATAGTTAGCAACTATAACAGATAGAAACCAAACCCATATCATTTCACCATCATTTGATTCCCCACACACACACACCGCCCCCAAACCTTATTTAGATCATTCCTTAGAGACTTATTGTCATTAACTTTAAGGTCTCTCCAGTCTAGGATTATAGTCTTTTTGGGGTAATGGGTGGGAAGGATATTTAAAGATATATTTTAAGGCAGCTACAATTTCACCTTATGGTATCATGCACATTGCGGATGGTTGGGTCTAAATGATTCCAATCTCTTCATTCCCTGTGTTCATTGTTGCTGAGGAGTTGGAAAAGGAAGGAATCATGGACTCTTCTTTCTAAGAGCTTACAATCTGCTCTCTGGTGAGACATGACTCACTCATGGGAAATACTTAACAAGCAATGTGTGACAGTGTCTAATTAAGTAATAAACTGAGTAATACAGATCAGAAGTACAATAGGGTATTGGAAAGAGCTCATTATTTTAAGTAGCAATCTTTCCTTCACTCTTGTTTTACTCCACTAGCTATGTGACCTTGGTTTGATCACAATCTTTCAGTCTCCATTTCCTAACAGAAAGATCGTGAAAATCAAACAGAAGATATGGGTTCAAATATAAGATGCTGCTACTTATTCTTCACTTTCTACATCTATTAGATAAGAGGTTTGGATTGCAGAAAACTCTTGATATAAGGGGGGGGAAATTAGGAGAGAGGAAAAGAACCTTTCTATTTGTGCATGAGGATAAGGATGGTGATCAGGGAAGGCTTTAGGAAAAAAATGTTGCTGAGATGATACTTGAAGGAAGACAGGGTTACTAGTCCTGTGGCTAGATTGTCTCCACTGCCATTCCCTTTAACTCTAAGTCCTAGGAGGCCCTTATTTATAAAATAAAGATAAAAATACTTGTGCTACACAACACAGAGAACTTTTGTGAGGAAAGTATTTTGTATACTTTATAGAAAGATGATATTATTATGATTACAATACAATAAGCGGATTCATTATTGATTGATTTCTATTTGACAGAGAGGGCTAGGGGTGTGGAGGAAAGGAGGACCAGAAATGATAAGCAAATTATTCAAGGTCACATAGCAAGACAATGGTTGAACTAAGGTTGACCTAGACACTTTCCTTAAAAGTCTATGGTTTTTACTTTCTCCAGGAAAAAGTCCTAAGGAACAAGAGGAGTTTGGGGAAACAGCAAGAAGAACTGCCACTAATTCATCTTTCATGGGCTTCTTCCAAACGAGCAACAGTAGCAAAGGTTCTAAGCAACTGTTCTGAGCCCCCACTGGGCTCATTTTCTCCAGTAGGCAGCTGAAGAATCCTGGCTGATGTTCAAGGCTAGGGAATCCAATTCCTTTTTGCACATCAAATCCACCAGTTTTATGGGAAGCTAAAAAGCTCCTGTTCATACAGTCAGAGCCACGTGCTCAGGAACAAATGAATGTACAATGTACTGAAAGCATTTGGAGATATGAGCATATCGAAATATAGGAATCATGTTCAAGTACACAGAATCAAGGGGTTTATGTACTCCCACATGGGAGAACATAGAATCACATGCAAAACAAATGAACACGGTGGTGCTTACAAGGGTCAAGAATTGGGGTGACTAGGTGGCATGATGCTTTATTGAGCCCTAGCCCTGGAGTCCAGAAATTCTGAATTCAAATTCAACCTTAGACTCTTGATACTTACTAGCTGTGTGAAATTGGGCAAGTAACTTAGTCCCATTGTCTTACCAAAAAAATTGAGTTATAATTTCTGGGTAATTAATCATTTTGTTAATAATGTCAGAATTTTAATAAAAAGAAACAGTGACACTTGCCAAAGACCCTCATGGCTGTGGGATTAAGGATTATATGACCTTGGAAAAGTGGATGTCCCCCAGCATGGTAATCAACTCTACTTAACAAATAGTGATATAATGAATATTCAATAAAGACTTGAACCTATTCTAATAAACTTTGATGCTTCTTCTTTTTTAATTTGTGGCATGGTAATCAGGGATAAGATCAGGGATAAAAGTTAGGAAGGATTAAGTAACAGAGGCCAGATTTGAACTGAGGTCCTCTTAACTCCCGGACTAGTGCTCTATCTATTGCATCATTGCATCACCTAATTGCCCCTGTGTCATTTACTTCTAAGTTACTCCAAGCCTTGGTAAATATAAACAAAGAATCTAAATCAGAGCAGAAGGGAGTTCCACCTAAGATAAAAATCTTAGGTGGCACAGTCATAACCAGAATGAGGAGAATGTTGGTCCTGTGTGTTCCATCAGTCTTGTCCTTGAGTGATTAGACAAGGAAATAGGACAGAGGGAAAAAGCTTGGACTTACCCAGTTTTACTAATTAGCAATAAATATGATAGAGAAATAATCATTTTTCTCAACCCATATGTATTTAACTGTTTGGTATTTGGGTTGGCCAGGTAACAGCATTCAATAAGTAGCTATTATATATCAGATACTATGCTAAGAGATATGTAGAAGGAACAAAAAAGACAACCCCCCAAAAGACTCTGCTCCTTGAGAAGTCAAACTTTAATAGAGGAGATGATATGCAAACAATTGTGTGTAAATGAAATAAATAATCAGAAAAATTTGAGACAATCAACAAGGGAAAGGCACTAGGATTAAAAATGATGAGGCAAGACTGCTGTAGAAAGTGATATTTTAGCCAAGATTTGAAAGATGCTAGGGAGAGTAAGAGAGACAAAGATTTGAGAGAAATAAATTTCAGGGATGGGGACAGTCAGTGCAAATGATTGGAGAGAAAAATGTGAAGGTCTTGAATAAGGGAATAATAAAAAAGACAGGTTCATTAGATTTCCAACATGGAATGGAACAAAGGACAACCTGAGAGTGGGGTAAAGAAGGGGTGATGTAACATATAAGAAGACTGCAATGTGTAGAGTCCTACTCATGGAGTCAGGAATACCTGGGTTCAAATATGTTCTCATACTCTTACTAACTGTATGAACTTGAGCAAGTAACTTGACCCAAATGGCTTTAAAAAAAAGGACAAGAAGAATGGAAAAGTAAGAAGGGACCAGGTTATGAAGCTCTTCAGAAGCTCTTTGGAGGATTTGAGGTTTGATCCTGGAGATAATAAAGAATCATTGGAGTTTATTGAATTGTGTGGGTTGACATGATAAGACTTGAAAGGAAGTAGTGTAGAGACAGGATGTTGTACTTGGTTTCAGGAAGATCTGAATTTGTGTCCTGTTTCCCACACTTTCTACTTGCATTACTGGGAAAATGAGAATTGAGAGTCAACCATAACCCAAGCACAGATGCTTACATGAACCTAAGGAAGCATATACCTCTCTCTCTCTCTCTCTCTCTCTCTCTCTCTCTCTCTCTCTCTCTGTTCATATATATATATATATATAATATACATATATACATATACATATATATGTACACCTATGCATTTAGCAAAGGACACACAGAAAAGCATGTGTCTATATGTACCTATACATACATAGATTAATAAACACCCATATAGGTACAGGAATAGTTGAAGCAGACATGAACAGAAGTCACATGAATATAAATAGGAAAACCTTTGAATGCTTATGGGCACACCATTCCCAGAGAATAATAACTGGTCATTACAAAACAGAGATCTATTTGAAGCATTGATTTCTGAGGTTGTCAGAGCTGGATAAATAAAGCCAGAGTGGGATATAATAAGGGCTCAACTCACAAAGGTGCGGCACAGAGTGGAGCAGGGTCCTGCAAGAGTCTGTAAATATTTACTGCAACTGAGAAGAGGAGTGGGGTTAGAGATACCCAAGTTGTGTCTGGTCACATTCTCTGAGAAGTTATCTCCATCTCCAGGAGGATAGTAGGATTCGTGACTGAGTGATCAGAGGTCACATGGCTGTCATTTCATCCCTGTTGGCAAAAGGTCCCTAGGTAAATCACAAGCCAGAATTTGCCTACCTGCTGCTTGAGCAGGGGTGGGAGAGATGCCCCTTTTATTGGGTTTTATTTTGCACTATATAAAAAACTCCTCATTGAAGATGTAAACTATATCTGTGTATTTACCTCCTTTTCAATCTGAGTCCTAACCCTCTCTTATAGTCTACACCTTGACCCTGACCCCAAACTGAACTCACTCAGGCCACAGATCCAGAAAAAAATTTCAAACTATAATACACAGTGTTTCAAGAACACAAGAACTAGTTTATTATAGTTAGTATCATAGTAGGAGACTTAGCTTCTAATGCCACCATACACATTAACAAACATGCAATCATGGGTCAGTTACTTAGTCTTTGATAGCCTCAGTTTCCTTAGTCATAAAATGGGAATAAGAATGCCAATATTTTCTCCCTTAAGAGGCACCATATAAATGTGAGTTATTATTTCATGAAGTATGAGGGAATAGGTGTTTTCTGAATAGGCATGTAGAGAAGTTCATGGAAGAAATAACATTTGAAATGGATTTTTAAATATGGATAAGAATTCAAGAGGTAAAGAGATTTGCATGGAATGTTCCATGGGGAAGAGATTTAGCTAGTAGAGGAAAGAAATTTTGAGACAAATGAATGATAAAAACTAATTTACTAAACATTGGTTCTGCTGCATCAAGTATTGTGCTAAGTGTTAGGGACCCAAACACATACAAGTTCTAGGAACTAGATCCATTCTTAGGGAGCTTACATTTTAATAGGAAAAGGGAGTAGCATAAGGTGGGAGGGTGTTTTGGTCAGGGCAGTCACAGGGAGGCACAAGGAGGATTTATTTGGACTGTCTTTCTAGGAATTTAAGGGTTTATTTGATAGAAGTTAAAAGCTGGATGATGGGAGCAAAAGAGGATGGTTATCATAGGATGATGATGATGATGATGATGATGATGATGTTTGTCCTTCATTCTCAAAGGAGATCATGATACAAGGGAGTTGAAGTCATGTTAAGCAAATTAATTGTATTTGAGTGAGAGGGTGCTGTGCTAAGTCACAAGCCTTACTTTCTCCTATGGAATCTTCTGTGTCCAATGGTCAGATAAGCATCAGGACAAGTGGAGATGACCCTGGATGTTAGGCAGTTAGGTTTAAGTAATTTGTCCATGGTCATACAATTAGTACTACAGCTTGGGAGTGTCTGAGGCAGGATTTGATTTCAGAACCTCCTGAGTCTAGAGTTGGTACTCTATACACTGTGTCACCTAGCTGCCCCATAGCTAATCATGACAATGACTGGGCACAGCATGATGGGTGTGGTTCAGATTTGCAATTGTGGTGGCAGCTGGAGTATAGGGTCAAAGTGTGGAAGTTGAGGAGCAGAAGCAAGACATGGATATGGCCAGATATATTTAGGTGCCCAATTTTTTTTCCCATTGTGGTCGAAGGTGGACTGCATGGCATATGAATAGACAGGAAGATCTTTGATTAAGTCCTAGCTCTGATACATTCTGTTTTTTGACTCTGAGCAAATCACTTAGCCTGGCTCAATCAATATTTATTAAGTATTTAC
Organism: Macrotis lagotis; assembly: GCF_037893015.1. Lineage (NCBI taxonomy): Eukaryota > Metazoa > Chordata > Mammalia > Peramelemorphia > Peramelidae > Macrotis > Macrotis lagotis. Next base: position 614,980,138 of record NC_133666.1, on the reverse strand, counting down.
TACATGGCAGAACTTGTGATAAATACTAGGCTTTAAAAAACACCTAATTCTATAATTTGTTGATGTGTTAACCTCCCTGGTAGAAAAATTATGGCCAGAAATCACATATTCAGTCCTTATCCTAGGCAATAAAATGTATGGGGCATGGGGGGAGTTCAAGTAGTAAGGGAAGTGTGGGGTAAAGAGCATCTTGAATGTCTGGCAAAGGATTTTGAGGGATTCTATGGATATAGAGAAGAGCCAGAGGAGGATTTTAAATTGAAGAAAAAAATGACTTTGATGCTTTATGCATAAGAAAACTGATCCAGGCAGAGATAAAAGGCAATGGAGGAAACTAAAGACCTGTTAAGGTGACTATTGGTGGCTCATTACTTGGAATCTCACCACTGTGCAAATTGACTCACTTTTGATAATAATCACTTAATTCACTCAGGTGCCTCTCCCTTATGATTGGGGGGGCTAGTCAGCAGAGCTGTAAACTCCCCCCCCCAATACTTACTTTTAAAGAGGGCTCAGAACTTCCCTGACAAGTATTCATTTTTCATCAGCAACTCAGTTTAGTTTGGATTCCATAGAACAGCAGAGCTCCCCATCCTCTACTTTTTCAGTTTCTTTTTTTGTGTGTGTTGTCTTCTCCCATTGGATTGTAAATTCCTTGAGAGCAGGGACTAACTGTTTTTCCTTATTTGTATCCCCACCACTTAATACATACATAGTGGGTACATAGCAGGTTTAATAGATGTTTATTGTTTATTGACTATTGTAAAATAGCCCAGATGGATGAGAATAAAAGATTGGACTAATGTAATAGGGATGAGAATAGAGAGAAAGGGAAAGGATAGGGCAGAACACTGAACCAAAAGTTTGGTGCTGCCAGGGACATTAGTACACCAAACCTTTTATTTTAGAAGTGACACTGAATATGCTCAAAGACTTTAAGTGACTTTCCCAGTCTTTAGAGGATTTGAACCTAGTTAAAAGGATCATAGATTTAGCATAGATTTAGAGCTAGGCCCTAATAAAAGCCATAATTCTAACACTCTCATTTTATATATAATCAGGGGTCTAATGATGGTGGTCCTCATTCAAGGAAAGGTGATGTTGGATGAGATTATTACTATTTTTTTATTATTATTTCCTCCATATACTTGCTTTAAAATGAGGTAGAATTGCTGAGACTTGATCAATAATTTAGGTGAAGAGAAAATTACAGCCATAATTAGCCAAAAGGGATAAATACTTTTCCAATTAACAACACTCATTCTGTGTCTACTGTACAAGGAAGGATGGATACCTGTGAATATGGAGGAAAAACTGTGGGGAGGAGATCATGAACACCCTTGTATTAAAGTTAGAATGAAATCAAACATCTCCTGTTTCATGTCTGGTTGCTGCTTCCTGGAATAAGAGCAGCACTTCTCCACTGGTGAGCTGGCTTCAGTAAAACAAGGGAGACAAGGGAGTTTTAACAAACTACCCTAAAGGGAGAATATATTTTCAATATTTTTTTGTGCAAATGTGGAGTAAAGCTCTGAATACACTCCCAGTTATTTTGATGTTTGTTTTCTTTCTTAAAAGGGGAAAAAAGCAGTTTACAGACTCATGAGATAAATTCCATTGCTTTAAAGTGATAGATTCTTCTGGTTATTATAAGCCTGAATAAGCCATGATGAAGCTTCTCTGCAATGCCTAAGAGAAACATATTAATAAATGGAGACAAAAGGAAATGAGTGACCTTGGTAAGGTACAAGGCCTGTATTCTCCTTTTGAAGTTGGAAGAGTTAGAAAAGGAGTCTTTGTGTGAGCTAATAAAAATCTAATTCCTATGATCCCATAATAATTCTGCTGCCCTTGACCTGAGTCAAGCTCTATAAGGGGCATTGTGGCCAAATCAATCCAATATACTTTAGGGAGGTCAAATTGAATGTGCCAATAAATAGTTGCCAGAATAGTAAGAGGACAAGAAGTGGAGCCATTCCTGGAGATGTCAGTCAATGTCTTTGTATGTAGACATGTAACTTAGCCAATTCTTCAAATGGGCATTGTCAGGACTCTGTTTGACACTCCGTGGAGTATCAGTTAAATTGCTGTGACCCAGAGGAAAAGTTCTGGATTCTGAGCTTAAATATAATCTCTTAAATAGAATCATTAACTGAGGGATCTTGAACAAATAGTTTAATCTTGAGTATTTAAAATGGGAGTGTTAGACTTTATCTGTATAATGAGCAGATTGGACAAGATGGTTTTTAAGGTCACTTCAAGTACTAAACTGATGTTTCAGTAAGTACTTTGTAATGCTAATATACCTTTCCATCCTCACTCTTCAGAGTGAACCCTCTCATTTTGGTGACTCTGGGGGCATGGGACAAAAGAATACCATGAGTACACCTGTGGAGCATCCTATAAGGAGTCTTCTATCTGGTACCTTTAGTCAGGGCACTAGCCACAGTTCCTGTATCCCTAATGGAAAACTTCTTCATTAAGAAACCCTTCTGGATTTGAAATCAGGAGACCTGAACACAGTTACCACTCACCATCTTTCTCATGTCTCAGAGTCTCACTTCTACCATCTCACAAGGCTGTTTTAAAGGACTTCAGAAAAGTTAGCAGTGCACCAGGTTGACTGAAAACCATGCCAGTGGATGATAAGTGAGAGTACTGGACTGGGAGAGGAGAGTAAGAAAAGATTTAAAGAGGGTGTAGTCATAGCCTTCAAATATCTAAAGCCCTGGAATGGACCACAAGAACAAACATATTCCAAGTGACCCAAGAGGGGAAAACAGATTATTATAATTTGAGTGTAAATGAGGGGAATAACATAAGGTACTTTTTAACTCAATAAAAGGAAGAACATACTAAGAGAAAAGATTTTCTCTTGATTAAATGAACACTTAGGATGTGTGTGAATTCCTCATCAGTGAAAATCTTCAAGTAACTTCTAGGAATGCCATCCAGATATCCAGTTTCCATCCATTCTCCTGAAACCATATTGTATTCATGTTATATTATTTTGTATGCGAAAGACACATGGCTTAGTCATTAGAAAGCTGGACTAGTAAAGAAGATATTTTTTTACTGCTAAAACACCAGGGTCAATCCTTACCTGTGATATACACTCCAGGTGACATTGAGTAAGTCCCAAAGTCCATTCCAAAATAATGAATAATAGGGAAGGTAATGATCAGGACTGCCCATCTCTGGGAGTTTCCAATGTCAGTGAAAAATACAACAAAATGTATGTGTGTGTGTGTGTGTGTGTGTGTGTGTGTGTGTGTGTGTGTGCATGTGTGTGTGTGTGTGCATGTGTATGCATGCATATACCTATATGGACAAATGTATCTATGTACATATATAATATTTATAGAACTATCATGAATATATTTGTGTATACTGTAAAATAAAAGTTAAATTTCTTTAGTCCTAGGACTATTTCATTCTTTTCTTCTATCTCTTTTGTAACAGAAACATAAAGAATAACTAGTAAATTATCCTTGCTTGATCAATTTATTGATTGTTACCAAAGCTTCTGCTGTCAGTCATTTTTGCTTTTCTTTTCTCATTCCACACATCATTTCAGTCTCAATTCATGCAACCATCTTCCTTCTTAGACTGGTTCAGACCTTCAAAACCTCCTATCTAGATTATTGAAATAGTCATCTAAAAGATTTCCCAATCTCTTGAAATCTCTTCCATATGCAATGCCCCAGAAATTTCCAATAGTCCAGTCAACTAAGAAATAAAATTCAATTCCTTACCCTGGCATTCAAGATCCTTTCTAATCTGACTTGGAATGGTCCTTCTTTCATGAAGGCCTCCCTGATTTCCCCATCTGAAAGTTATCTTTGCTCTGAATTTCACAGTACTGCTCGTACAGCTTGGGTGGACCTTATTACAGTATACCTTTTATTATAGTTGTGTAGTTTTCTTCTCTTGTTTGATTTTAAACTTCTAAAGAGAGGAAATTGTTTCTAATTAATTTCTGTCTATTTTCAAGTACTTACCACAGTCTGTGCATAAAAGTCTCTTGATTAATATTTGTTGAAGAATTGAATCGTAGAATAATGCAATCCTAGAGTCATCATTAGGAATTCTGTTGCCCAGGGACAGCTCAGTGGGACAGAATAAAAGAGTACAGAATAAATTTGAGAAGATCTCAAAAAGATCCCAGGTAAAACTTTTCAGTTAGAGAGAGAAAAAGACTCCAAAATACTCCAGCAGGCAGAAACCCTTATATATTCCTCCCTTAGTATATCACACTGGGAAGAGGGCATCTAGGTGGTACAGTGAATAAAGCACCAGCCCTGGAGTCAGAAAGACCTGAATTCAAATCAGACCTCAGAAATTTATTATTTACTATCTGTGTAAAATTGGACAAGTTTAACCCTGATTGCTTCATATCTAGGGTCATTTCCAGTCATCTTGATTCATATCTGACCACTGGACACAGATGAATCTAAAAGATAAAGTGAGATTGGTGACTTAGCACAGCACCCCCTCACTCAAATCAATTCATGTGCTTGTCATGGCATCATCTCCCTGATGTCATGGTCTTTGAGAAAAAAACATCATCATCACACAGGGAGAGATCCAGTAGAAGTTAGTGGCATCCCACCTAAGCCAGTAAGGTAAACATCTCTCAGACCCCCTGATTCATGATAACTTCCTCCTGCATAATTGTATGCTTTGGCTACTCAGGCCCAGCAATGTAATGCAGAACATTTCAAAGTACTGAGTAGAGTCATATTGAAGATCAACAGGTTATCATTTACAGAACTGGTTCTGGAACCCTAGAATATTATTTACAACTCCCATATCTCAAGTACCTTGTAGGAAGCAGGGTAGGAGAGAGATCAGATGTGTTAATTTGGGGGAGGAGAATATCTACCATTAATTGGAAGGTTGACCAAAGGATTGGCAATCACCCTCTCCATGATGCCCTCTTCTTTATACGTTTTCAGGATACCATTCCTTCCTGATTTTCCTCCTACCTATCAGACCAGTCCTGAGTCTCCTTTTTCTGGATCTTCATCTAGATAATATAATTCTGCTAAAGAAGAGGCAGGTGGCTCTCAAGTTTCTGTCCTGGACCTTCTTCTCCCTCAAAACAATTTTATTTGGTGACCTCACTGGCTCTCATAGATTTAATTGGCATATCTCTGCTGATGATTCTTAGATCTACCTATCCTACTCTACTGACATTGAGCCTTATAGCTCCAATTGTCTATCAGTCATCTCACACAGGATGTCCATCTTAAACTCAATATATGCAAGAATGAATTCATTATTTTTTCTTCTAAATTCTCCCCATCTCCTACCTTCCCTGTTTCTATTGAGGAAAATAATTTCCTCCCAGTTTTTCAGGCTCACAACCACGAGTTATTCTAGATTTATCATTATCTCTCTCACCTTTCCACATTCATCTACTTTTTAGTCCTATAGATATTCAATATTTCTCAAATACCTTCCCATCTTTCTGGCACTTTCGAATGCAGGTCCTCATTACTCCATGCCTGGATTATTCCAATAGCCTGTTTCAAGTCTCTCCCAACTCCAATCCATCTACTATCCAGAAATTCAGAAAATAAAGATATTTTCCTAATCTGCTCTGGTTGGATCATGTCACCTCCATCGCCACACACACACACACACACACACACACACACACACACACACACACACCACCACCACCACCATCACCACCACCACCACCACTACCAACAACAACAACAACAACAACAACAACAACAGCAACTTAATAACCAGTGGCTTCCAATTTCCTTCAAAATCAAATGCAAAATTCTCTGTTTGATATTCAAAGCCCTTCCTAATCTATCCACCTTCTACCTTTCCAATATTTTTATATTTTATTCCCATCAGGCACTCTTTAGTCCAATGATACTGACCTCCAGCTTTTCCATGAACACGTAACTCTATCTCTTTGCCACTTAGGAAGAGAACTCAAAGAGCATCCAGTCAAGCCCCTTGCTGGTCAGAAATTCCCTCTACAAAATTCCTGAACCAGTAGTCACCAACCAACTTGACAATCTTCAATTATGAGGAACTCATCTCTCCATTGTCAAAGTTCCCAGAGGAATCTATCACTCCCCCCTTTAAAATGATCCATTTCATTGGAAAGTGATTCTAGTGACTAGAAAGATTTTCCTCAGATTTAGTCAAAGTCTGCCATTCCAGATTTTCCTAGTTGTGCTGCTTTGGGTCAATAAGAACAAGCCTAATTAATCACTTAATTAATTAATTAATTAATTTTGTGAATGACAACCTGCCAAAGGCTTGAAGGAATGGTTCCTCTCTATGTTCCCTTCTCTCCTTGCTAAATTGACATACTTCCCTTAACCAACATTATATAAAGGCATTTCAGTTATTTAAAGACTGTCATAGTATCCACATCCACAAGTTTTTTTTCTCTTAGAGGCTAAACATCCCAGCTTCCCTCAGCTGATTTGATAAGCATCATTATTTTAATTGCCTTCCCATCCAGATCAGTTTATCTTTGGCCATGTTCCAATTTCTCCATTTGAGTAGGGGAATAAAGAGAGTGATGAGGAAATAGGCCCTTCAGAAGTAGAGGGGCAGTGTTAAAGAGGAGAAGAAGGGCCTGGAGAGTCATAAATGGTGAATGATGTGTTTAGGGAATGAATTTTAGAGTGGGGGCTGAGAAAGACTCTCAGATATATAGGAATATATATTATTGGAACTAAAGAGTACCTAGAAAGTATCTAGTCCTACCTCATACTTTAGAGATCAAGAAAACGAAGCCTCATAAAAGGAAATGACTTGTTGAAGATTGGACAGTTGGAAGTTGGCAAATGTAAGATTTGAACCCAATCCTTTGTAACTCTGAGGCAGTTTCTAAAGCATTTCAACTATTAGAAGGATTATAAATTGGTTGGTGTAATAGATGTTCTTATTAACTTCAGAGTTCAGAACTAGGGGCAGTGGAAGGAAATTATAGCAAGGTAGACTTTGGCCTAATATAAAAAGAACTTCCTAGGAATTATAGTAGTTCCAAACGAGATACTAGGTATGAGATAACAGGGGGAGGATATGTTTCCCTCACTTGAAATATTCAAACAGATCTTAGATGGGCATCTGCTGGGGATGTTATTAAAAAAGTATGGATGATCACATCAGGATTGAAGCAAATACCCACCAAGGTTTCTTCTCACTGAGATTTTATGGCTTTAGTTAGTAAAGATTCAGTGGGAAACAGTGTGGTATAGTGGGAGAATCCTCTCCTGGAAGTCAGAAGGCTACCACTTCATATTGGCTGTTAGATTTTGGGAGATTTATTTAATCTCAGTTTCTCCTTTTTGCAAAATAAAGGAGTTTGACTTGATGATCCCTATGACAAGGGTATTTTTATTGCCAGCAGTGTTACTGGAAAAGCTCTGGCCTGACATAATAACCTGGTGCACCAGTGAAGGAATCATTGTCATTTCAAGTCACAAAGCCTTTACAGGCCATGCAGATTCAGAGAGAAGAAGGTCTTTTTTTTTTTTGGCGGGGAGGGGGGAACCTCTTCTTCTGGGGTTTAATTTTGTCTCTTTAGTCAGAAGCCAGCTGAGGGAGAGAGTCCTTCCTCTGCTTTCCCTGAATGCAGTAGAAAGAATGCAACCCAATGAAAATAAAATCCTGGGAGGTAGAAGAAAAAGGAAAGAATACTGCTTTGAGTTGTTTGGCTCCCCATAGGCAGCAAAGCTTGTTACTTTCAGAACCAGGAATCCCTTTTGATTACTTTCCGTTGGAAGCCAAGAACTCATTCTTCTTTGTGTATGTGAAAGGTATGCAACTATTGTGTACGTAAAAGTGTGCCATTTCTTAAATATAATTACTTCATATATGATATGCATACACATGAATGAAGCGTTTATTATGCTTTTAATATATGCATAGCATTCTACTAAATATTGAGATACAAATAAAAAGAAAGACAGTCCCTGCTCTTAAGATGCTCACATTCAGATAAAGGAGACAAAACATGGAAAGCTTCAGCTATAAGTCAGATGAAAGGGTCCTGTAGACCATTGCTTACAGCAGAAACTGAAAATAATGATTCTTCTTTAATGTCATTTACACTGAAAAAATAATCCTATCTCTGTGCCAAAGTCTTGGATGGCAAATATTTTCCTTTCCATTGACAGTTCTCAGTTGTGACTGTAGCCCTTACAGGAATGGTTTCTGGGTGGCATCTCAAGTGCTTCCCAGGATGATGACTTAGAACCTGGGACTGGTAGCATTATTATTCCCAAGGTTTTGGAATTCAAGTTGCTGAGATGTCTCCATCAGGATCTGAGGGAAGATGGTGGTTAAGGTGATGGTATTTGTTTGACTTGCCTGGTCCATTCTACCTCCTGTCTCTCCCTCAGCGAGAAGCTAGTTTATCTGTTTGGTAGTAGCAGTTAGTAGACAGTTGATAGTGATAGGTAGCAAGTCATTTAACCGTGATTGCCTCACCAGAAAATAAAAAAGACTTTAAAGCACTAAAGCTTAAAACTTCCATAAGACATAACAGAACTCTATATTGACATCTTGCAATAGGGTCCAAATTTCTCTTTCAAATATATTTCTAATCCATACTGTACACATTCCTTGATTCATCTTAGGATCACAAATTTTGTAGATTGAAAGTGAATCTAATGATTATAGAATCATTTTACTGCCAAGTATATTATTGTTGTTGCTCAGTCATTATCAGTCCTATCCAACTCTTCCAGGGATGTTGTGAAGAGCAAATGAGACAGCATATGGAAAGTGCTCTGCAATCTCTAAAAAGTTACTTAAGAACTTTTCTGTTGTCCAGTCTTGTTCGACTCTCCATGACCTTATTTGGGATTTTCTTAGCAAGGATGCTGAAGTAGTTTGCTATTTCCTTCTCCAGCTCTTTTTATACATGAAAAAACTGAAGCAAACAGGGTAAAGTGCATTGCCCAGAGTCATACAACTAGCAAGTGTCTGAGATCAGATGAGAACTCAGGAAGATGAATTTTCCTGGTTCACAATATGGTGCTCTATCCATTGCACCACACAGCTACCAATAGATAGGAATAATGATTCCCAAATAGAGGAAGTGACTAATCCAAAATCACTCAGGCAATAAATTACAGAACCAAAATTTGATGCCATGTATTTTAACTCTAAATTCTTACTATTTTGCCATAGCATTTGTTAATCTTACTAATGCTTGACTCTTACCACACACAATTCTGATCCAAAACCCTGAATGGTTCCCCAATAGAGCAAAAAGCCTTATGTCCTGTCAAGTAGCTACTTTTATAACCTGGTCTCCCAATATTCTCTGTTAATTATTTTCTTTATTCCACAATATCACCTTCCTACTTTAACTTCTGTGTCATTGTTCCTTTGGTAAATCCCATCCCCTGGAACTTTGAAATCATAACCGTGTAACAAGGTCCAGTTCAGAAATCACAAACACACACAAAAAATCTCTTTATGCCTTTCTGGGCATGTGGACTCTGAATTTTATGGGAATGGAAAGAAAAGTCACTCGTAACAGAGGGGAGAAAAGGAGCAAAGGATCAGAGATATTCGGAACCAAGCCTAATTTGAATACCATGGACCCACCAAATGAGATACCTTCCCTGAGAGAAGGAACTGATGGAAAAAAAGATTTAGATTAATTTATATGTGAAGAAAAATTAGAGGGCCCCTTAAAGGAAATTTCAGTGAACTTTTCTTTCACATTTCTCCTAAGGTGTCTTCCTGGAGTTTCCCAGGCTGTAAGAATACTTTCCTTCAGAACTCACAAAACTCTCTTTTATCTCAGTCTTTGGGTACCATTAGTTATTTGCATATAAAACAAAGCCCACCACTTGATTGTGAGCTCCTTGTTGGCAGAGACCAAATTATGGGAGAATAGAATTCTAAGCTTACAGCTGGATGGAACCTCAGAGATCACTGAGTTCAAATTCCTCATTTTACAAATGGGGAAACTTAGATCCAAAGAAATTAAATGATTTATCCAGGTCCACCCACTAGGAATTCTTTGTTAAATTTTAATCTCCTCCCTCCTCCCAATGCCCCAAATAAACTTTAAAACCTACTTTGCTAATCAGTGATATAACTGATCTGATTAGTTATACCTTCCATATCATGGGAGTTAGGGGCATGATGCCCCATGATCTGGAAACTCTACATAAAAAGCTTTTGGCCTCCCTATATGCCAGAGAAGAAATCTGAATTGTTATGACACTAAAAGATAAAATATGTTAATATTACACAATATCATACATATATTTTATGTATTTCTAAGTTTCTAAACTTTATCTGTGTGGTCTGCTAGTCTTCTTGTGTCATCTGTGTTTTCCACAAAACTCCTCAAAATTGTCATTTAATTTCTTATGCCAATCTGTGATAAAAAAAAATCATAAGGAAATTTGAGATGTGGAAGAAATAACCATACTCTTTCCAATGGTAATCCAATCATTCTATGATATTCTAATACATCTCTTTTCCATATCCTCTTGTAAATTATTCATAGGTAGAAAAGCTATGTCTTCATGGAGCCTTCTTGTCAGGATAGACGTTTCACTTGAGATCTCACAAAACTCTATACACCTCTTGTCCATATCCTCCTGTAAATCATTAAATGACAGAATAGTTATTATGGTGGAAGCCTTATTATGTCTTTTTGTTTTAATAAAAATTATTTATAACTTTTGTTTATACATCATCATTTCTAAAACTACTCCTTCCTCACCCAGAGAGTCATTTTCTATTACAAAGAATGAAAATGAGAAGAAAAAAGTAGCCAATAAAACTAACCAGTTTGACAATTAAATCTTATGGCACAATGCCTTACACTTTTCCGATAGATCTCTTGGCATTGTATAGATATCAATGATTGCGTTGGGGACTTTCCATAGGTTTCCCAGAATTTCTATAGAGCCAGCCCATCTTTCTTTGTGGCTGTATATCTATCTGAGATTATTCTTTGTGTTTTTTTCCTGCAAAATTATTCATTGTTAATACATTCTCCATCTGCTCAACCATGAACTTACATCTCTGGTCTCCTTTGCATGACCTTCTACATTACTTCTTTGGAGACTAGGATATTTCATGACTTTCAGTCAGATGACCCACTGAAAGAATATTATTAAGAAACCTAGGTGGGTGGCTAAGTGGCACAATGGGTAGGGTTAGGGTTAGGGTTAGGCATCTGGCCCTGGAGTCAGGAGTACCTGAGTTCAAATCCGCCCTCAGACACTTAATAATTGCCTAGCTGTGTGGCATTGGACAAGCCACTTAACCCCATTTGCCTTGCAAAAACCTAAAACAACTCAAAGAAACAAACCAAAAAAAAAAAAACAAACCCAACAACAAAACCAAACCTAGACATTCACTGAGGGAGGTGGGAAGGGAAGTTGGAAGGAAATTATATAACTTCAAAATATGCCTATGTATGTGGATAAATGATGAAAAAATTTCATAACATGTAATTGGAATAATAAAATAAAATATCAATTAAAACTTGATAGAAAGAAACCTAGGCATTTATTTGAGGAATGAGCTTGGGTTTAAAGAACTGTACAATTGCTCAAAGGTAATTTGGTCTGTCCTCCAATTCTGGGCCCATCTCTTTTTAACTACATTAGTTGAAGAGGTATGTGCTGATAAATCAAGTCCATACATCATCCAGCTAGTTACACAAGATTGTCAGGAAAATAGGCATTTTTCTTTTACCTTTGTTCCCCTTGCTTTGGTGAGATCTAAAAACTTTGTATTGCTTATGATATCTCTCTGGATCTTGATGCCATTAATACAATGTCACATACAACAGGACCATGTGAAGTACCTCACCATCTGTCAGGAATTGTATTTATATTTGGATTTTGAACTGGTCATTTTCCTTGATGGTAGAAAATTAATTTGAGGGCTCCATACCTCTTTGTTTACTAAAATACTAGATATTGACAAATATACATAAATCAGGCAAAGGTGAGTCTTTTGTTATATCTTCCAAGGAAAGGGACATGGATTTGATATATATGTGGGAGAAATCATGTTGGAGGAGACCTATACAGGATCACAAATTTACAGTTGGAAAGAAATTTTGAAGTCAGTTAATGCAACTTTATCATTTGATAAAAAGGAACCTGAGGTCTAGAGAAGGGTAATACCTTGTCTTAGGTCACAGAGAACAGTAATCATTAGTTTGGAGTTTGAAATTCAGTCCTCTGATCCTAAATCCTTTCTATTATATTCTATTGAATGATAGAATCTCTTTACTCATCAATATGGGTAACTAGGTGGCCCTGTGGATGGAGCACTGGCCTTGGAATCTGGAAGACTCATCTTCATGAGTTCAAATCCAACTTCTAACACTTCTCAACTTTGAGACCCTGGGAAAATCAACTTAATCATATTAGCCACAGTTCCTCATCTATAGAATGAACTGGAACAGGAAATGGCAAACTGCTTCAATATTTTTTGCCAAGAAAGCCTCTAAGGTAGGATCAGAAAGAATTAGACACAACTGAAAAAACAAACAGGAACAACAGCAACAGTAATCATAGAATCCCAACGTTGGAAAGGATTTCTGAGAACATCTAGTGTAATCCATCCCTGATTAGGCATTTCCTTTAGCAACTTCTTAACAAGTGATCATCTGTCCTTGTTTAAATATATGAAATGACAGAGAATTCATAATCTACCATGACAATTGAATCTAAAAAGAATCCAACCAATTTTTAATAGCCTAAACACAGTCTTTTGTATATCCTACTCCCCAAAGAGTAGCAATTGGGCATCATTTGGGAAAGAGAGAGAGGAAGTACCAGGTGCACAACAAGGACAGTAATCAGAAGATTCAGATGACTTAATATGCTATTCCTCCATGTTAGTGAGTGATTGGAAACCAAAGTCTGAGAAATATGTGGTATTAAGGAGGAGATGTCCCTGGTCAGGGAATTTGCATCTCAAAGAACAGAATAGATAAACTAGCTGTCAGCAATCCCATACACAAGGAACAGGTGATGAAAAATATCCCAGAAAGAGCGATGGGAATATTGTGGAAATAATTTCTGAACCTTAGAGTTGAAATTGGTGAAATGAAACTTAACTCCTTAACCATTTTTAATGACACTCTCTAAATACATGAACCTTTGTCATCCCCTTACTCAATAAACTCCAGTAGGTTCATATTTCTTTCTGGTTCAAATATAAAATTCTGTTTACTTGTAAAACCCATCAAAGCCTTTCCTTTCTACATTTCCAGTCTTTGTTCATGTTATTATATACTACACAATCCATGATCCAGTGATCCTGGGCCTTACCCCATCTTCCTTGTCTGACATTGCATCTCTGAATTCCATTCCTTTTAAATGTTTATCTTCCATAGCTGGAATGTTTGCCCTCTTCATCTCAACTTCCAGTCTTTAGCTCCTTTCAAGATACAGTTCAAGACTCACTTTCTGCAAGAGGCCTTTACTTGCGTTCCTACCTGTCCCCCCCATTAGTGCCTTCTCTTTGAAATAACTTCCATTTATGCTATAGACACATATATATGTGTGTATGTATATGTATTCACATCAGAGAAGATACCAATAATGTAAAATGTGCTTATATGTGTGTATACATATGTGTGTGTTATATAATTAGTTATCAGGATGTTGCCTAATTCACTACATATGAGCTTCTTCAATGTAGGCACTGTTTTTGTCTTTTCTCCTTGGTATCTCCATAATCAGCAAGATACCTTTCACATAGTAAAAAAAGGAGGTGAAGAAGGAAAAAGATAAGGAGAAGAAGAAAATGGGGAGGAAGAGAAAGAAGGAGAAGGAGGAGGAGCAGAAGGGTATTTGGAATCATGGAAATTGCATTTAAAACCTAGTCTCTGAACATTCTGTTGGGAGGGGAGGAGAAATAACAGTAAGATATAAAATGGACCTTCCCTAAGTCCTGTAGTTAATTATCAAAATAACCAGGTGCTAAACTTTGATCTACTCATTTAGTATTAAAGAAGATTATTGTCGCTGGAAGGGCCCTAAAGAGATTCTTCTGACTACTGGCATACAAAACAATGAAGTGACTTGTGTGATGTCAAACAAGTGACAAGTAAAAGAGCCAGAGTTTGAACCTGTATTTCTGGTACCCAAACCAGGGATAAACTGTGAGCAAAAGCACCTGGTTCTCAGACCATCTTGTCCATTCTTTGACCTCTATATTAGATATAAGTATACCTTTGGTGGTGACATAGATATATATTTGTTCATCAACCCTACTCTCCATAGCTTGTTGAACATTCCTGAAAAAGATATCTATAGGAATCAAAGTCATTATCTGAGTGGCTTTAAGGGACAGCGTTATGTTTGTCCCTCAAAAAATAAATAATGTTACACTCACCCCATTTAAGAGATGTGAATACTGAGTACCAATGACTTACAGGTGCACTAGCAGTGATCAGAATTGAGAGTCAAACCCAGTCCTGAGGCCTTGAGTTCAAAGAGGAGGAGACAGGTCTTTCCTACCAGCTTCACATGCCCAGAACAGGGGATCCTTTAGGGTTTACCCCACCACCCTCACATTCCCAGACCTCCCTAAAGGCACTCAGATTGGAAGCTCCCTGAGGACATTGATCATTCCTGTCTACAGAGCAGCAACTGACACCTTCAAGTTGTCTGTGTAGTACCAAATAGCCAGGCAATCAGCTGCCCACTGGAGATTTCCCTCTTGTGGTTTGGATCTTGCCCTAGCCAACCTGTTCAATGCTCCCATTCCATACCCCCTTGACTGAGTAACCATTCTCTGAAATGTCTCAAGCCTTTACAAGGTGCTCCCATCACAGAAGATACCAATTAAGGTAAAATGCAGATGCCACACTTTCTAGACTGGACAATTTATGTGCTCTCAGGCTCTTTCTTCCTTCCAGCATTTTCTCCCTAAGTGTCTTTTCTTCATTGTGTTAACAGTTTGAGTGCTGTGTGTAAATATGCATTTAAGAACATGTCTGTGCGTATAATTAATTTTATTACCCCTCAATAAGTATTTCAGAATTGCCACCTGACTAAAGTATAGGATTCTGACTCACATTTCATCCTCATGATCTTTGGTTTTTGCACCTTTCCCCAAATCCATATTCACTGGGTTGGAAGGCAGGAGTCAGTTCAAGTCCTGCTCCCCTCAGTGACTCATTCTTTTACCTTAACTATAAATAGAAGAATTCAGTGTATTTGAAATCAGAAGAACTGGGTCTTAAAAACCTAATTTTGTTATTTATTTACTATGTGATGCTAAACATCAATAATGTCTGACCTTTTCACAGCCCTTTAAAATTTCCAAAGTGAATCTCATTTGTTTCTCTCCCTTTTTTAAAAACCCACAATTTCACTGTGAGGAAGGTATAAAAAATATTGACAACTTTTTACAGATGAGCACGTTGAGCATTAATGGCATACAGGAGCACTAGCAATGGTCAGGAGTACCTGAATTTGAATCTTAGTCTGACCATTGCTAGTGCTCCTCTATGAATAACATCCAGGGTCATCTCCAGTCCTCCTGATTCATATCTGGCCACTGGACCCAGATGACTCTGTAAGAGAGAGAGGCTAGTGATTGGCAAGCACCCTCTCACTCAAATTCAGTTCATTTGCTTGACGTGGCATCACCTCCCTGATGTCATGGACTTCTTCCAGAATATCATCTTCAGTTCCTCTCCAAAATGAAGTTCAGTTTTCTAATCAATTTAATGGTCTCAACTTTCATAGAAATCCAAATGTTATGAGAGTACCTTCCCAGATCTATTTCCCATACTCTAGGACATCTGGAGAACTTGCAGTCCTTGATGCATGTGCACCTGTGCTGTTCTTTCCTTACTTCTCATTCTCCCACTGTTATAAAGGTCTGGAATTCATGCCTGTTCTACCTGATCACCTGAAATTTATTAATCATCTACGAGATATCAGACACTTATTAGATGTCAAACACAAACTAGATGCATTTAAGGATTTTCCTTTGATTTTTTAAACTAGCCTTTAAAGCTTATTTCAAATGTCATTTCTTCTGAGAAACTCTCTGTAATCTCCCCTGTCACCCCTACCTTTTATATTCCTATCTACTAATGGTGACATTCCCCTTGTATCTTCCATGGATCTTCATTTGTACCTTTCTGATTCACTTCATATGCAGCATTTTGCATTATTACTGTATTCTATTGTATGTTATCTCACCCTTCTAGACTATGAACTCCTCCAAGGACAGAGACCCTTGGCAAAAAAAGGCATATCAATGAATTAATATTAAATAAATAGAATCTAGAGTCATTTTCAGAATTTGCCCTGGAAAATAATCTTTTAATGTGTTCAGGACTGCTTTTTTCCCCATTTCATCATCTGACACTATTATAGAGTGGAGACAGGGTAAATAGGGGTAGATGGCAGCAGTTAGGAGTTCCTGCTCCCACTGAGGTCCCAGTTTGGTGGATGTCTAAGAGAAACAGAAAGCACAGTGCAAAAATTGGCATGGGTATAAGATTAATCATTTTCTCATTATCAACTTTATTTAAGGAAATTCTTTCTTACTGTTTGTTGTTCTTGATTTGTTTTCAGTCATGTACAACTCTTTCTTTTGTTACCCAATTTGGGGTTTTCTTGGCAAAGGTACTAAAGCAGTTGCTCATTTCCTTCACCAATTTATTTCACAGGTGAGGAAACAAGGATAAGTGACTTGCTCAGGGTCATACAGCTAGTAAGTGTCTGAAGCTGGGCTGAAGATGCGTCTTCCTGACTCCAGGTCTGGAGTTCTATTCACTGTGCCACATAGCTTCCCTCAAGAATTAAGAAAGATTTTGGTTAGGGATGTTGGTATGCAATAAGCAAACATTACTGCTGACTCTTGATAACATTTGTCTCACAGTCAGTAGAGGGCCAATGGTAATGTTGTGCTCAGGATGGGCTTACAGACCCCAATCAAGAATCATGCCCACTTATGGTCCAGAATTCAGGCCTAACCAAGGGCCTTTTGTTTATTTTATAATGCAGATCTGGAATTTGTCCAAGACATATAGTGGATAGTACCTACTGAAGTCTCTCTTAGCTCAGAGATCCTTTTACTCTACACACTAGACCTTCAACCCAGATGTCATGGTTCTCTGCCCACATTTCTCCCTCCTACCCACTTATTATTATTAAATTAATAAGTCCAAGCTGCAAGAAGACATAAAACCTTCTGATAACTTAGAGAAAGCAGATCCCTGGGAGGGGACAAGACAGATTAACCTCCTATTTCCAGGAACTCTAAGAGGTAGAAGTGAGAAGAAAAAGCAATTTCACCTGAATAACAACCACTGAAAAGCTATGGTGATAGACGAGATGTAACAGAAAGTTTAGCATAGAAATAGATTGTTCCATTGTATTACTTCTTATGAGAAAACAGTTTTTGGTGAACATGTGGTTAAGCTGTAAGGTCCAGTGCTCCAGTAGGTGGGAATTCTAAAATGGTCAGATGTGAGTGGGATGGAGGGAGACACCTTCTGTTGGGGGCTTCACGGTTTCCCTTTATAGGGAAAGCTAGCCAGGAGGATTCTCAGTTCTGACTTTCAGAACAAAAATTTAAAATGAAGCTTCCATTCTGTGGGAGCTGTTGATATTTAAATATTGATATGGTAATTTAAGCCCATTGTCCCTCCTCACTCATGTGGAACACAGAGGGATTTAAATGTAAAAGATGTAATTTGGGTGTTTGATTCTGAATAGCCAAAGAGAGAGGGGAGAAGTGGGGGGGGGGGGGAGTAGTGTGGAGGGGGAGGCTGCTGACTGGTGGTGACATTTCCCTAGAATCCCTTGGCACTTGTGAGTGCAGGTGGACCTTGCTTTAAAGAACTAGCAGCAGGATGGCACTTTGGGATTGTGGGTGTGTAATCAGGGAACATGGTTTGCAATCCTGTTTCTTTCTTTCTTTTAAACCTATGTGACCTTAAACAAGTTTGTTCCAGGCCTGGAGTCAGGAAAACCTGAAATCAAATATGGACTCAGACATTTATTGGTTATGTAATCCTGGGTCAGTCATTTCACTCTATTTGCTTCAGTTTCCTCATCTAAGGAAATCACAAACTCCAACAATATCTTTGCCAAGAAAACTCCAGATAGGGTAAGGAAGGGTAGGTAATTAGTTAACACAGTTAGTAAGCTTTAAAGTAGTGTTTGGTTAAATAATAATAATAATAATAATAATAATAATAATAATAATAATACTTATTTTCATTTTTCTTCCCTAGTTGCCCCATGGGACAGGTAGCTAGGGTTTGTTAGTCCTCAGAGGAATCTGAGTGTATGAAGTGACTTACCTAAGATGGAATTTAAGATTCCAACTGTGGATCCAATGACCTTACAGCCTGGAGAGGAATGGGGATAAGTTAGAAAGGAAGAGAGGATCAATCATAACCAAATAGAAATGATGAGGTAATACTTTGCTTATCAAAAACACTCTTGGGTCAGCTAGGTGGATCAGTGGATAGGGCACTGGCCCTGGAGTCAGGAGTACCTGAGTTCAAATGTGACCTCAGACATTTAATGATTACCTAGCTGTGTGGCTTTGGGCAAGCCACTTAACCCCATTTGCCTTGCAAAAACCTAAAAAAACCCACTCTTCACATAGTTCCTTTAAAAGACTAGCTTATTTAATGCATTTTAAAAAAGAATTTAATTTAGAAAATGCAATATAACAATGACACTTAAGTTGTGGTATGACTTCATTTATTTTCTGACTCTCAGTTTCCTGGTGCAATGATAAGAACAACAGATCTGGAGTCAAGAAAGCCTACCTTCCTGAGTTCTAATCTGGCCTCAGATCCTTGAACTTAAACATGTCACTTAAGTATGCCTCAGTTTCCTTATCTGTAAAAATGAGTTGGAGAAGAACATAGCAAACCACTCCAGTATCTGTGCCAAGAATATTAGAAATGGGGCCATGAAGATTCACACACTACTGAAAAACAACATAGAGAGGTAATGTGGCTTGGTGGAACTGTTGGCCTCAAAGTCAATAGACCTGAGCTGCAGTCTTATATCCCACACAAATTTTCTAAGCAATCTTTCAGTGCATCAGGCAACTTTGTAAGACCAAGTTGAGGAGTGGTTGCTGCTCTGCACTGGAGTTTTCTCACTGGGAGTTCCCTTTCTTTAAGGAACTCAAAGATCTGTCAAATGATAACAATCACATTCTTTTTAGTAAAAGTAGCAAAAATGAGAAGAAAAATGCACATTTAGGAAAAATAATAAGTTAATTGCTGGCAGAAAAGTACTATAAAGTTGATCAGGTTTATTCATCTTCCTTCATTATTGTTGGGTGTAAAAAAATTTTCTCTAACCAAAACAAAGAATAGGAGCATGATGTTATAATTTAAGCTCTAAAAGTATTGTTGTTTAGTCATTTCCAAATATTGCAGGTCATTTTTTGTTTGTTTTTTTGCAAAAAGAGTAGAATGGTATTGAATTTCCTTTTGTAACTCATTTTATAGATGAGGAAACTGAGATAAACAGAGTGAAGCTGTTGCCACTCAAAGACCACTGAAAAGTGAAAGAATTTGTGTGCTCTTTTAGGGATATTAAAGCTGCTCAGGATTTAAATAGTAACTATAGCAAAGTAAACATGTTACAAAAATCTTTCCCTCTGGAAGGGTCAAATAACACTTTAGGACAGGACGAATAACAAAATCTAGACATAGTTTTTTAGTAGAGAGAGAGAGAGAGAGAGAGAGAGAGAGAGAGAGAGAGAGAGAGAGAGAGAAGAGCAAGCAGCCATGAGGCTTGACTTAGTTTGGCCACATGGAGGGGACTTAGCATCAAAGAAGAAAGAAGCAGAAGCAGAAGCAGAAGCAGAAGCAGAAGAAGCAGAAGAAGAAGAAGAAGAAGAGGAAGAAGAAAAAGAAGAAGAAGAAGAAGAAGAAGAAGAAGGAGGAGGAGGAGGAGGAGGAGGAGGAGGAGGAGGAGGAGGAGGAGGAGGAGGAGGAGGAGAAGGAGAGGAAGAAGAGTGGTCTTGTAGTGTGGTCTTGCACCTTGGGCCAGGTATCTTCCAATGGCAGGTCCTTCCTGTCCCAAGGTGCATGACCCTCAAGTTTAATATGTCATTTCCTGTCACACCAGTATCTATGGCCAAATTTAGGTGGTGGGGGGATAAGAGAAAGGATACAAACAATAGGGGTCAAGGGGAGACAGGCTACAATTAACAGGGGTCAATTTACATCTCAGGAGCAAACAATTTTAACAACATTGAAACAGAATTTGTTTCTGCTACATTCATAATTCTCTCATAATTCTCTGCATCAAAGTGACTTGCCCAGAGCCACAGAACTAGATTTGAATTCAAGACTAATTTCAGACCAGGGACTGTATCCACTGCACCACTGAGTTTGAGGAACTTGAGGACAAACAGTTCAACATCTTCATTTACAGATGAAGAAATGGAAATCCATGTATCAGGGAAATAATTTGCCCAAACAAGGTACAGATTGAATTCAACACTTGGATCTCCAGATCTCTATTCTTCAGAAGAAACAGTCTAGGGAATGCCACACCAGGCAAAACCAAATTATTTTAAAAGACAAACTTAAAGCCTTAGGGTGTCAGACTAACTAGGTCTGAATTACATAAGAGTTAAAATAGCTCCTAGGGCTATGAGCTATAAAAACTATGAACACTTCTCATCCTTGGGTAGATACATAGTACTTATATCTTAGAAGATTGTATCAATGATTGCCCAGAATAAACATCAGCAGGTGACCCAATTAATGAGAACTTGAAGGTCAATAGCCTGGTAGTAGGGTTCTTCAACATACATCTTGATGGGATTACCACATTAGAAGATGACATTAGCAACTCTGCTGAAATAGAAGCTGCCATATTGGACACAGGGAATTGTTACCTCCAAAATATTATCCTAGGATTCCATGTTGCTCAGATTATGAGTGTTTCCCGGTCAAACATGTACTTTGTGGATGTTCCTTTCACCTCTTGATTTCTCGTGTTTCCATTCACTTCACTATAATACTTTGGCCATTATACATTCCATTCAGGTGTTCCTGTTGCAATTCTTCCTTAATCAAATTGTAATATGGTCATTGAAGAGATAGTTGGATCTAGGAACAGGAAGATCTAAATTCAAATCCTGCCTCATACATAGCTGTGTGACAATGAATAAGTCACCTTTCTAAGGTGCATTTTCTTACTTGTAAATCAGGGGTTGGTCTTTAAGGTTCTTATGATTTTGTATTCACCTCCAGGTAATTTTTTTCGATCAATGATATGGTTACTCATGGGAAAATTTGTCATTATTTTTATAGGTGAATATTCCTTTTCATTTATTTTCTGTCATTCAATTAAATATATTTTATGTATTTATATAATCAATATATCCTCTGCCCTTGTCCAGTAAAAGGATCATTCTTGGGATTCTGTGACCTTCAAAGAAGAATGTATACCTATCCAAAGTGTATGCTTGTTCGTGTACTAGAGGTTGGGTTTCACAGGTCCTGATCCAGGTTACTTTTGTACTCCTTCCACCATAGGGCTCTAATGATGATCAAATGAGATAACAGAAGTCAGGTGATTTGTAAATCATATAATTCCATAGAAATTATATTTGTTGTGCCAATCTCAGGCCAACTCCCCCCTAGTGTCTTCATCTAGTCAGGGTGGTTGCAAACAGAGTATCTACTCCAGTTTAAAGGAGAGAATCCTCCCTCCTTTTCTTCCTTCTTTCCTTTCCCTACATCCTTTCCCCTTCAGTTTTTCCTTTCCTGTCTCTTTTCCTAGCTCCCAATGCCTACTGGTTTCTTTTCACCCTCTTTCCTTGATTGGATATTTGCTTCAAGACTAAACTGCTTCACAGTTTGGTGATGAGCTGAAGGACTGAGCTGCTTTCCCAGGGGTTAAAGAGCAAACAAACAGTGGAGAAGTGGGTAATAAAAGATCTCTCTGAATGTGTGCGATGCAGTTTAGTCACATCTAAGATGAAAAGAAAATGAAAAAGAAAGAATGTTCATAGGGAAAGGCAGAGGGAAAAGGGAGGGGAAATTAGAGAGAAACAGAAAAGAAAGAATGAGGGAGAAAGAAGGAAAGACAATGACAGAGAGACAGAAAAACAGAGGGAGAGAGACAGAGGGACCAAGGCAGAAAGACAGAAAAAGAAGAGAATCTGGGAGACAAAGAGACAGAGAGAAATAGAAGAAGAAGAAGAAGAAGAAGAAGAAGAAGAAGAAGAAGAAGAAGAAGAAGAAGAAAAGTGAGAAAGAAAAAAGAAATAGATACAGGGAGAAATAGAAAGACAAAGAAAAAAGAGAGACAGACTCAGAGAAAGACAGTGAGACAGAGACAGTAAGCAGGAGAGAGAGAGAGAGAGAGAGAGAGAGAGAGAGAGAGAGAGAGAGAGAGAGAGAGAGAAGAAGAAGAAGAAGAAGAAGAAGAAGAAGAAGAAGAAGAAGAAGAAGAAGAAGAAGAAGGAGAAGAAGGAAGAAGGAAGCACAAGAAGAAGAAGATGCAGAAGAAAAATGAGAAAGAAAAAAGAAGCAAGAAAGAGAGAGGAACAAAAAGAATTATCTTGTGAGAGACAGAGATGAAGGGTTTCTGTGTCTGCACGTGTGCACGTGTATGTGTGTGTGGGGGTGTGGGGGGTGTATGTAGATGTGGCTGTGTAAGAGAAAAAAGAGAGTAAGTGAAAAGGAACTGAGGGAAGAGAGGACAGGAGAGATGTTTAGCATAGGGACCTGAAGGAGCTATGGATGGAAACCAAACTTGCCTACCCAATGCTTCTAAACATTATTGTTTGTGATTTCCTGTCTAGAGCAAAGGCATTTGAAGGTTTTACATCCCTGATGGGTTTTGTTTTTGATTTCCAATTTCAAAATTTCAAATACTTGTAAAAACAAAGATGCCTGATTTAATGGATGGGTTAGCATAGATTGAAGAACTGGGTCTTACAGTGGAGCAAGGCTCTCTACTCTAATGGAGACTTGTCATCCACACATTCACTAAGTTTATTATTTTTCCTATAATCTAAAGTATAAGTCCTTTGAAAGGGGAAGAAATTATCCTCTCATTCCAGCTTTCAAGCTAGTTATTCTCCCTCAGGACATATCTGGGGAGGGCTTCTCCCTCAATATTTTCTTTCCCCAATCTTTCTGTAAATTATCACGCAATTTTTCCTCCTCCTCTTCTCTCTGAACCTTGGTTTCTCCATCAACAAAATGAGAGAGTTCATCTAGATAGTTTCTAAAGTCCCTTCTAAATCTGACAGTCTTTGTTCTATGAATGTATGCTGATGAATCATGTGTCCCCAGGGAAAGGGTCCTTTCTCAGGTTCCAATTTAAAGTTTTTAAAAATATTCCAATACTTTTTTGCATACATTAACAGAGCAAAAATTTTCTGCCTCCACTGAGAGAAGGGCATTTTGATCAAGCAGTTAATTTTTGAAAGGAAGGGGTGGAGGTGGAGGGGCAAATAGGGAGGTGCATGGAAACAAGATAGCAAAGGATCAAGGAAAGATTTCTAGAAATAGGGTCAAAGGATGCAAATTCAAATCCTACCCCTATAATTTACTTACTATGTGACCTTAGATAGTTACTTTCCCTCTCTGGCTGCAAATCTCATCTGTAAAAGGAAAAGAGATTGTACTAGAGAGCTTTTAAGGTCCCATGAAGCTCTACATCTATGATTCCATGATTCAATCTAAGATTCTGTTCCTTTTCTCCCTTTCTTATTGGGATCAGCCCTGTCCTAATGGGGTACTCAGGGAACACAGGACCAAGTGAGACAAGTAATGGGTAAACTTAAGATCTGTTCTGGATCTAAATCTCCAGTTCTATAAAGATAATTGCTATTCATTCATTCAGATTGCTTTGTAAGATCTCAAAAAAAATCTTGAAATCATTCAAAAATCAATCATTAAATAACAAATTGGGCAGCTAGCTAGCACAATAGATAGATAAAGTCAACCTTGTAGTCAAGAAAACCTGAATTCAAATCCAGCTTTAGTGATTTAGTAGCTGTTTTACTTGAGGAAATTACTTAGCTTTGCCTCGGTTTCCTCATCTATACAATGATCTGGAGAAGGAAATGGCA
This sequence comes from Macrotis lagotis, assembly GCF_037893015.1. Classification (NCBI taxonomy): domain Eukaryota; kingdom Metazoa; phylum Chordata; class Mammalia; order Peramelemorphia; family Peramelidae; genus Macrotis; species Macrotis lagotis. Next base: position 614,956,048 of record NC_133666.1, on the reverse strand, counting down.
AACTACCCTAGTATCTGTACCAAGAAAACCCCAAATGGAACCATGAATATTCAAACACAACTTAACTGACACAACAAGAAGAAGTAATTATTAGGTATGTATAATATGCTGTGCAGACTGTTGGAGATCTAAGGACAAAAATGAAGCCATCTGTGACTTCAAAAGATTGCATTTTATAGTGAAAGATATATATATATATATATATATATATATATATATATATATATATATATAATATGTGAAATAAATGCAAGATGATGTTGGTGAAGGAAAACTGAGTTGAATTTAGATCTTCTGTACTGAAGGGACGACGTTTTACATACAGGGTTGGAAAGGAGGTGATCTCAAGTTTTTCTCTAATTTTTTCTATAGCCTAGAAGAGAATGGGGACATGGAGCCCTAAAATATTATATCAATATTGAATAATCTCTGGTGTAGCCCCCTTACTTGGAAAGGTTTTAAGCATGTGGGGTAATAGCTTACATCACTATTAAGCAATTAGGTCAATAGTGGATAGGGCTTTGACTCTGCATTCAGAAAGGCCTGAGTTTAAATCTGGCCTCAGTCACTTGAATGACTCAAGCACAAAACATTTATTAATTGTTTGCTGTGTGCCAACCAAGGTGCCAGGTTCTGGGAATATAAAGAGGCAAAAGATCATCAATATTTTTGACTCAACAGAAATTTACTAGCTGTGTCTGAGAATGTCACTTAATCTGTTTGCCTCAGTTTCCTAAAACTGAGCAATATAGGAATAATAATAGCAATAATAATAGTTGAAAATTAAATAAGATAATATTTCCAAAGATCCTGGCACAGAGCAGTTGCTTATAAATATTTGCCCTCCTTATTTGTCCTTCTTGCCTTCCTTTCCCTATTATCTAATAGACCTGACAATTTCACTGAGATGTTAATCACCAGAAGGGAGACCATCAAAGGATATATATTTTACTAACCACAGAAACACATAAATCCATATGGGAAACAGATATGCACATAAACCTATTGAGTTATAACACATAAGTCAGAGTGATTTATGGTATAGTAGGTTGGAAACCACTCTCAATTCAAGTAGATTTGAATTTGGATCCTGCCTCTTATACATACTGATTGATCGAACCTGGGCAAACCATTGGATTCCAGATTTAAAATTAGAAGGAAGCTTGGGGAATTTGGGGAGGGGCATTGAGTTCAACCCTCTCACTTTATAGATGAAGAAACAAGTACTGAGAGGATAAGTAACTTATCAAAGTCACATAGGAGGCATTTGAGGCAAAATTTGAACTCAGGTCTTCCTGACTTTATGTCTGTGTTGCCACCTGGCTTCCCAAGTTACTTAATGTCTCAAGGACCTAAGCAAAGTAAATAAGATTGAAGCAAACAGTAAGGGAGGAAAATAAAATTTTAGTTGAAACCCCTCCTATGGTTTTCCTTCTTATTTTGAAATCCTGGACTTTCCTCGGGACAAAAACAATATTTTGGCTGACTTGGTTGTTATGTGGCAAAGGAATCAAAATCCAATAAAATGGAGACTTTTATTATAAAGTCCAAGGAGAATAAAGAGGAAAAAATGCATTTTTTGTCTCTTTTTACATCCAAATTGGTTGCAGCCTACTCACACCTACCATAGCTTTCTCAGTTGCCTACTGAGTAATACTCAGTTTTAATTCTTTGGAGACTACAAAATTCCATTACTTTTAACCATCACCTCACTGAAAAGCTGGCTTTAAAAATATATTATCTCCAATTCAGGGGAAAACCTAGGGACAATTCTCATGAATACCAAATAATTAATTGAGAATTCTTAAAGGTTAGAATAATGGGGGCGGCTAGGTGGTGCAGTGGATAGAGCATCAGCCCTGGAATCAGCAGGTATCTGAGTTCAAATCTGACCTCAGACACTTAATAATTACCTAGTTGTGTGGCCTTGGGCAAGCCACTTAACTCCATTTGCCTTGCAAAAACCTAAAAGAAATAATAGTGATAAACTATTTTATCTGATCATGAACATCACAAAAATAGGCACAAATATTGTCCCCAAAGGTGTCCACAACTATCATGGAGAATCAGTGAAGAGTGCAAAGTGAAGAAAAATTCCTTATAGGCTGCAGTTAGATACTGCCACTAGATAAGCACAGTCCTGCATCGAAAGAAAGAAAGAAAGAGAAGAAAGAAAGAAAGAAAGAAAGAAAGAAAGAAAGAAAGAAAGAAAGAAGAAGAAGGAAGAAAGAAAGAAAGAAAGAAAGAAAGAAAGAAAGAAAGAGAAGAAAGAAAGAAAGGAAAGGAAAAAGGAAGGAAGGAAGGAAGGAAGGAAGGGAAGGAAGAAGGAAGGAAGAAGGAAGGAAGGAAGGAAGGAAGAAAGCGGAGGTAGAAGTTGTGGATTGTCTTTGGGAAATTGTCTAACTCTTTTAGCGATAATGATAATTGGCAGTAATGTAGCATTTTACAAAATGCTTTAGAAAGTTTGTCCTTTTTTATCTTTCTATAGTAGAGTTGTATAGAAGAACGAATATGCAATTTCCATGATATCTGGGATTTTGTTAGTTTTGTTGAGATATTTCAGTTATGTCTAACTCTTCATGACCTC